>NW_006408793.1:27524-35452 GCF_000296735.1 Chrysochloris asiatica
ACCGATAGGTATGGATTAATTGTTGTCATTATGTTTGTTTGTTTTGTGGTGCTGCTGGTTTCTGTGTTCTGCATGTCTTCCTATGCTGAGTTCATATTTTTTGTGTTTGTTCTTGTCAGTTTCTTCATAGTTTTAATGTTTACATGTTTTTCTTGGATTTTCATTTCCTTGGTATGTTGTGAAGTATTGATTTTCTTTGAGGTTACCTTGTATTCCTTTTACTTTTCCCTCCACTTAAGACAGTCTATTTTATTCTGTAATTTACCTGACCTCATCACCTGGATCTCTGTTCCTGTGTGTTTACCTTCTTTCTCATTGTATTTGTTTTGATCATAGACTGACCTCCCTGATCCTCTGAATTTGTTCTTATAGTTTTGTTCTGTTCTTGACTCTTCCATTTGTCGACTGAGTTCCAGGTAGTGCTGCCACGTACGTCATTCTTTGGTTGTTGTCTGTTCCTGTTGGTTCTCAGACCACAGAACTCCCTTTAGGATGTTTTGCAGTACAGGGTTGGCTTTGGCAAAATCCCTTAGCTTCTGTTTATCCTAGAATGTTTTGATTAGACCAGCCATGTTTGATTGACAACTTTGCTGGGTAGAGGAGTCTTGGTTGGCAGTTTTTTCTTTCAGGGTTTTATATATGTCTCCCCATTGCCTTCTTGCCTGCATGGTTTCTATTGAGAGATTTGAGCTCAATCTGCTTTGCTTGGCTTTGTATGTAACACTTCTCTTTTTCCTAGCTGCTTTCAAGATTCTCTCCTTATCTTTGATATTTGAAAGCTTGATTATTATATGTCTTTTTGTGGTCTATCCTTCCTGGGGTTCGTTGAGCTTCTTGAATTCTTATCTTTTGGCTTTTCAGGATGTTAGGGAAATTTTCTTCCAGGAGCTCTTCAACTATCTCCTCTGTGGACTTGTGTGATTCTTCTTGCTCCGGAATGCCAACAATTCTTAAGTTATTCCTCTTCATGGTGTCTAACATGAATTTTAGACCTTCTTCGGATTTTTTAAATCCTTTTTTCTGCTTGCTCTTCTATCTTAGTAGTATTGAGAGATTTGTCTTCCAGATCACTAGTTCTGGCTTCCATCTCTTCAATTCTGCTCCTTTGCCCTTTCAGTGTATTGTCCATTTCTGATATTTCAGAATTAATTGTTTGGACCTCTTTCTGTAGGTTTTGAATTGTTGCCAATGCTGTATCTACCTTATTTGATTGTTTCTGTAGCACTTCTTGACTTCCTCCTTATTTTTCTCGACTCCTTTGTAAAGTGTTTTGATACATTTCATTATCTTTTTTTCTGAAGTCCTTCTCAGGCATTTCCAAAGCCTGCCCTCCCAATATGAAGTCAAGGTCTACCTCCAACTCATTTTTCTCAGTCACTTTATCTTGTTTTGGGCTTGTTCAGAAATGGTCATTTGTTTCTTGGTAATATTCAGTAGTTGGCTGTGACCTTTTAATACTTAGATGAATGTATGTTTTGGTATTTTATTATGCTTTCTGATTGCCTCCAGGTAGATGTGATTAGGAGATAGGCTTCCCTTTTCACTCTTCTTATTACTCAGCTCAGGGTAACTGTCGCAGGTGTTGGCTGCCTACTGGTGTATGGTAGCTGGTATTGGTTCTTGCCTGGATGGTGGGATTTTATAGGGTGTGATTGTAGCTTGACTATATGACCACAATTGCTATCTCTTCTTGGGTAATGTAGGGAGAGAAAGAGACCCTGAAAGGAAAAGAGGAGACCAAAAAACAAAACAGCAACAGCAAAAAAGACAGATTGGATACTGTAATCTGAAATTGCAAAAAAGAGAGAAGACTAAAAAAAAAAAAAATTTGCAGCCAAATATGTTGTTTTTGTTATTGTCAAGTACTGTGGAGTCGGTTCCGACTCATAGTGACCCTGCACAGAGTTTCCGAGGCTGTAAATCTTTACAGGAGCAGGAACCCCCATCTTTCTCCTACGGAATGGCTGGTAGTTTCCAACTACTGACCTTGAGTTTAGCAGCCCAATCTGTAACCACTACACTACCAGAGCCAAATATGAGAATGACTTTAATGTCCCTTTCTCAGCTTCTTGCCTTCAAGGCCACCTGAGAAATTTAAAGATGCCTCTGTTGGTCATTATGACATAACTCAGGATTTAATTTTCAGCCTATTTCCTTTTTAGTCTGTCCCTCTCCCACTTCACAATCCCTGTTCAGGCCTTTTTCCTAGTGATAAATAGTTCAGGGCCAGCTGTGGCCATTTTGCACTGCTGTTTTGTTTTAAGTGGAAACTGTTCCTTTAAATTTTTAGCAGGTCAGATGCATAGTTGAACCCTCCGGGGTTGGGGATGGGGGTGTCCACTCGATCAGGCACCCCCTCTAGTCACCAGAATGGAGGTACACAGACAGCAAGAGACCAACGAACAGATACAAAATAAAAAAAGAAGTCCATACCTTTATCTCTGAGGATCAGTCAGGAGTCAGGCATCTGTGGCGGCTTTGATCCTTCCCCTGCTCCATATCACCCAAGATCTCCATTATCTTTTAATTACATTTCTGATGCACTTTAGGAAGCCCCCTTGTATGTGTTGTGTTTTCCAATTTTTGGCTATGAAAAAAATGTGTCTTTGAATAAACAGAAACTCTTTGCTTTAGTGTTCTACAATTTATCAGTCTTTGCTGTTTTGTGTCTTATTTAAAAAGTCTTTTCCTATCCTATATTTATAGATATTCTCTTATACTAAATTGTGAGTTTTGAATAAGGCACCAAGAAATGACATATTAAATATAATCAATGGTGAGATCAACCATCTTCTAGGAATTTAAAAGAAACAACCATCATCTACATTGAGAATACAAATTAAGAGAAGACAGATGATTTTGTGAAGATTTCTTTTGAGAGCTGACCATGGGTTGCGAGTTATTTTTCTCCAAAAAAGTCTAGTGAGAGGAGTTTCAGTGGGGCCTCTTGAAGGTTTGATGTGTATTCTCTGTATGAGTATGAAAATGTGATTGGCTCTGCTAGAAGAGTAAAGAGAATTATCCATGTGACTACTAGTGTTAGTTCAGGGAAGAATGCTTCTCATGATCTAGATAGGGGTTGTGGTCAAGGGAAATCCAGCCAATGACTGTTCAGTGTTGTCCAAAGTGTAGCTTAAGGAGTGAACAGTCCTCAGCAGAGAAAACAGAAGTGGACTGTAATTTGCATCCCAAGAATAGAATAAGAGATGATTAAAATAAAATATAGTTTCCCACATCAAAGGAACTGCAGGTAAGGAATTAATTACCAGGGTTGAGTCAGGTCTCTAAGAAAAATGAGAAAATCACATACATGAGAGTCAGCAGTACACAAATAAATCAAGAGAAAGCAAAACTGGCTTAGAATAATATAACTCAGTGATGTTTCCATAAATGTTTCACAACCAAGCCTGGGGAAGGGGACTGTGGCATTTACGGGTTTTTGTGGTGTAAATTCTCCCAGCATGGCTGATTTTAAGCTACCATCATGGCATCACTTAATGGGAAGCTCAGAAGAGAGACACCAAAGCATACCATTATATAGTATTTCCACCATACAGATAAAACAATAGATATAAATCATTTCAAAAGCATGAATAATCGTAAAATAAAGTAATTAAGTAGTGAGTTTTTAGTATTCATTTTCTTTATTTCTAATGAATTAATTATAAATGTTTATAATTTGATTTTTAATAATTGTTCTATTTAGTAACTGATTTGCAAATTCTTGAAAATGTAAGAGCTTTCCTGCTTCCCTTTCCCCAACTCTCTATTCTCCTCACACTCCAATCCCAGGTGATCAGACTCTACAGTTAGTTAAGTGAAGTAAGAGAATCAGAAATTTAGTAGTTTTTTAATGGTGACAGTAAGTTTACATTGATTAAGGGTAATGACTACACAGTCAATGAATGTACTTGCTGTCAATAAATCATACACTTGTAAAAAGTTGAATTGACAAACATTGTTTTGTATCTCATTTGCCACCACAACAAAAAAGAACAGTTGCTGAAGATGCTTATATGTACCCTCATGGAATATGGTTTCTAGGTTTGGAGGTTTAGGGTCATGGTTTCATGGAACATACTAATTAACTGACCTAATATCATGTTTAGTGCTTCTGTTATATATCCTATTTAGTTGTATAGTGCCCAGGGTCTTAAATCTAGTAAGCAGCCATTCAAGTTATAACAATTGGTCTCTACTTGCCTGGATCAACAGAGGAAGGAGAGTCAGGAATAATAGGAAAGAAATTAAATGTACCTTAAATGCCTCCTCAAACAACTACCTTCTAATCATGAGGCCAGAAAAAGTGTCACCAGCTAGAAACCCTCTAGCCATTTTTGTTGCTAAAGTGCTGTCAAGTAGGTTCCAAGTATAGGGTTTCTAAGGAGTAGTTGGTGGGTTTGAACTGCCAACCTTATGGTTAGCAGTCCAGTGCTTATCCAACAGTGTCACATCAAGACTCCACAGAAACCCTCTACAGGGTCTCTATGAGTCAGAACCAACTCGACAACACTTAACAATAACAGCAACCATTGCTGAACATTTTGATCAAATATTCTGTACAAGAATTCAGATCAGAAGAGGAGAAATGTAGAGCAGATTTTCAAATTCTCATGGACCCCATACTTTTTGGAGTCAGACTTTTGGGAAACACTGAGGTTGGATGAACTTCTGAAACTACTGCCCCAAGATAGCCTTAAACCAAAAATAGTTTGGTGATGGTTATGTGCCATGGAGTCGGTTCTGACTCATAGTGATCCTGTACAGGGTTTCCGAGGCTGTAAATCTTTACGGGTGCAGAAAGCCTCATCTTTCTCCTGCAGAACAGCTGGTAGTTTTGAACTGCTGCCCTTGAGGTTCGCAGCCCGATTTGTAACCACTACGCTATCAATCCAAAAATATTCCCTCAAAAATATCCCCTGAAGTGCATGATATCCTTCTCCACGGACTGGTCCCTCCTGATAATATGCCCAAAATATGAGAGATGAAGTCTTCCCATCCTGGCTTTCAAGGAGTATTATAGCTGCACTTCTTCCAACACAGATCTGTTGGTTCTTTTGGCAGTCCATGGTACTTTTAATATTCTCTGGCAACACCATAATTCAAATGTCTCAGTTCTTCTACAGTCTTCCTTATTCACTGTCCAGCTTTCGCATTCATATGAGGTTACTGAAAATACCATGGCTTGAGTCAGGAACACTTTAATTCTCAAACTGACATATTTGCTCTTCAACACTTTAAATAGGTCTTGTGCAGCAGATTTGTCCAATGTGATACAGAACCTTTATTTGGGTTTATGTTTATTTTTATTTCATTGTTGTGCCCAACCTACTTTAGCTAAGGCTTACCAACACTGGAGTCCTGAAGTGGTGCTGTAGGATAAGCACTGGACTGCAAAGTCAATTTGAACAGCAAGGTCGTCAGTTCAAACTTAGCAGCTGTTTCTTGAAACCCTATGTTGTTGTTAAATGCCATCAAGTCAGATCTGACCCATAGCAACCCTGTACAGCATTTCCGAGGAGCGGCTGGTGAGTTTGAACAACCGACCTCACAGTTAAGACTGACCTTGTGGTCAAGTGCTCATCCTATGGCACCACACCAGGACTCCCAGAAATTCTATAGAGGGTCACTATGAGTTGGCACCAACTCTACAGCACTTAACAACAACAATAACTAGCAACATTGGTTGACTGCTGTTTCTTTAACGATACAAGTAGCTTGTAAAATGATTAACTAGTTTACAACTTTGAACTAACATAAAGAAATCATGTTATTTCCCTCTTGTTAGGAAATCAGTTAAATCTAAAATCAGTTTAGCTACATAGCATTCTGGTTCTGTGCCATGACAGTTAGTCTTTCTACCTGAACTGCTGTTTTCCCTGTCTTTAAACCTCTTTTTCCCTTTAATTTTCAGCTCCCTTAATGCTTTCTTGTACCAAGCCATACCTCCCCTCTTCTTAATTACTGTTCACACTGTGATGTTTTAAACTTAAGGAAAACATGCACAGCTTTTCATCATACAAATCATGGGCCATACCCACCTTCTAGTCTAATTATGCTTTATCAGTATTTAACTCTTAACAGTTGTTATATATCATTAAATATTCTTTAATTGCTTGTTTTCAAAATAACTGGAAGTGCTAAGTCAATGAAATGGGGAACCATTAATTTTTAACACATGGTACCAGAACAACTGGATATTCACATGGGGAAAAAAACAAACAAACATAAAAAATGAATCTTGCCTTGTATCTCATTACATACACAAAAAATTATGTGAGCTATTTCAGAGAACCAAATATAAAGTTAAAACAATGGCTTCTAGAGTAAAAACAGGGTGAATACATTTATGACACTGGCTTAAGGAAAGATTTGTTAGGTAAAATACAAAAAGCACTAATCAAAAGAAAAAAAACAGATAAATTGAACTCTGTTTATGCTCATCATTGGACACTATTAAGAAAACACAGAGGCAAGCAGGAAACTACTAAAAAATATTAATGATACATATATCTGACAAAAGTCTTATGCAAAATATATAAAAAACCTCTACAACTCAACCAAAAAAAAAAGCAAACAGCCTAGTCAAAAACAGGTAAAACTCTAAGAGACTGAAAAGACAAGTCATAGAGTAGGAGAAAATATTTGCAAAATACACATTTGATAAGGGACTTGTTTCTGAAATATACAAAGAACACTTAAAGCTCCAAAACAGAAGACAACTCAATGGTAAAACGGGCAAAATGATCTACACAGATACTACACCAAAGAGGATATAGTAATGGCAAATAATCATATTAAAAGATGGTCAATACTACTGGGATCTTAAAAACTCTTGAGCTGCCCTCTAAAGTGCAACTATTGGTCTCTCCTTGTGCAGAAGAAAGATGAGGGGTAAAAGTTGAAGATGCAGAGAGGAGAAAGATGGCAGACTAGGCAGAAGAGCTATGTGGGCTCTCTATAGCAAGGATAGGGAAAACTGCATGAGACAGATACAGAGGATGGCCCTGGAACTCTCAGCTACAGAGAAAGGGACAGACAAGTGGATGGAGTGCTTACTGGGAAAGAAATTTGAAACATGGAAAGAAAGGAGATGACTTATGAGCAGCGGCAGTCAATGGGACATGCCACAGCCATCTTGGGAGTTTGTGAATGATTTCAGGATGAGAAAATATATTCACATTACAGAAATATACCTGTGACTTACAGAGACAAAGGTGTGATTTATTTTATTTTTTTCCTGCCCAGCATATAACCATAGGGAATCTCCCATTTTCCAGGTGGTCAGAGCCACTCGAAAATTGTGAGCCTGGGGAGGAGCTATATACAATAACACCACTAAGGCAGAATCTGCTCCAAATATACAAAGTTGACTCTGGCTAGCCTTGGACTGGCTCTCACTAGAACAGGGGTGAAAAGCATGCATGGGGAGAGTTTAAAAAAAAAAATGAGGGAAGGAAGGAAAAGGAGGTGGGCAATCTTTGTGATCCTGTGGGATGCCGCATGGTCATTTTGAACTTTCTCAGGTGGCTGTAAAGGCAAAAAGCTAGTAGGTGGCAGAGCATACCACTTACTAGTGGAGAGAAAGTCATTGACTTTTGTTTTTCACTATGTAGGCTGTTTTTCTTTGTTTTGTTTTCCTTCTTCCATCACATTACAGGAGAAACAAATGTGACCCTACAACCAATTCACTGTTGTACCCTCTACAGCTCTAGCAATTGGACAAGAGCCAATACCAGATGCTATACACCAGAGCAGCAACAATAATCAACATCATCTAAGTCCATTCTGAATTGAACTGCACACACAGTGAACAGAGAAGCTTATCTTCTAATCACACCCAACAGTAGGCAATTGGTGAGTGTCCAGGAATACACCAACATACATTCATCAACTTAATACAAATGCAGCAACATTACAATGTCTAG
>NW_006408793.1:35747-37696 GCF_000296735.1 Chrysochloris asiatica
CATTGGAGACAATACAAAACCTGCAAACAGAAATCCAGAAGATCAACACTAAGATATCAGAAATGGACAGTACACTGTATGGACAAAGGACAGAATTAAATCAATGGAAGCCAGAATTAGCTAGATTAAAGATAAATTCTCAATACTAGTAAAATAGAAGAACAATCAGAAAAAAAATAATTTTAAAAATCTGAAGAAACTTAAGATTCATGTGGGACAGAAGGAAGAGGAGTAATCTATGGGTGACTGGAATTCCAGAGTGGGGAAAGACAGAGAAAACACAGAAAAGATAGTTGAAGAGCTTGTGGAAGAAAATTTCCCTAACATCAAGAAAGATGAGATGATAAGCATTCAAGAAGGTGAATGAACCACAAACAGAGTAGACCCCAAAAGAAAATCACCAAGAAATATTATAATCAAACTCTCCAAAATCAAACACAAGGAAAGAATCCTAAAAGCAGCTCAGAAAAAAGGAATGTTATCTATAAAGGAAAACCAACAAGATTATGTTCTGACATCTCAACAGAAACCACACAGACAATAAGGCAATGGGGTGATATGTACAAAACTCTGAAAGACAATAGCTGCCAATCAAGAATCATACACCCAGCAAAGTTGTCCCATAAATATGATGGTGAACCTAGAACATTTCCAGACACACAGAAATGAAAAGTGAATTTGTAAAAACCAAGCCAACCTTACAAAAAATGCTAAAGGGAGTTCTTTGCACTGAGAACCAACAACAGCAGACAACTGTAGACTAACATACACAGCAGCACTATCCAGAATTCAATCCAGATATAGAAATACGCAGAGTGAAACAAAACTGTAAGTCTGAAGATAAGGAATCAGAGATATCAATCTATAATGAAGACAACTACAGAGCAAAAAGAGGGGAAAGTACAGTTACAGAATATCAAAGGGCAAGGAAGCAAAGTAGATTTCAAGATAGAACAGACTGTTTAATTTAGAGAAGTAATGAATTAATTACAGGGTAACCGCAAAGAAAATTCATATAACTTCACATCAAATCAAGAAAATGAAAACCCATGAAGATTTTGTAAACATTAAAACTATGAAGAAATTGACAAGAAAAAGCATACAAAAAATGAACTCAGCACGGGAAAAAAATGCAGAACAAAGAAACAAGCAGAACCACACAAAAAAATACACAGCAAAATGACTGCAATCGAATCATACCTATTGATACCATGCTGAACATCAATGGATTTAACACACCAGTCAAAACACTGAGAGTAGTAGAATGGATAAGGAAATGGGATCCTTCAATATGCTGTCTAAGAGATACACCTTACATTATAAGATAAACATAGATTGAAAATTAAAGAATGGAGAAAATTCTCAAGCCAATGGCAATCAAAAATGAGCAGGAGTGGAAATATTAATTGCTGGTAAAATAGATTAATAGGCAAAAACCAGGATAAAATACAATGAAGGACATTATCTCATGATTAAAGGGTCAATTGAACAAGAGGACATAACCATAATAAATACCTATGCGCCCAATGAAAGTGTCACAAAATATATAAGACAAACTCTAATGAAATTGAAAAAAGAAGAGATAACTCTACAATAACAGTAGGAGATTTTAATACGCTACTGTCAACAAAGGACAGAACAACCATAAAGAAACTCAAGAGACACAGAGGAACTAAACAACACAATCAATCAACTAGAGCTCATAAATTTAAAAAGCATTCAAGCCAACAACAATAGCATGATATACATTCTTTTCCAGTGCACATGGAACATTCTTCAGAATAGACCATATGTTAGGCCACAAAGAAAGTCTCAATAAATTTAAAAACATCAAAATACTACAAAATGTCTTCTCAGATCACAATGCTATAAAATTAGAAATTAACAAAAGGAAGATCAAGGAACAAAATTCAAATGCATGGAAACTTAATAACATCCTGCTTAATAGC
>NW_006408793.1:51217-51816 GCF_000296735.1 Chrysochloris asiatica
GCTTCAAAGGCTGGATGATCGGAACTCAACTAGAAGAAGAAAGAAGAGGAAAAAAAGAGCAATCTGATAGAATTTGATGAACTTGACCTACACCTGTGGATGCAGTAGCTCAAAATAGGGAACAAATCTTTATGGTGAGGATCATTCCCAGCCCCTCGGTACACAGGGTAGACAGGGATGGCTAACTTGGACATTGGCTACCCAAAATGGGGGGCTACAAAGACAAGAAGTGACTGGCTTACAAGTTTTCAAGAGGGAGCCTAGATCCAGAGAACATGCAGGAAGGTAGAATCTCCACTGAGTAGTATCTAATCTGTCTGGGTGGGGCTGATGAAAGGAGATGGGGATAGGACTCTTGTGGTACAATAGTGAATAATTGCTATCAGAACTGACTGTGAGGGTTGGAAACGTAAAGGTAGCATAAGGAGGGGAGTGGTTGACTTTGCAGTCCAGGAGTGGAGGTCCCTGGGGCCATCAAGGGAGAAAAGCAGAGTGCTGGACCCTACCCAGAGAAACAGTGATGCAAGAGATGAAGGCAGAGACGATGACGTGGAGAGATGGGGTGGCTGAGACTCTAGACCCAGAGAGGGAGAGGGGCT
>NW_006408793.1:53183-68696 GCF_000296735.1 Chrysochloris asiatica
CTAGTTGCTTTTAGGGATTCTTTATTGTCTTAAAAGGAAGAATGTTTATAATCACTAAGCCTAAACTGGTAGTAATTCAATTGACAAATCCTGTCTCCTAGCAGTCTTAAGAGCATTGTTAATATAAGTATTGACACTACCTAAGATTACAAGTAGAATAAAATGTAGCTAATATATGGCTTCTAACTTTTAATAAAAACATACTAAAGTGTGGGAGAGTCAAAATCTAAAGTAAAGGGATACTAATAAAATCATGAATAAATCAGAGAATGATTCAGCAAGAGAAAAATTAACTAGGGGCCTGTGCATAGAATATTTCTTTGTAGTTCTGCCATCCAAAGGAAGCACTTCTTTGTTGCTCTGCTAAAACAATGAATTATTCTATGAGCAGGGTCCCCATCGTCTCATTTATTTCATTTCCTCGATTAATATGTCTCAATTTCTTCATTTTAATTCCTTAATTATTATGACGCCTGCCAATTAGTCATTACTGAGATGCAAATCAGTACAACAATGAGATAGCATCTCATAACAGTGTTAACAGTGAAGTTAACTGAAAACAAAACAGAACTAAACCCAGCAAATAACAAATGATGACAAGTGTGTGAAGAGACTGGGAGTCTTCAACATTGCTGGTGGGACTGTAAAATGGTTCCATCCACCATCATCTCTGCCTCCATTTCCGGCATCATTGCTTCTCTGGGTAGGGTCCCACACTCCGCTCTTCTCACTTGATGGTCTCAGGGACCTCTGCTCCTGGACTGCAAAATCAGTCAGTCCCCTCCTTTTATTACAAAATATCTACTTTTACATTTCTGACCCTCACAGACAGTCTTGATAGCAATTATTCACTACTGAACCACAAGAGTCTTATCCCCCCATTTCCTTTCATTAGCCTTGTCCCAAGAGATTGGAAACCATTCAGTGGAGATGCTACCTTCCCTCACCCCGTCTGGAACTAGGCTCCTCTTGAAAGCTTGTTAGCCAGTCACTTCTTGCCTTTGTAGCCCTCCCCACCCCCCACCCCCATTTTCGGTAGTCAGTGTCTAAGTTGCCCAATAAACCTTGGGACAACAATGTTCTGTGAGTAGATAAATGGATCAAGACATAGACTGAATGGGTAAAGAAGGGGGAAAATGTTTAGGTGTTTGTCTTGTGGATATTGGTTTCCCCTGCCTACTACTGCAAATTGACATTTGTGTGTGATAGAAGTGAATATTGGGAGTATTGATTATAGAAAGCCTGCAAGCCTGTCTTCAGCCTATAACTGATTGGATTTGCTACAAGGGAGTTAAAATTTGCCCAGGGAATTAGGATTCTTGTTATGCCTTTGTAGAGTATGGGGCCTTAGGTGGAATCCTGAGCTCCACCCAGAACCTTGAGTTGAGATATTCCACTTGAAAAAATATGCAGATCAACCTAAAACTGCTGTGAAAACAGAAGATTCTTATTGAAAGAAAGACCTGATAACATTTTGGCTGTTTGAATTGAATCAAGCTGTTTGCTTTGGAGGCATCAAAGCAAGAAAAGTCAGCCCATCAAGGAAAACCCCCTTCTCGGACTGAAACTTAAAGGGAACCTGCAAGCAGTCTAGTATGTTCGATGGTGACTACCTGGGTGTATGTGTGAGTGGAAGTAGGGGAAAATTCAGCACTGAAAACATAGACTGAATTTGACCATATTCCATTGACACCTGTCGACCTTGAAATGATAGAGAGAAAAGAAAGGGCTGATTGGGCTGAAGTTTAGGGGGCTGTGTGAACTACTGAGCCAATGGGGTTAGAACTAAGATAAAAGGGGCCAGCCAAAGTGCAGTGAGGTGTATGTGTGAACTCCCAAACTTGCAGTTAGTACCCATTTGACCTAGCTTCAGATTGTAGAAGTTGGTAAAAAGTTTCAATTTCTTCATCTTTGACTTTAGTAGTTGGCATCAAAATTTGAATAACGGCAGTGTGATTGATGTTTCTTGCTATGCATATGGACCCCATATGTTAGATCTGAGATCCAAGAGGATTTTATAGCTGTAACCCTTCTGAAGCAGATTGCCAGAACACTCTTCTCAGATGTCCTTGGATGGTTTGTTTGGTTAGTAGCCCAGTGTTTAACTGTTAGCGCCACCCAGGAACTCCATTCCAATCACCAGCAATCATTAACGCATCTTGATCACATGTTTGATCCGTTTCAGACTGTTGAAGCTGGTAAAGAGCTGCAATCTCTTCGTCTTTGGCTTTAGTTGTTGGTGTCAATATTTGAATAATGGCAGTGTTATTGGTCTTTCTTGCATGTATATGGAGAGTATCCTATCACTGAAAGCATTGAACTTCAGGGTAACTCTTGAAATGTTCTTTTTTTTGGCAATGAATGTGATGTCATCCCGGCACAGTAGACAACATAATTATCTGATTCAAAATGATCAATATTGGTCTATTTCTGCTCATAATTGCCTAAATTGATCGTTATGTATAATCTTTATCATTAGTTAGAAAATACGGCCTTTGTGATAGAAATGATAATGGAAATCTCATAACAAAAATTTTCAAGATCAACAATTTATTCACTACAACTTAAATGGTGACTATTCACATAGACCTCACTGGATGGAATACAAATGGAGTTACATCTGTGGAGACAATGTTGAAGCCCAATATCACTTATTAAAATAACGGGTGCCAGTTGCAGAATAGACCATCAATGGCTCATATGCAAGTTCAACGTGTATCTGAAGAAAATTCAAACAAGTCTACGGAGTCAAAGTACAAACTTGAGTATAATTTCACCCAAAGATGAGGGGGCTGGGTATTCATGCCCAAGGTACAGAAGAATGGGGTTTCTGGCGTCAAGTGGATGGGATCATCACTTAGATGGACTAGGAGAATGAGCTTCCCAAAGCCAAAGGAGGACAGGTACCATTCCAGTGGGCCTGAAATGAGGAGCTGAAGCCCAGAGTCTAGGGGACTCCACCTAGAATCCAGAACACACGGGTCTGGAGAGCAAGACGTAGATTGTCTCATAGAAACCCAAACCCAAACTGACCCAATGCTATCAAGCTGATTTCAACTCACAGTGAATCTACAGGACAAATAAGAACTACCCATAGGCTATAACAGATGTGGCTCCTTTGCCCTGATTCCTGCCTGTAGAATACCAAGAGGCAGACAGCATTCTTTCCTTTTGATTTTTCTCTGCTTCCTTCAAAGTTGATAGGTTTTCTGCTATGATAGCTTGTTACATCTATCAGTCATAGGCTTAATCTCTTTACAAATGATTGTGAAGTCATTTCCTTGGTAAAAATTCTAAGACACATGTCTTTAGTTTGTACAACAGAATGTTCCAAATCTTTAACCTTTGCTTTCATGTTGCACAGTTCACTTTCAAACCCCTATCTTTCCTATCTCATATTATTATAAGATGCAAGGAGAAACCACATCGTCCCAAACATTTTACTTCTTGTCAGCTGTTTCCATGAGTGTTGACTGTGGATCCAGGAAGAATCTGTCAAACTGGTCTGTCAAACTGTCAAACTGGTCATATTATTTAAAAGAATCAGTGTCATCTTCACGAAGCTGTTGCATTTGAGTCTCTAATTTCTTGACAGTCTGTTGTGGTTTTGTCTTATCACTTTGCCAATTTTGAATACTAATATCATCATGTATTTACCAAGGAAAAATAGGAATATTTACAAGACTCTGATGATAGACAATAGTTCAATATCTTTATTCTAATATTGTTCATTTTGCCATGCATTTCTCCTCCTGGGAGTGATGTAAAAATGGTTGACCCTTAATTAAAACTCTTTGCATTTCATCTCTTTTCTAAATAAATTATTCACAGTCCAATGATAGCAAGCTCAACAATGAATAAATGTAGCACTGAAAATCATGTGAAGAGCAACATCTTGCAGGCATTGTGGGGCAATTGTTGAGGCTGTGTTGTTAGGTACTGTCAAATTGGTTCAGACTCATTGGCCCTCTATGTACAACAGACTGAGACTGCCTGGTCCTGCATTATCCTCACAGACTAGGCTATTCTACAATGACACACCAGGAGTCTGATGTTCCTTGTAAACACAATAAGTGTTCTGGTAGCGTAGTGGTTACAAATCAGGCTGTGAACCTTAGGGTCAGCAGTTCGAAACTACCAGCTGTTCCGCGAGAGAAAGATGAGGCTTTCTGCTCCTGTAAAGATTTACAGCTTCGGAAACCCTGTACAGGGTCTCTATGGGTCGGAACCGACTCCACGGCACATAACAACAACAACAAAGTTCCTATTTTTCACAATGTTGTATATAATTTGTTAAGACCCACACAGTCGAGTGAATTGTATAGCCAATAAAACACAGGCAAACATCTTTGTGGTATTCTCTGTTTTTAGCCAAGATGCATCTGACGTCAGCAATGGCATCCCTTCTTCTATGTCCCCTTCTGTATGCAGCATGAATTTCTGGCAGTTCCTTGTTGCTATGCTGCTGCAGCCGTTTTTGAATTCTCTTCAGAAAAATTTTACTTTCATATTATACATATTGATATTGTTTCCTAATTCCTACATTGTATTGGAACACCTTTCTTTGGAATGGACACAAATGTGAACCTCTTTTAGTCCGTCGGCCAGGGAGCTGTCTTCCCAATTTCTTGGCATAGACGAGTGAACACTTCGAGCATTGCACTGGCTTGTTGAAACATCTTCAAAATTGCAACTAGAAATTAAAATTTTTTTTTTTTTAGTTATTTTCCCTTGATAAATGCTGAACAGGTTCTTCCTTTTTTGCAAAGACTCTAGGTCTTTGCATATTTCATAATAATATTTTACTTTGACTTCGTGAGTCACTCTTTGAAATCTGTTCAGCTCTTTTACTTCATGTAAGGACAAAAGCTGAGTGTACCAAAATGACTATTTTTGCATGTATTATTTTGCCTTTGCATCTGGTTCTCCACCCTAACAACACATAAGTAAGAACACTTTGTTCCCACAGTTAACAGTGCTGGGTAAACAACCCAGCATTCCTTGACCTCTATCTTTTCTGTACACCACCCAGGCAAAGCTTGATGCACACAACTTGTTTACCCCATAGTATAAAAGGGTAACAGTCTTCTTCCTTGATGTGGAACCACACCTGTCCAGTTGGCCACCACTGGAAACAGAACTGCTGTCCCAGTCTGTAAGTTCCCCTTTGGAATGAAGTAATGTTTCTTGGACTGTCTCCTGGTCAGTTTCAGGGTCTCTCAGCAATCATTCATTCAGACGGTTTCTTCCTGTTGGACTTAAACCCAAACAATTTTGAGCCAGCCTTGAGACCAAAACGCCCTGGAGCTCCCGAGATGAATTGGGCAGAGGGGTGAGGGAAACAGGATTCTGTGGGAGAAATCCTGGGATGGCTGTTAATCAGTGACCTGGGGGCCAGAACGTGAGTGGGAAAAGAAGCCCCGAAAACACCACAAGGATAAGGTTGATACGGGTTGATAAGGCTAAGAATATTAGGGTGCTGGTGACCTCAGTTGCCTGGCACCTTCTTTGTGTTGTGTGAGCCAATGCTGAAGCGGAAATGGCTGTGCGGCTGTAAGCAGGAAAGCTGAGAGAAGAGTTATACTTGGCCAGGGAAGCAGGCTAGTACCACCGAAGTTGCAGCCACCTGCCTGCAATCGTCAGACTCCACAGAAGAAACCCTAAGCTGTTGGCTCGCAAAGGTAAAGGGTGGCACCTACCCTGTCAGTGGATACACACCCTAACCATGAAGGCTGACTGGGATCCCAAGTGACGGGACCTGCTGAAATGGAATCCTTGACTGATTCAGATGGAAAGGATTGGGAGGAGGAAATCGAGGTCTCCCCACCCACTCCAGAAGTGTGACTGGTTTTAGTCACAAAGATTAAAATTGATCAGCTCCGCACAGTGGTGTGGATCTGCAGACTTGCCAGTCTCTGAACATCAGCAGCACATCACCATGTGGCAGAATGGGAGGGAGTTTGTCTCAGTTTGTCTTCTCTGCCTGTGGGAAACCGGAGTGGAAAGCATAGCGCTCACAAATCTTGGAATGTCCAGATTGGCCTCCGTAACTACACACCCTGCACTGCGACAGCATCTTTTTATGAATGAGAGAGCTATTCTCGCCTCCCCCGTCCAATGGGCAGTCATGGGGGATTTTCAGGAAGTGATTAGAGAGCTGGGGATGAAGCATGCTGTGTATGCCGAGCATTTCGGTGTGTGTGTGGGGGGGGGGGGGCTGATAATGAGCTGCTCACAGCACAATGAATGACGCCATCCTACAATCCGCTCCTACTGAATGGTATGGAGCACTGCTGTCTAATTGAGTCCCATGGAAGGGCAAACTGTGGCTCACCAAGTAGAGAGGTGGGTGTTCACATATTTCATTACACTGATGATGTTATGTTAACCTGTGGCTAACAAACCACCACAATTAGTTAACACATCTAAGCTTACCAGGATGGGTCGTCAACGATGTAAAAGAGAAAGGTCCTGAATCATTTTTCAAATTCTTGGGTGTGGTGTGGTTGTTTAAGACCAAACAATCATTGATAAGGTGAAGGCATACCCCAATTCACTAAGGTAAAGGAATTACAAGCCTTCTTAGCAGTGCTGGGGGATTGGAGACCCTTCATCCCCCCACTGAGCCCAATTCATGCCCCTTATACTACCTTGTCCAAAATGGAGAAATTTGGGACTGGACCTTGGCGGTGGAACGGGTAGTCAATGCCGCCAAGGTTGCAGTGCAACAATATACAGGCTTTAGGGACCACAGTAACAGGGCAAGAATGTGAATTGTACGTCATCAGCTATCCAGAAGGATATGGTTGGGATATGTGGCAACAGCAACAGGGTTGAAGTATTCCCATAGGATTCTGGTCTCAGCTATAGAAAGGTACAGAAAGCCAATGCAGCCATTTACAAAAGCAACTGTGTGCAGTATACAAGTTCACAGATCATAGAAAACATCACAAAATGGGTCCCTGTAACAGTGTGAACACACTATTCCACACAGGGATGATTCAAGGACTTTGTCAAGCCACAGCCTTTGACCAGGGCACTAGACAAAGCATCCAGTGGGCCGAGTTGAGAGCCACCTAGATGGTGCTAATGACTGAACCTAGCCCTATAACTAGGCACGGAGAGTTGGGCAGTGTACAAGGGACTCACTCTGTGGATAGCATAGTGGAACAGAACTGGTTAGTTAACAAGTGACCACCCCTCAGGGGGATGGACCTGTGGAAAGATATTTGGGCCCAAACATAGGGTGTGGACACTGTAGTTTTTCATGTGCCGGCTCATAATCCCCTCTCCCCAGTGGGTAACATCCACGTAGATGAATTGGCCCAGTTGTGTGCCATAAACATGCACCTGCAGAGCAAGTGACTGAGTGACTACAGGAAGAACGAGGCACAAGAGACAATGAACATTATGGGCCATCACCTAAGAGATGGGCCTTCCTCTGTTCATGAAGCAAATTGTGGAAACCTGCTAACAATGACCAACTGTTCATTGTTGTTGTTGTGAAGTGCCGTCGAGTCAGTTCCAACCCATAGCGACCCTGTAGAGGGTTTCTGAGGAGCAGCTGGTGGATTTGAACCACTGACCTTGCAGTTCAAACTAACCTAGTGGTCCAGTGCTTATCCTGCAATGCCACACCAGGACTGCTCATTAGAGACATAAACCAATCCATCGCTACATGGGTAAACTATCACGTGCAGACGACCCAGAACAATGGTGGCAGTTATTACATAAGGGCCCTCCCCATGTTGGACACACTATGACATGTGTGGACACTGTCAATGGACTCCTACAAGCCATACCCCTTCATATGAACAAGCCAGCGCTCTGCCATTTGGGGTCTTTCCCAACTCTGTACCGCTTAAGGCATCCCCACTGACATTGACAGTGATGGAGGAACCCACTTTACAGGGCACAAAAGTCCAAGATTGAGCAGACAAGGTAGGAATTGTTTGGCATTTCTACTTCCCATACAACCCAACTGCAGCCAGACTGCTAGAATGAACAAATGGGATTCAGAAGCAAACTCTGCAGTGTGGCATCTACTACTCCTTACAACAATGAACCAAGAGACTACCAGAAGCTCTACAGAGTGTCTGTGAATATTGGTGACAGATTCGGCCTAGTACTTATCAATTACTCACCCAGGGACTACAGAAGGCCTTGAAGATTCATATCTCAGCACTGGAATGACTATCCATTGCCAGTGCCTAGAGACTCCAACAATCTCTAGTTGCTGTTGTCCCAGGACCTGATCCTGGGATGTTCCATTGTTTCTCTCCCATGAAAATGGCAAATCGATCCCTGATGGATCAGTTTTTTGGCCCCTTGGGAGTAGGGCTAGATATAGACTGACATGTAACCCCTTGATTTTATCCCATGCTGCCAAAATCCCTGTGTTTCATTAACCTTGGAAAAGACCCACAAGGGAACACTCATCCTCAGTTTGTGGAGTATTATGGTCCCAGTGTTAGATTACACCAGTCTACCCTCCTGAGAAAGTCTATGAGGACAAACAGTATGATATTGTAAGGCAGGGGAACTGCCCCAACCTGGGACTATTTTGAGTCTCTCTCCTACTACTGCATCCTACTTGATGGGCATGATTTACCTGTGCTGGTACCTCTCATCTCTGTCCTTCAGCCCTTAGTGCCTTGAATAACATCTTTGCAATTGGGCCACCATGATTGCCAATGTGAAGACCCAATCGGATTCCTGGGCATGTGGAGATCTCCCCAATTTCTCTGCCATTAACATGCCATGGTAATACAGTTACTAAAGGTAATACAGAAATGGCTGCAAGCATACATTGACAGAGAACTTCCAGAGGTTCAAGCCAGATTCAGAAGAAGCCGTGGAACAAGGGATATCATTGCTGATGTCCGATGGATCTTGGCAGAAAGCAGAGAAAAGATGTCTACCTGTGCTTTATTGACTACGCAAAGGCTTTTGATTGTGTGGATCTTGACAAGCTATGGACAACATTCGAAGTATGAGTATTCTGGAACACTTAATTGTGCTCGTGAGGAATCTGTACATGGACCAAGAGGCAGTTGTTCGAACAGAACATGGGAACACTGAATGGTTTAAAATTAAGAAAGGTGTGAGACAGGGTTGTATTCTTTCACCATACTTATTCAACCTGTATGCAGAGCAAATAATCCGAAAAGCTGGGTTATATGAAGAAAAACGTGGAATCAGGATTGGAGGAAGACTGCTTAACAATCTGCAATACGCAGATGATATACAACCTTGCTTGCTGAAAGTGAAGAGGACTTAAAATATTTATTGATGAAGATCAAAGAGCACAGCCTTAGGTATGGATTACATCTCAATGTAAAGAAAACAAAAATCGTCACCACTGGACCAATAAACAACATTCTCATCAACGGAGAAAAGACTGAAGTTGTCAAGGACTTCATTCTTCTTGGATCAACTATCAACACTCATGGAAGCAGCAGTCCAGAAATCAAATGACATATTGCATCAGGCAAATCTGCTGCACAAGACCTTTTTAAAGTGCTGAAGAGCAAAGATGTTAGCTTGAGAACTAAGGTGCGCCTGACCCAAGCCTTGGTATTTTCAATGACTTCATATGCATGCGAAAGCTGGACAGTAAATAAGGAAGACCGTAGAAGAATTGACGTATTTGAGTTATGGTGTTGGAGGAGAATATTGAAAGTGCCATGGGCTGCCAAAAGAACAAACACATCCGTGTTGGAAGAAGCGCAGCCAGAGTGCTCCTTGGAGGCCAGGATGGCCAAACTTCATCTCTCATACTTCGAACATATTGTCAGGAGGGACCAGTCGCTGGAGAAGGATATCATATTTGGTAGGGTGGAGGGTCAGAGAAAAAGAGGAAGACCCCCAACGAGATGGATTGGCCAGGTATCAGCATCGATGGACTCAAGGTTGGCAAAAAAAGTGAGGTAGGCCCAGGATCGGGCAGTGTTTCGTTCTACTATGCATAAGGTCACTATGGGTCAGTACCAACTTGATGGCACCTAACAACAACAACAACATGCCATGGAAAATCGCCCCTGCAAACACCAATACCTGGCCCACAGCACCACAACAGGACTCCCATGGCACTTTCAATATTCTCCTCCAACACCATAACTCAAAAGCATCAATTCTTCTACAGTCTTCCTTATTCAATGTCCAGCTTTCACATGCATATGAGGTTATTGAAAATACCATGGCTTGGGTCAGGCGCACCTTAGTCCTCAAGCTGACATCTTTGCTTTATAACACTTTATAAAGGTCTCTTGCTTGATAGGGTGGAAATGAATCCAGGCAAGAAGAGGCTATATTTTTCCTTTTCCTAGCAAAGTGTACTTTGCAACTCCCAAGTTGGAACTACACCTATTCCCCTGTGTTCCACATGTTACAGGAACACATTGATGTTACCCATTCCCAGGTGTGTGCAGTGTGCAATGGTGGGAGGTGGTTGTCTTCAGTGTATCCCCAATTGGCTTATAAGGCTCCCTGGTGCATAAATGAACTTCCAGTAGCTAACCACCACATGGGTTGGCTCCCTCTGCAGGCTTGCTCTCACATCATTTCATTGAACTCCTCCATATGACTGGGCAAACAAAATAACACCAGGCAGTCAGGAGACTTCCCTTATCCCTGGGGCGGGCTTTGGGTAAGTGGATTACATAACTGACCTTACTTACCCTATAATTGGGCAGGCTGGTGTACATGGGGACAATCCTACACTCCCAGCACTATTTACAAAAGCTATTACTACTTACAAAAAACCCCATCAACTGGGACACAGTGTATACCTGATACCATCAGGCCAAACATACCTCCCGGTGGTTTTATCCTCTTTCCATCTTGGCCCCCGGGACCACTTCCATCAACATTGAGTGCCAGGTAGAGGCCCTAGTGAAGCCCAGTGCCTCTGATTTGAATCAGACCCACTGAGCTCTCACTTTGTTGTCCACCAAAATGGAACAGATGCTTAAGGTTGTACTACAATGCTGCAACAGCCCTCAATATTCTTACAGCTGCCAAAGAGGGCGTATGTGCCCTCATCTGCACCGAACATTTTGTATACCCATCTGATTATCAGCACAATATTACCATGATTCTACAAAGATGCAAGGCCACATTTCTGCTATTCAACAATGATCCACTGACCCGTTTTCAAACTGGCTGAACTCATTTCCATCTTCATGGAGTCTCGCTCTCTTTTCCATAGTGGGGATCCTACACTTGGGAGTAATCCTGTGCTACGACATGCACTGTTGCTGTGGTCTCTGGCTAAAAATCTCCAAAGCCCAGATTTGAAGAATTGTGTTAAAGATTGATGGTAAGATTGACTGTAAGGACCATTTAGGGGAACTGGGGTAGAGTATAGGAACAAAAGCGGAACACACCCAAATGGCCATTTTTGCATGTGTTATTTCACCTTTGCCCCCCATTCATAGCACTCTCCATGCCACATACACAAAAATGCTTTGTTCCCATGATTAACTGTCCTGGGCAAACAGTCCAGCATCCCCTGATTTGCATCCCTTCTGTATATTGCCCACGCAAAGCTTTGATGTATACAACTTGTTTACCCCATAGTGTGAAAGGGTCACAGTCTGCTCCCTTGGTGCAGAACCACACCTGTCCAACTGGCTGCCACTGTTGTCCTGGTCTGTAAGTTCCCCTTTGGAATAAACTAATGTCTCTAGGAGTCCTGGTGTGGCGCTGTGGGTTAATGCTCCAGACTGAAAAGCTGATTGAACTGCAAGGACAGTGGTTCAAGCTCACCAGCTGCTCCTCAGAAACCCTATACAGAGCTGCTATGGGTAGGAACTGGCTCACAGAACTTAACAACAACAGTGTCTCTTGGACTGTCTCCTGGTCTCTTGGCAACCACTCATTTGGAGGGTTTTTCCCTGTTGGGCTTAAACCTAAACACTTCATAATTTCTTCCATTCACATTAGCTACTCTGTATTCAAGAGGAAGTTTCAGAGTCTCCTCTGACATCCACTTTGCTGGAAGCAAAATGCATAAGCTTCTTTTTCAAAATCCGCACTTCCAAGCAAGTCTGATTACCTTACACCATGTAAATAATCCACTTCCTGCGGTAGTGTTCAAACCTTATTTCATATCATCTCCTTCTTTCTCCCCTAGCTTCAGGCACACTGGTCTCCTTCCCATGCTTCTAGAACACCTCATACCTTTGCTCTGAATGTCTCATACCTTTGCCTTATGTTCATGCTTTAGGTCAGGTCAAACAGCACCTCCTTAGAGAGGTCTTCTCTGATCATATTCTTTAGCTCATCAATCTGTTTCTTACAAGCACATATCACTCTGACTTACCTTGTTTGTTTCTTTGCTTGTTTATTGCCTGCTTCATCCACTAGTAAGTAAAGCTAATAAGATAAGGTACCTTATTCTCAGCCCACCTCCAAGGCACTGCCATTTGTGGCTTGGCATGGATGCTATTGGATACAATTTTGTATTTTCCTTCCTCATGAAAATCTGAGGTGACAGAGCTAACATACTTTCAATTTACCTTTGCTGTTAAGTGCCACTGAGTTGGTTCAGATTCACAGTGACCTCGTATAGGACTTACGAGGAGCAACTGGTAGGTTTGAACTGCCAACCTTGTAGTGAGCAGTCTACTGCTTATCCTAAAGCACCACATCAGGACTCTGATTTACCTTTATGACTGGCAAAAAATTCCCCAATAGGACTTTTTTCTTGAAAGACTTAGAGCCTAAGTGGAATCAAGCAAATCAAATTTAATTACAGTTCCAAAAGATTACTTGGTTTATTGATATGAATTCAGTACAGAAAATTATTCAGTACAGAAAATTATTCAGTACAGAAAATTATGTTTTATATAATCAATTTCACATTATTCTGCCTTGTATTCTGACTTTTTAAAAACAAATATTTGCTGGTTTAAAAATGATTAATGTTCTTTTCTCAGGGTTTTCTAATTAATGCATTATACATTATCAGTTGTATTAGCAATTTATACTACTTGCCTGTGCTGCATTTTTATCCACCTATTTTCCTTCTTAACAACTTGTTTTTTTCTTTTTCTTTAGCTTCTTATAATCAAATAAGTTCCCACTACCTCATTTTTAGTCCTATGACATTTAATGATTTAAAGAAACCACGTCATTTGTCCAATAGAATTGACCACATTCTGGAATTAGTTAATTTTGTCCTTTCAGTGTTGTTTTAACAGGTCTCACAATCTCTCCTTCTTGTGGTTTCTATAACCGATAGTTAGATCTCGAACTTGTTTAGATTCAGGTTTTTAAATTTATTTGGGGGGGGGTTTGTGGCAGTTAGATTACTTCATAGGTAGTGACTTGTATTTTTATTCTATCTTACCAGGAAAAATATGATATCTGATTGGCTTGACTTTTAGTGATGTTAAAATTGACCAAGAGTCCTGGTGTGGCATTATGGGTTAATGTGCTGGATTACTAGGTAGGTTTGAGTCACAAGGTTGATGGTTTAAACTCACCAGCTGCTTCTCAGAAATCCTATACTGGGTCGCTGAGTCGGAACTGACTCAACAAGAAGAACAACAAAGATTGATCAGTGGATTTAAGTATTGTCAACTGAATCTATCCATTAGTGGGGGTGGTAGTGGTGTGCCGCAGAGTCAATTCCAACTCCTAGTAACCCTGCATAGGGTTCCCAAGGCTGTAATTCTTTATAAAAGCAGAAAGCCTCATCTTTTTCCCGCAGAATGACAGTAGTTTCGAACTACTGACCTTGAGGTTAGCAGACCGACTCATAACCACTACGCTACCAGAGCTCCTTAATCCATCCATTATACTCAGAAAATCAGTGTTTCAGTTACAAATGTTTAGCAGCTGTTGATGATCACTGCGTTGACTCATTGTTTCATGGGTTGCGAAACGATGACTTTTCTATATCTACCTACCATACCTCCTGTAGTTGAGAGCTGTGATTTCCCATAAAGAAGAGTTTTCTTTCATCAACTATTTGGTTACCCTGA
This sequence comes from Chrysochloris asiatica, assembly GCF_000296735.1. NCBI lineage: Eukaryota > Metazoa > Chordata > Mammalia > Afrosoricida > Chrysochloridae > Chrysochloris > Chrysochloris asiatica. The sequence goes on from NW_006408793.1 coordinate 67,175, forward strand.
CATACAGATTGTGTAGGAAAGAGCAGAAGTGCTTTATTTGTTCCCTTACTTAACTTTTAGAAGAGTAACTGATTCCTAGCAATCTCCAAAAGGAGCCAATTACTATTTTTCAACGAAATCATGAATCTGTATGTGTTTGATATGTTTCAATCTATTTGACCACCATTCGTCTGTCAGTCTGTCATACTGTGGTGGCTTGGTGTTGTGATGCTGGAAGCTATGGCGCTGGTATTTTGAATGACAGCCAGGCCATCCATGGTGGACAGGTTTCAGCTGAGCTTCCAGAGGAAGACTGACTAGAAAGAAAGACATGAACTACTTCTGAATGTTTAGCACTGAAAACCTTATGAATAGCAGTAAACACTGTCAGCACCAGAATATTGAATATTGAAACATGATGACGAGCACCAGAATACTGTCAGATACAGTGACAGAAGATGAACCCCTCTGGTTAGAACACACTCAAAACATGACTGGAAAAAGAGCTGCCTCCTCAAAGTAGAGTTGACTGTGATGATGCAAATAGAGTAAAACTTTCAGGACCTTCATTATCTGATGGGGTACAACTCAAAATGAGGAGAAAAAGCTGCAAACATCCATTAGAATTGGAACATGGAATGTACGAAATATAAGTCTAGTAAAATTGGAAATTGTTAAAAATGAAATGGAACGCCTAAAGATCAATATGCTAGGCATTAGTGAGCTGAAATGTACTGGTATTGGCCATTTTGAATCGGAAAATCACATGATTTACAATGCTGGGAATGACAAACTAAAAAGGAATGATGTAGCATTCATCATCAAAAAGAACATACCAAAATCTGTCTTGAAGTATAACGTTTTCTGTGATAGGATAATGTACATATGCTGAACAGAAAATTTCAAAGGTAAACTCGAGAAGACAAAGTCAAATATTATAACAAAACGTGCAAAGACCTGGAGTTAGAAAACTAAAAGTATTTTGCAAGCTGAGAGAACTGAGAAAAAATTTCAAGCCTCAACTTCCAATATTGAAGGGTTCTTTGGGCAAAATATTGAATGAGGCAGAAAGCATTGAAAGAAGATGGACAGAATATAGAGTCACTATACCCAAAAGAGAATGTCTATGCTCAACCATTTCAAGATATAGCATATGATAAGAGCCAATGGTACTGAAGAATGAAGTCCAAGGCACTGGCAAAGAACAAGTTTCCAAGAATTAATGCAATACAATTTGAAATCTTTCAGCTGATGCATCATTGGAGGCAGTCACCCATTTATGCAAGAAATTTGGAAGACAGCTACCTGGCCATCTGAATGGAAGAGATCCATATTTGAGTCCATTCCAAAGAGAGGTGACCCAACATAATGTAGAAATAATAGGACAATATTGTTAATATCACATGAAAGTAAAATTTTGCTAAAGATAATTCAAAAATGGCTGCAACAGTACATTGACAGAGAATTGCCATAAGTTCAAATCAGGCTCAGAAGAGGATGTGGAATGAGGGATATCATTGCTGACATCAGATGGATCTTGGCT
>NW_006408793.1:68971-70054 GCF_000296735.1 Chrysochloris asiatica
AAGAATATGGCATCTGGATTGGAGGAAAAGTCATTAACAACCTGCGGATGCACAGATGATACAACCTTGCCTGCTGAAAGCAAAGAGGACTTAAATACTTACTGATGAAGATCGAAGACCATAGCCTTCAGTATGGATTGCACCTCAATGTAAAGAAAGCAAAAATCCTCACCATTGGACCAATAAACAACGTCCATGTAAGTGGAGCTTTTAGGTTATCCATTAAATGTTTTATACAGTTCATTTATAACATTAATAATGGCAAAGCCACTCTATGAAAAAGACATTGGATTTGAAAGTCAGAAAGCCCAAATTCCATCTATTTATTTGGCATATCTTTAAACACTTACTATGTGTTAGGCCCATCACCCATCTGTCAGTGTGTCATACTGTGGTGACTTGCATGCTTCTGAGATACTGGAAATGACTGCTATCAGTGTTTCAAATCGGGGCATCATCCATGGCAGACTAGTTTCTGTGGCACTTCCAGACCAACATAGATTAGGAAGGATGACCTAAGGATCCACTTCTGAAATAACTGGCCAATGAAAACTTTATGAACGGCAGAGGATCACTGAAAGTGTCAAAAGATGAGTCCCTCAGGTTGGAAAGCACTCAAACACAACTAGGGAAGAGCCGCCTCCCAGAGTAAAGTTGATTTTAGTTTGGCTAGAGCAAAGCTTTCAGGACCATTATTTGCTGATGTGATATGAAATGTGAACAACTGCAAATATCTATTAATGCAATAATCATTCCATAAGCATGGAATGTAAGAAGTAGGAAACTAGCAAAATTAGAAGTCATGCCATTGGATAATTGGAAGTCATACCACTTGACTGCTACCGGACATTTTGAATCAGAGAAGCATACGGTCTACTGTGCCAACAGTGACAAATTGAAGAGGAATGGTGTCACATACACCATCAAAAAGGACATTTCAAGATCAATCCTGACATACAACGCCATCAGTGACAAGATAATATCTACAAGCCTATAAGAAAGACCAGTTACACAACTATTGTTCAAGTCATATGCACCAACCACTAATGCCAAAGATGAAGAAATCGAAGATTTTTACTGTCA
>NW_006408793.1:70802-76485 GCF_000296735.1 Chrysochloris asiatica
ACACTCAGCTGCTCCTCAGAAACCCTATACAGGGTTGCTATGAGTCTGAACCGACTGGATGGCACATAACAAAAACAACAAGGCTCCTAAGCTGTGAGAACTCTGGTGTGGCTCTATAGGATCAGCACTGGACTGCAAATCACAGGGTCAACAGTTCAAACCCATCCGCTGCTCCTCAGAAATGCTATACAGGGGTGCTATAAGTCAGAACCAAATCAACAGCACTTACAACAACAAACTGTGAGAAAATAATTTTTGTTCATTAAATAAATAAAGCAGTGGCATTAGGATCAGAAGACTCGTCAATAATCGATAGTATACAGATGACACAACCCTGCTTGCTGAAACTGAAAAGGACTTGAAGCACTTGCTGATGAAGATCAAAGAATACAGCCTGTAGTATGGATTATACATCAACACAGAGAGAACAAAAATGGTCACAATTGGACCAATAAGCAATGGCATGCTAAATGAAGAAAATATTGAAGTTGTCAAAGATTTCATTTTACTTGGATTCACAATCCATGACCTGGAAGCAGTAGTCAAGAACCCAAATGATGTATTTGCATTGATCAAATCTGCTTTAGTGTTAAAAATCTTTAGTGCTAAAAAGCAAAGATGTCACTTTGAGGACTAAGGTGCCTCTGGATCCAAATCATGGCATTTTCAATTGCATATGAAAACTGGAAGACTGAAGGAGAAGGGATGCCTTTGGTAGAGAAAATCTAATCAACTATGGACTGCCAGAAGGATGAACAAATCTGTCTTAGAAGTTTAGTCAGGATGCTCCTAAGAAGTGAGAATGGCAAGACTTGATCTTAGTACTTTGGACATGTTATCAAGAAGGATGCATCTCTGGTGAAGGGCATCATGCTTGGTAGAGGGCCAGTGAAAATGAGGAAGACCCTCAACAAGATGAATTGACTTTAATTGCAACAGTGGGCTCAAGCATAGAGACAATTGTGAGGATGGCCTAGGACAGGGCAGTGTGTCATTTTGGTTTACACAGGACAGGGTCTTTATGAAATGGAACCGACTGGAAGGTACCAGATAATTACAATGTGCTCCATCACTTGGGCTGTCAGTTTTTTGTACTGTGGTGGCTTGCACGCTGCTGTGATGCTGGAAGCTACGCCCCTGGTACTTTAAATGCTGGCAGAGTCATATGTGGTGGACTAGGAAGTAGGAGAAGCACACTAATTCCGAATACGTAGTCACTGAAAACCTCATAAGTAGCAATGGAACACTGTCAGATAGCACCAGAATAGTGAATATTGAAATAATAAATAGTATTTGAACACTGTCAGATATAGTGCCAGAAATAGAGCCCCTCAGGTTATAAAGCACTCAGAATACAACTGGGGACGAGCTGCCTCCTCAAAGTAGAGTTGATTCTAATGACACACATGAAGTAAGGCTTTTGGGACCTTCATTTGCTGATGGGGCATAATACCAAATGAGGAGAAAAAGTTGTAAATAGCCATTAAAAATCAGAATATGGAATGCACAGAGTATGAACACAGGAAAATTGGAAGTTGTCAAAAAATGAAATGGAATGCATAAATATCAATATCTTAAGCATTAGTGAGCCGAAATGGACTGATTTTGAATCACGTGGCTTACTATTCTAGGAATGACAAATTGAAGAGGAATGGCATTGCATTCATCATCAAAAAGAACACTTCAAGATCTATCTTGAATTATAATGCTGTCTGTGTTAGAATAATATCCATGTGTCTCAAGGAAGACCAGTTAACACCACTATTATTCAAAATATGCAACAGCCACTTAAAAGTCAGTTATGATGAAATTGAAGAGTTCTACCAGCTTCTTCCTGGTGTGGCACTGCAGAATAATGCACTACCACATGGTCGGTTTGAACCACAAGGTTGACAGTTCAAACTCACCAGTCTCTCCTTGGAAACCCTATGCAGGGTTGCTATGAGTTGGAACCTACTCCATGGCACTTAACAATAACAACAACAACAACTAACTTCTTCAGTCTAAAATTGATCAAATATGCAAACAGTATGTATTGATAATTACTGGCAGCTGGAAACAAAGAGGAAGGTTCAGTAGTTGGAGAATATGGCCTTCGAGATAAAAACATTGCTGGAAATTGCATGACAGAATTTTGCAAGAAAAATGATTTCTTCTTTTTAAACAGCATAAAAGATATATGGGCCTCACCAGGTGGGATACACAGAAATCAAATTGACTACATCTGTGGGAAGAGACAGTAGAAAGGCTTCATATCATCAGCCAGAAGAAGGTCAGGGGCAGATTGTGGAATAAATCATCAATTACTTATATGCAAGTTCAAGCTGTAGCTTAAGAAAATCAAAACAAGCCCACGAGAGCCAAAATACCACCTTGGCCATATCCCACCTGAATCTAGAGACCATCTCAAGAACATATTTGATGCATTAGACACAAATGACAGAGAAACACAAGAGTTGTGGGATGACATCAAGAACACCATACATGAAGAGAGCAAGCGTCATTAAGAAGGCAAAAAAGAAGGCAAAGACCAAAATGGATGTCAGAAGAGATTCTCCAGTGTAGAGATGTTAACGCAAATGGAAGAAATGAGGAGGTAAGAGTTGAACAGAAAAATTTGAAGGGCAGCTCAAAAAGACAAGGTCAAAGATTATAATGAAATGTGCAGAGACCTGGAATTATAAAACCAAAAGGGAAGAACAAATTCAGCTTTTCTTAAGTTGAAAGAATACAGGGAAAAAAACCAAGCCTCAATTTTCAATACTGAAGGATTCTTTCAGCAAAATATTGAATGATGCAGAAAGAATCAAAAGAAGATGGAAGGAATACACAGAGTCACTGTACTAAAAAGAAATAGTTGATGTTCAAGCGTTTCAAGAGGTAGCATATGATCAAGAGCCTATGGTACTGAAGGGAAGAAGTCCAAAGTGCACTGAAGGCATTGGCAAAGAACAAGGCTCCAGCCCCAGGAATTGATGGAATACAAATTGAAACCTTTCAACAAAGTGATGCAGCACTACAGGCACTCACTCATCTATGCCAAGAAATTTGGAAGACAGCTACCTAACTGGAAGAGATCTATATTTGTGCCCATTACAAAGAGAGGTGACCCAATGAAATGTGGAAATTATTGGACAATATTATTAATATCATATGCAAGTAAAATTCTGCTAAAGAATTAAAAAACAACTGTGACAGTACAACCAGAGGTTCAATTACTCAGACGACAACATGGAACAAGGATATTACTGCTGTTGTCAAATGGATCTTGACTGAAAGCAGAGACTATCAGAAAGATGTTTACCTGTGCGTTATTGACAATACAAAGGCTTTCGGCTGTGTGGATCATGCCAAGCTGTGGACAGCATTTGGAGAATGAATATTCCAGAACACTTAATTGTGCTCATGAGGAATCTGTACCTAGACCAAGAAGCTGTTGTTGTAACAGACCAAGGGGACACTGAACGTTTTAAAATCAGGAAATGTGTGGGCCAGGATCATATTTACTTTGTCTGTATGCTGAACAAATAGTCTGAGAACCTGGATTATATAAAGAAGAATGTGGCATCAAGTTTGGAGGACAGCTTATTAACAACCTGCAATGTGCAGATGAAGACAGCTTTGCTTGCAAAGAGGGCTTAAAATACTAATGAAGATCAAAGACCACAGACTTCAGTATGGGTTGCACTTCAATGTAAAGAAAACAAAAAAAATCCTTACCATTAGACCAATAAATACCATCATGTTAAATGGAGAAAAATTAAAGTTGTCAAAGAGTTCATTTCACTTAGATCTACCATCGACAGCCATGGATGTGTCTGTCAGTCAGGACAACAAACGACATATTGCATTAGGTAAATCTGCTGCACAAGACCTCTTGAAAGTGCTAAAGAGCAAAGATGTCAGTTTGAGGACCAAGGTGCACCTGACCCAAGCCATGGTATTTTCAATAGCCTCATATGTATGTGAAAGTTGGACAGTGAATAAGAAAGAATTGGTGCATTGAGTTATGGTGTTGCAGAATGTTGAAAGTACCATGGATTGCCAGAAGAACAAATGTGTGTTCAAAGAAGTACAGCCAGAAAGCTCCTTAGAAGCCAGGATGGGGAGACTTAGTCTCTCATACTTTGGGAATATTATTAGCGGGGACCAGTCCCTGCAGAAGGACATCACACTTGCTCAAGTGGAGTGTCAGTGACAAAGAGGGAGACCCCCCTCAATGAGGTGGATTGGCACAGTGTCTGCAGCAATGGGCTCAAGCACTGAAGTGACTGTGAGCATGGCGTGGGGTAGGGCAGTGTTTTTCTGTTGTGCATGGGGTCGCTGAGTCAGAAACAACTGGATGGCATTTAACAACAATACAATATGCAAGGCACAGGAGTTATACCAAGACGATAGAAGTAAACTACTTGTAAAGGGGAAAGGCCACTCCCTTTTCCTAAACTTCATCTCACTTGGACTGTCCAAAGTCAAAAAACTGCTGATAAACATGTCAGTTTTGTCTACTTCTGGAGACATGTGGGGAAGGTGTTAAAGGGATTAAGAGAGAAGAATTCGTTTCCTCGTAAAGCACTGTTCGGGTTTTAGGTAGCAAATTGCTCACAAATTAAGAATGGAGGGCAGAGATCCAACACTGGGGTCAGGATGGAGCTGACATTTCCCTCACGGTGTGGGTCTCCAGACTCAGGTCTCCTTCGCTGTCAAAGGTGCTCCGCAGTCTTGGCGTGAGGTCTTTCTGCGGCACAACTGCCTTCAGGGGCCAGCGGGCGCACTCTCAGCCCCCTCCCTTTAGAGAAGCTGCGCGGGAACTCGTGCAGAGCCCTCGCAGGGAGGGGCCTGGCCCCCAAACCCGGAAGCCGCCCTTAGCCTAAAGCCAGGCGGGCTCCCCTGGAGGTTTCCGGCTGCGGGAGTCTCGGGCGGCGCCCCACTTGGCGTGTGGGGTGCGGCTGCCCCCTTTCGGCGTCCCGGGGAGACGACCCACCTGCACGACCTTGCGACCCTTTCAGCGCTCTAGCCTCGCTATGCGAGTTTTATTATTATTATATTAATATTTGTTGCTATCAGCTAACAATATCTCAGGCTCTCAGAGCGACCATTTTTTTTTGAAAGAGGAACGCAGAGTAGTAGGGGGGAAAAGACTCACGTGTGAGGTAAAGATGGAAGAAGACGTCCAGGACTCAGACTTGGACAGTGATGAAACTGTGATAGAGGGGTCGGTGACAGACAGCGACGTGGAAGAAGAGGAGCTGCCCTGGAGAAGGTGAATTCTAATAAGGTCCGAGTACGTGCAGCCTCGTGCTCCCCTGGCGGGGAGGTAGCCCTGAGGAGCGCGTCTGCGTTCTGAGTACTTTGTTATCAGGAGGCAGTATGCTTGCGGGCAGGGGGAAACTGAGCTAGGCAGTCCTGCCCCTGCTCAAAAACCAAACCAAACTCACTGCCATCAAGTTGATCCGGTGTCTTAGTCTACAGACTCGAGTAGAACTGCTCCACAGAGTTTTCGGAGGTTGTAAATCTTTACGGGAGTCCTGGTGTGGCGCTGTGAGTTAATGCGCCAGACTGCAAAGCCGTTTGAACTACAAGCTCGGTGGTTCAAGCTCACCAGTCGCTCCCTGGAAACCCTATGCAGGGTCGGAACCGAGTCGACGACACTTAACAACAAACAAAAAATCTTTACGGGACGGAT
>NW_006408793.1:76931-80253 GCF_000296735.1 Chrysochloris asiatica
GCGCATTAACGACCCACAGCACCACACCAAGAACTTGTAAACAAACAAGACTTCCCCTTTCCTCAATTATGGAAACTTGAGATTTATAGTAGGTGATGTATGCCCTTTGTGTTGTTGTTAAGTCGGTTCGGACGCATAGCAACCCTGTCTAGGGTTTCTGAGGGGCGGCTGGTAAGTTCGAACCTGACCTTGCAGCTCAAACCGATCTCGAGGTCGAGTACTTTTCCTACAGCACCACACCAGGACAAGATGACCAAGAGGAGTCTACTGTTCTTAAGTAACCTACAGGCAGGGAAGACACAAACAGATCACTTAAATATAATGTGGGAAATCTTTGTATTACATGTATATGCTCAGGTATACAGAAGGGCTCATATCTCAACCTAAATGGTTTTCAGAATTTGCTAGGGTTGCCTCCTGAGTTAGAGGCATACACAGAGTGTTGAAGGTGCATTAAGAATGAACTAGATGAAAGATAGTCAAGGAAAATGAATGGATAAAAGCATAGATGGGGAATAGTCTACTTTGGCATGTGTATTGGAATGACCTGGCAGGAATGAGTTTCATGAGGTTTTATGATCCACTGAGTTAATTTTATGTATGGTATGAATGATAGGTTAAGGTTTGTCATTTTCTGTATGAATGTCTGATTTTTGCAGCACCCTTTGTGGAAAAGACTATTCTTTTTACATTGAATTGCCTTTGCACTTTTGTCAAAAATCAATTGACCATATTTGTATAGGTCTATTTTTGGACTCTGTCTATTTTTGGACTCTGTTCTGTTCCATTGATTTATATGTATATGTCTAGTTACTAGTGCTGCCATAACAGAATTACAAGTGAGTGGCTTTAAAGAGTGGAAGTTTATATTCTTGCAGTTCTGGAAACTTACCTCCAAACAGAGGTCTTAGAGCAGGGTTGGGGAACCTTTTTTCAGCCAAAATTTTTAACACCATATGTGGGCCATACAAAATTATCAACTTGAAAATTAGCCTGCTATATTTGGTCAAACATTTAATTAACCATGATGTAAGTTATGGAATGACTGGAACTGTGGTTGCCTTGGCAGGGCCAGACCAAATGATTTCGCAGGCCTCATGTGGCCAGTGGACTAGACGTTCCTGTCCTCAATCTTAAAGGAATCAATTTCGTTTTTGAGCCTTTCTCCTGGTTTTGGTGTTTGCCTGTGATTGTTGGAGGTCCTTTGTTGATAGACAGCCCTCACATGTTATGTGTTACTGTGTGTGTGTGTTCTGGCCTTATAATTCGGAAGTGACATATCACTTATGAATGATATCACATTTTATATTACATTCCAAATTTTATCAATTATATCATATACTATGCTGGTGTGGTTGATATTACACTAGATTTTATTATGGGAGGTATGGAAAGTAATTGCCTCACATTACATTACAGAAGGTAATCTTCTCTACCTAAGGCCAGTTCATTTAATCACATTTCCATGACACCTACTATACTGACTAATGGTTGGGAAAACCACTGGGAAGTTGACAGGTTAAAATGAGCTTTCATAGTATCCTTTTACATATATCTCGCTGTCTTTATTATTATAGCTTTGTAATAAGTCGTGAAAATCAGGTAGTGTGAGTCCTCCAACTTTAATCTTTTTCATAATTGCTTTGATTATTCTTATTCATTTGTCTTCCCACATACATTTTAGAATCCACTTGTTTTTAGCCACAAATTCAATCATTTTAACAGATAAAGGACTATTAAGGTTTCCAATAACCTCATATGGATGCGAAAGCTGGACAGTGAATAAGGAAGATCGTAGAAAAATTGATGCCTTTGAGTTGTGGTGTTGGAGGAGAATACTGAAAGTGCCATGGACTGCCAAAAGAACCAATAGATCTGTTTTGGAAGAAGTGCAACCAGAGTGCTCCTTGGAGGCCAAGATGGCTAGGCTTCGTCTCTCATACTTTGGACATATTGTCAGGAGGGAACAGTCCCTGGAGAAGGATGTCATGCTGGGTAAGGTGGAGGGTCAGAGAAAAAGAGGAAGGACCCCCAACGAGATGGATCGGCCAGGTGACATCATTGATGGCATCAGGTGTGGCGGCGGTAGTGAGGTTGGCCCAGGATCGGACAATTTTTCGTTCTGCTGTGCATGGGGTCGCTATGAGTTGGTTCCGACTGTATGGCACCTGACAACAACAACAACAAGGTTACTTATTTTTCATGGTTGAACTTGAGTAGTTTGGGTAGTTTTAGGTTTGTTGTTGGTGAAATAACCCTTTTGTTATTATGTAATATCTTCCCTTACTGCTGATAATTTTCTTTGCTCTGAAGTCTATTTTGTCTGCTATTAGTATGGAGTCCTGGTATGGTGCTGAAGAATAAGCCACTAGACCACAAGGTCAGTTTGAACTAAAAGGTAGTGGTTCAAATGCATCAGTTGCTCTTTGGAAGCCCTGTATGAGTTGGAACCAACTCAATGGCACTTAACAAGTGTGGTTAACTCTAGTTTTCTTTTGATTGTTATTTTCCCAGTATATCTTATTTTTCCATCCTTTTACTTACAACCTTTCTTATATATCACACTATTTAAAGTATATATTTTTAGACAGCATATAGCTGATTCTAGTTTTATTATTATTATTCAATCTGGCCATCTGGATAGTGTAAGTGGTGTGCACTTGTCTACAAACTTGAAAGGTTGCTGGCTCCACCCCAAGCAAAATTGGATTTTATAGTATCACGTATTTTACGTCAACATACACTAGCCTCCCCAGATAGTGTTACAATTTCTCCTTTTAGTATTCATATTTGTTTTAATGAAATTAAGAAGAAAAAAGTATTTCTAATTTGTTACTCTTTTCTGTTCCTAAATTTCCAATTTTCACCTGAAGAACTTTATCACTTCTTCTAGGACATGTGTTTTGAAAAATTCTCTTAGCTCTCGGTCATCTTAGAATATCTTTCTTTTATTTTCTAAAGGATATTTTCTCTGAATATAGAATTCTGAATGGACAGTTCTTTTCTTTCAAAATTTAAAAATGTTGTTCCACTGCCCTCTAGCCTTCATGGTTTAGAATGAGAAAACCAGAGTAATTTGAAGGACTGTTACCTCATACGGAATATGTCTTTTTCTGTTTGCTTTCCTTTTTAAAATTTTTGGTTTTCATCAGTTTGATTATGATGCATCTGGATGGTTATCTATTTTTCCCTCCTGTTTGAGGTTTGCCAAGCCTCGTGGATATGTAAATTTATGTCTTTCACCAAATTGAGGAAGCATTAAGCCATTGTTTCATTATAGAAAGGGAGTCCTGGTGTGGTGCTGTAAGACAAAGCACTGGAC
>NW_006408793.1:80506-82425 GCF_000296735.1 Chrysochloris asiatica
CTGCGAGCCACAAATGCACCATTGTCTTCAGTTCTTGCTCAAAGGTGAATTTTCATCCTTGAAGGGCTGTTTTTAGGGGACTAAACTGGTGAAAGTCCCATGGAGTAAGATCAGGACTACAGGAAGGATACTGTAACATCTCAAAACAAAGTTTTTGCAGAGTGTCATCACTGTGGACAGAGGTGTGTGGATGTGCATTATCATCCAAGATCACACGCAAAGCCCTTGGATAGCAGTCCTCTGCATTTAATCCAAAATTTAGGCTTCCGTTCTTCAGTGAGTGTCTCACTGTAATGAGCACTATTGATTGTTGAAACTTTTTCCTGATATTGGCCCTTGAGAATCCCAGGAAACTAAACATCCATTTTCCAGCTGATAGTTGACTTTTGAAATTTTTCTTGGTTGATGATTGAGGATGTTTCCATTCCATACTCTGTTGTTTACTCTTAGACTCTTAGGGATGAAACCATGTCTCATCACCAGTAGCAATTTTTTTAAAGAAATTTTTACCTTCCTTCAAGTATCAGTCCAAATTTTGTTTGTAAATGTCCAAACGCTTCTGTTCATGCTCTTCCCTGAGTTGTTTCGGTACCCATTTTACACAAACTTTTCAAAATCCAAGTCTGTCTTGGATTATTTCTTAGGCAGAGCCATGGCTGATTTGCAAATGATTTGCCACATAATCCATTATCACTTGTTTATTTGACAGAATAATTTCATGCGCATGCTCAATGTTGTCATCAGCCATGGATGTGTTTTAATACAACTGGAGTGCGGATCATTTTTTACTCATCCTTTGTGTGTATGTGTGTGTATTTTTTTTTTCCTGCACCAATCTCTTTTTCTTCTCTAATTTCAGTGACTTGTTTGCTAGCTAGACTTTCTGATATTATCTCCCATATTCCTGAGGCTCTGTTTACTTTTTTCAATATTTTTCTCTTAATTCTTAAGACTGTATAATTTCTGTTAGTTTAGTTTCAAGTTTGTTTCCTCTTTCCTTCGTATTATCCAGTTGACTATTGAGCTCATCCAGTGAATTGCTCAGATTTTCCTGGCTCCTTGCAGATTGAATAATTCTGGATTGTATCTTGAGTATTTTGAATATTGTGTAGTGAACTTCGGTGTTGTTAAAATCCTGTTAAGAGTTGATTTCTTATTTGCTTTTAGAAGCATTCAGCCTGATTAGGTTTACAATGCAAGTTCTGTTTTACCTTCTGTGGGTTTACAATATTAGTCCAATATTCAAAACCTCTACTATGGTGATAAGGAGCTTTGGTAGCGTAATGGTTACGAATCGGGCTGCTAACCTCAAGGTCGGTAGTTCGAAACTACCAGCTGTTCCATGGGAGAAAGATGAGTCTTTCTGCTCCTGTAAAGATTTGCAGCCTCAGAAACCCTGTGCAGGGTCACTATCAGTCGGAACCGACTCCATGGTACTTAAAACAACAACGCAACAACTATGGTGATGGGAATGCAATGTCTTCATACGGTAAGCACTAGCCTGTGGACCACAAGGTCTGCAGTTTGAGCCCATCAACTGCTTTATTGGAGAAAAATGAGGTTTTCTGCTCCTACAAAGATTTAAAACCTCAGAAACTGTGTATGCTATTGCTTTGAATCAGAACTGACTCCACAGCAGGTCACAACAACTATGGTGCTTGAATCTGCCTGATGCATGTACTTCTTGGGTTTTTCTGGGACTTGGGCAGCAGTTAGTTTCCTCCTTCAATTTGCTAAACTTTTATTGTGCTGCTTTGGCTCTTCTGTTGTCGAGGTCCTATGTCGGGGGCCCAGCCTTGACAAGGAAGTGTGGGTGTCACGAAGAAGGGAGATCTGGCAGCGAAAGGGATAGAGAAAGGGAGAGACAAAATATATACAAAAAAGACAGATACACAGATATGATGCAAGCTGGCAGGTAG
>NW_006408793.1:83619-89950 GCF_000296735.1 Chrysochloris asiatica
TTGAACCTGAGACTTATGTTAGATCATATACAGAATTAGGTGATTCTCTTTTTCTTCTAGTTGTTTCCTTTCTAAGATGACACCTGCCACCACTAACTACCCCATGCATGCACTGGCTGATGCATCTAACCAAGAAGATGGGTTTCTCTCAGAGTGTTAACCTTCCCCATTGTTGAACAGTTCCTTGTTGTTCCTGGCGCCACCTTCAGGGCAAAGTTCTAAGAAAAGCGATTGTTGTTTGTTGATGTTGTTATGTTTCGTGGAGTCAATTAAAGATAAATACAGGGATTCTCCCCACCTTCTTCAGACTAGATAGGCCCCTTTTCCCAGTTTCTCTGACTAAAGAGACAGGTTTTCTCTTGTATCTTATGTGTCTGTGCAGCCACAGATGGTGGCAGTGCACATCTGATACTGGGTTTGACTTTCAGACAGACCTGGGAGATTAAAAAAACCCATTGCGGCTACCTGAAATGGGGCAGGGGCTGGGGGGAGGGGGCTATAAAGGCGTGAAGTGGCTGGCATACACGTTTTCAACAGGGAGTTCAGTTTCAGAGCGAGGGGGCAAGGTAGAATCCCCACTGATTCATTTTCATCTTGTCTAGATGAATCCTGTTAAAGGAGATTGGGCTAGGATTCTTTTGATTCAATAGTGATTACTTGTTATCATGACTAACTGCAGTTGTCACAACTGTAAAAGTAGAAGTTATGTAACAAAAAGGGGGGAGCAGTTAGTTAGTCTTCCATTCCAGGAACAGAGAACCCAAGGACCATCAAGAGGGAAGAGCATGAGTGGAACGTGGGATCCTAACCAGAGAAGCAGTGACACCAGTGAGGTGACCGCATGGAGAGATAGAGCAGCTGAGGACTCATGGAAAAAGAAAGGCTGTGTGCTGGCAGGCAGGAGGCTAGCTTGCAAAATGTGTCCTTTGGCTGTTTAAACGTTTATATATTACTGTGTGTTTTTGTGTACACCCAGAACAAAAACAAAACGGACATAGAGGCAAATACTGTTAACCGGTGGTGCACAGAGGGGATTGTAATCATTGTAAAACAAAATACAATCTGTTGAGTGCAAAATCAATGTTCTGCCAAGTAAACTATCATTCAATTCACAATAAAAGTTTTACTTAAAAAACAAAACAAACAAAAACCCATTGCCATCGAGTCAATTCCAACTCATAGTGACTCATAGGACAGAGTTGAACTGCTCTCAAAGGCTTTACATATTGTTAATCTTTACGGGCATCAGACAGTCTCATCTTTCTCCCTTGGAGCAGCTGGTGGATTTGAGCCACTGATCTTGTGGTTAGTAGCCCAGTACTTAACCTACTGTGCTATCAGAGAGATAAAAGGAAAGAGAATTTTTTTTTTTTTTAAAGAAAACCCTCTATGCCCTCCAGCATGAGGGATTTTTTCCCTTAGTCTTCTGGGTAGACAGAGAAATTTTTTTCTGGAGTTTTTGCTGTTCCTGCTCACTGCACAGTTCTGGGAATTGGCCTACCCTCGGAACTAAGCCTAGAAACAAAAAAGACCAAAGGGGGGAAACAAAACTCCAAACAAACAAAAACCAATGGTGAAACTTGGCCCTTTTACAGATAGCTAGATTTTACTTGGGTCCCCAATCCACTTGTTCTTGTTTGCTTTTTAGAGTTCTCATATCTCATATATTGTGTGCAATTTTCAGTTGTAGTGAGTAGAGAAGTAGGCTGTAGATAGCATTTTGTCTTGAGTGGCCAACCTTTTTTTTTTTTTTTTTTGCTTATGATTCATTTTTAATTTTCTGCAATACCATGGAAATAGCTTCATTTAATACCTCATAGCCCAAGATTAAAAATTAGCTTCTCTTCTTTTGATTGGCATGGTAATTTAGTTAGAGTATAAGCAGTAAGCCAGGGGTAGGAGGACTGAATTCTGTGCTTTGTCTTTCTTCTTCATCTTCTCTGCTTAATTGTTTGTGGTTCATACTGGTAAATTCTCATGCACAACCTCGCAATTTTGGAATGAGAAGCATGGGCTCTGGCATTGGTGTAGCATAGATCTTCAGTAGACCAAGCATTATATAGTTTTGCATAGCTAAGTAATGATTTTCAAATATTACAGCTTACCAATGTCTTTTTGCTAAACTAAGAAAGGGGTTTACTGACCTTTGGTACCTGAAAGGTAATGCTTTCAAAGAGACAGAATGCCAGGTGTTAACTGTGTCTTTGAGAGCCTGGTCTTGGTCCTAGCTCTGTTTCTCGCAACCTTGTTCTAGGATGCATCCAACCTTTGTTGTGGCTCTTAGGTGTTGCTAATAACCTTTTGTAAAAATTCAAGTTGCTGACTAAGAGGTTTTTGTTTGAGATTTCCATTCTAAAAGGTAAGATTCTGTTTGTTTTATATGTGCCTAGGAATTTTTTTTATCAATCTGTATTTTTGGTCTCATCTTCTTAAAATGTTGACTGTTTAAAACATTAAGAGCGGTACCCCAAGTTAATCGAATCAGCTCCGACTCACAGCAACCCTGTATAGGGCTTCCAAGGAGCAGCTGGTGAGTTTGAACTGCTGACCTTGTGGTGCAAACCAACCTTGTGGTCCAGTGCATAATCCTACAGCACCACATATATTTAAATTGAATTACAATATGAGACAGCTTATTATATGGATTTGTATGTATGTTCAGATAAAATTATATCTTGTGAACCTTATAATCACATACAGTAAAAGACTAATTCAACATAATTAGCTTGCAAAATGGATATTCATTGTATCCCTCAAGACAGACTAACCTTGTCTTCATGTGAATTGTCTAGATAGAAAATACCTGTTACAAAGGATATTAAAGTACACGTGAGGGGAGGTAGAAAGGAAAACAAAGTACAAGGAGACAAGGACTTAATCATAATAAATTAGATTATTGGTTGGACCAGTTAAAATAGAAGATATTCCACTGAATGGTACCAAGTACTATTTTCAGATCTCTTACACTTAAATAATATGAGTAGATATTTTTTTTAAGAATGAAATGCTTAGCTTGGCATTAGGACTCTGAGCTTTGGAAATTTTGATAATATGTAAAACTGAAATCAGAATTGTCATTACAAATTTCATTGAGACCTTGGCTTTTAATAAAGCCATGAAAATTGTTTAAAATATTCAGTCTGATTTTTCCAGAGTTTTTTCCTTTAACTCAATCAGCTATGCCCCCCTTCTCTACTATAGTAGAAATCCTGGTGTGGTGCTGTAGGATCAGCACTGGATTGCTGACCACACAATCTACAGTTCAAACCCACCAGCTGTTCCTTGGAAATCCCATACAGGGTCGCTATGAGTTGGAATTGACTTAACAACAACAATAACTATTATAGTAAATCATGGGAGAAAGATGAGACTTTCTGCTCCTGCAAAGATTCACAGCCTCAGAAATCCTATACAGGGTCACTATGAGTCAGAACTGACTCGATGGCACACAACTACCACCAACCACCATACTGAAAGGAAGGATATAATTAAAAATTTTAAGAATCAAAAGCCTAGCATGGCATCAGGACTCTGTGCTTTGGTAATTTTGATACCATAAGACTAAAACTCTAATTGTCATTAGAAATTTCATTGAAACACCTGGCTTTTAACAAAGCTGTGAAAATTGTTTGAAATCTTCAATGTGATTTTGCCTGAGGTTTTTTCTTTAACTCAGTCAGTTGTTCACCCTCTCTCTACTATAGTAAATTGTGGGAGAAAGATGAGACTTTCTGCTTTCACAAAGACTGACAGCTTTGGAAACCCTATAGAGGATTGCTATGAGTCGGAACCCACTCGGCAGCACTTAACCACAGCAACAATATCCATAGTTAATGCCAATATTTCAAGTATTCCGGATATATTAGTGTTTTATTGTGAATTATGATAGTTTACATGGGAGAACATTAATTTTACATTCATTCTATCATATATAGTCTCATTGCCCTGGATACAGTCCCCTCCATGCATCATCAACCAACCAAAGGGTATACCCTGCAATCCTGCTCCCCCCCTCCGTACCCCCCAGGTCTTCAGCTGCTCTCCCTCTCTGGATCTAAAGCCCCCAGCTGCTCCATCGCTACTTGTCATTGTCTCTGTCTCCATCTCAGGCATCACTGTTTCTCTGGGTAGGGTCCCTCCGGTTATATTTTATTATTAGAATATTTCATCCATAATGAAGTAGTCACAATGACATGTCCAAAACAAGCAGGTCAGACAAAGTTCTCACTGGTTGATTTCAGAAGTAGGTTGCCAGGCCTTCTACCTGGTGGTGTTGCTGGTGGTAATGTGCCATGGAGTCGGTTCCGACTCATAGTGACCCTGTACAGGGTTTCCGAAGCTGTGAATCTTTATGGGAGCAGAAAGCCTTATCTTTCTCCCACAGAACAGCTGGTAGTTTCAAACTGCTGACCTTGCGGCTCAAAGCCCAATTCGTAACCACTACGCTTCCAGAGCTCCTTGGCTTTCTACCTAGCTTGTCTTAATCTGGAAGCTCTGAAAATTGTCCACTACCAGTGACCCTGTTGTTATTTGAAATACCTGTGGCTTCCAGCATTAATGTGATTGGCCCCTCTTTCTCTGTCTACTCTCTGCTCTCTCCTTTTGTCTCTTGTAAGATGAAAGGTACTGTGATGGGATTAAGGATTTTGTATCTATCCCACATTTAATCCTTTTGCAATGGATTGGTGTAGCACATCATGAGAGATCATTACATCATCATTGTTTTGTTGAGTTGGCCCATATTTTGAGGTTGGGCACATTTCAATCCATGACAAGATATAATTAAAAAATAATGGTTAAAATGACAATCTTGTTAAAAAATAGTCATGATTATAATCTGTTCTTTCTGTTTTGGTATTTGAAAGGTTGTTCGTTGATCAAGACGTATCCGTTAGATATGAGCCCAGTCTCCATCCTGATCTAAGTGGAATGTGCAAAGGTAAGAAATTATAATTTTCACTAAGTAATTCCTTTAATTTCCTAAGTATTGTTAGTTTATTTACTTCTTTTTATTTAGTCTTTTCACTGTACAACATCTTACCTGTTAACCCAGTGGCAAGTGTTTGGCCTTGGAGCTGTTTTTCCACATGTAATTGGAAGTGTATAATATTGGTCTACAGAATGTCTTCCTATGATGTATGAAGAGTCACTCGTAAGGACTGAGAAGTCTTTTCTAATATTCCAACGAATCGTTAGATTATTTCCTTTTTTTTTTATTTTGCAACTGAACATATCTTTGTGAGTTTTCTAATTATTAAAAGTGAAAATATTTTTAAGATACAAAGTTTTAAACTATAGAAAGTAAAAGGTCTCACCCCCAACTGTCCTTTATAATTTCACTCCCAAAGATTGCCAACAGTTAGGATTTGTACATACTACTAGAGTTATGTATGCTAATATAAGTATCTTCTTTTTATAATTGGTATCATACTACACATATTTCTTTTCTGGTCTACATTGAGCTACCTCCACTTTTTAAATTGCTACATATCATTCCTTTCTATTAATGTGCCCTTACTTAATAAATGGGTATTTATCGTATTTCTCACTTAATGCTATTGCAAATATGAATGTCCTTATACTTGGACCTTTGCCTACTCTTTCTTTTTTTAATGTTTTATTGTGAATTATGTGATAGTTTACACGGGAGAACTTTAGCTTTACATTCATCCTATCATATATCATTTCATTGCCATGATTACAATCCCCTCTATGCATCATCAAACAACCAGAGGGTATACCCTAAAAGCCTGCACCCTGGTCGTCAGCACACAGCCCCTCTCCCTCTCTGGGTCTAGAGTCCCCAGCCACCCCATCTCTCCACGTCATCATCTCTGCCTCCATCTCTGGCGTTACTGCTTCTCTGGGTAGGGTCTCACATTCCACTGTTCTCCCTTGATGGTCCCAGGGACCTCCGCCAAATCAACCACTACCTTCCTTTTGCTACAAACATCTACCTTCACATTTCCAACCCTCACAGTCAGTCCTGATAGCAATTAGTCACTATTGTATCACAAGAGACCTATCCATATCTCCTTTCAGCAGCCCTGCCTAGACAGATTGGGTACTACTCAGTGGAGATTCTACCTTCCTCTTCACTCTCTGGATCTAGGCTCCCTCTTGAAAGCTTGTAAGCCAGTCACTTCTTGCCTTTGTAGCTCCCCGTTTTGGGTAGTCAGTGCCCAAGTTGCCCATCCCTGTCTACCCTGTGTATTGAGGGAGTGGGAATGATCCTCACTGTTCCCTCTTTTGAGCTACTGCATCCATAGGTGTAGGTCAAGTTCATCAAATTGTATCAGATTACTCTTTTTTTCCTCTTCTTTCTTCTTCT
>NW_006408793.1:117388-118464 GCF_000296735.1 Chrysochloris asiatica
ACAAGGTCAGTTATAATTGCAAGGTCGGAGGGTCAAATTCACCAGCTACTCCTCAAAAACCTTTTAAAGGGTTGCTATGAGTCAGAACCAACTCAACTGTACTTAACAACACCTAGGATATAGATCTTTATGTGTTCCATTTAATTTTCGATTACTTCCAATTTTCCTACATTCATACTTCATATATTTCACATTCCAATTACTATTTTTTAAAGTTTTTTGTGAATTATGTGATAGTTTGCATGGAAGAATACCAGCTTTACATGCGTCCCATCGTATTTCGTTTCATTGAAATGATTACAGTCCCCTCCATGTATCATCAAACAACCAAAGGGTACACCCCGCAAACCTGCCCCCCGGCCATCAGTTATTGATGGATGTTTGCACCTGTTTTTTTCTCATTTGAGTTGTACCCCATCAGCATATGAAGGTCCTGAAAGTTTTTTCCATTCACATTATGGTCAAGTCTACTTTGAGGCAGCAGCTCTTCCTCAGTTATATTCTGAGAGCCTTCCAACCTGAGGGTCTCATCTTCTGGCATTGTGTCTGACACGTTCTGCTGCCATTCATACGGTCTTCAGTAGCCAACCATTTCGAAGTGATCCACCTCTCTTCCTTACTAGTTTGTCATAGTCTGGAGCTTTTCTGAAAAGTGTCTATCATGGGTGACCCTGCTGGTATTTACAATGTCAGTATCACAGCAACACACAAGCCAGTACAACAAACTGACGCACAAGTGATTTGACTACAACATGCAATTGTTCAAAATATAAACACCAATCTCTTAAAATATTTTCATGCTGATCCTTTTGTTGGATATTTCAATAACTCTCTTAGTTCTTGACAGGCACTTTATGTATGAAAACAAATCAAAGTATTGCTTCAAAGTCACAGAAGCCTTTATTAAACAAAAATATCAAAATGTGAAACTATTGTTTTTTGACATACCAAGGTGTATGCACTATTTTTTCCCCCTCTAAAAAACCCCAAGAAAACCCACTGTAAAGTCAATTTTGACTCACAGTGACCCATGTATGTCAGAGTAGAACTGTGCTCCCTAGGGTTGGTTCTATTTT
>NW_006408793.1:118564-124760 GCF_000296735.1 Chrysochloris asiatica
ATTGGCCCCACATGGTCCATCCATTTAAGCATAGTATAGTCCACGTGTATGAGTTAACATTAGATTTTCTCTTCTGTAAGATGACCCTCCATATAAGCATATATGAGTATAAGCCAAAAAGTATTGCTACAAAATCATAGAAACCTTTATTAAACAAAAAATGTGAAGCTATTGCTTCTTGGCATGTCCTCCATCTGGTTCTTCTGAAGATGGTGTTTAAGTTTCTTGTACCCTTCCTTGACGAATTCTGCACTACTTGATTCATTCCACATCAAAATGGCAGTTTGGGAATCCTCGAGGCATTAAAATCATGTTTCTTTCCAATGTTCTTTTGAGTTTTGAGAACAAAAAGACGTCTTCAGGGACAAGATCGGAGCTGTAGGGTGGATGGGGTAAGGTTTCCCAGTGAAATTCTCACAGGACAACCCTTACCAATCTAGAATAATGTCAGGGAGAGTGTCATGGTGGTTTTCATGAGGGCAAGAATTTGAGACAAATGTATGTAGTTTTATCATGTTTAACTTTTGGGTAACATGTAGCACAGTCAGAAACTACAAATTTTATAGACTCAGAGAATTCCTCATTCTACCAGTATTTTTCTAATTATTTTAATTTGCCCCAAATACAGAGATTCGTGTAAATTTTAAATATGGAAGATGCAGCTATTTTGATAAAACAATTCTGCCATTAAGTTCAAGCCATAACTTGGTAGTTCGGTGTTGAAAACAGCCAGCCTTATCCCAAACTATGAATTTTCTTTTTGGGACTTCTTGCTGATTTTTAAAAGTCTCTCTAAGCAGTATATAAATTGAAATTACGTTAAGAGGGCTTAGGTTTCATAATGAAGGCCGGTAAGGCCTGAGAGGCAGCTTGCTTTCTGTGCAGCTGCATCAGCAAGATTGTTCCTTAGAATTTCCTCTGTATGAAGAACTCCTTTTGACTAGTATGCAGGAAGTTTTATCAGTAACTTCAGAGAGTTTATGCATATAAAATTCTACTAAAAAGCTACTAATGCTTATTTTTAATGGTGGTTCTAGAAGATGTCAAGAAGCCTTTTTTGTTTCCATAACATGCCAAAATTATGAATAACTCCAAAACAAAAATGCAAATCCATAATAACATTCATGAACTTCCCTTTGGCTAGTTTCCAACTCCTGATAAGGGCAATTTACTCAGCTTTTTGAGGTGAAGTGGTCTCAGGAAGAATTTGACTCTCTAAAATTTCAACGGAGGTGATAAAAGCATACTCAGCTTAATAGTAAACACAAGCAGGATCAGTAGAAAAGACTAGAGTTTTCTTTAAAGTTTATATAGCCTGACAGTCCTCAGGAATAAGATGAAATGAATCTCGTTCTGAGAACTTTAAATACTTGTATAAAAAGTGAGCTAATAAAATAAAAATTTGGAACCTAGTTTCAGCCGTAGCCACATAAGCCTAAAAGTCCATGCAATTATTTCTTTGTTTTTGGAATGGGGTGGGCTAAAACAGCACCTTCTCTGTTAGTATTAATAGAAATACTTTGGGCAAAAATTAAATGGTCTAGGTGTTTTAGCATAGGTTGAGCTAGCTTTAATTTATCTTTAGATGCTTTATGTTCTGCTGTGGCCAAATGTTTAAGTAAAATAACAGATCAACAGATTTTGTATTGTTGGCCAGGTAAAATTATGTGTAAATTGTAAAGGCTGTAAATCAGCATGCAAAATTTGAGAAAATTAAGTACAGGACTCGAAACTCTTGAGGCATCACAGTCTAAGTAATGGTTGGTTCTCCCATGTAAAGACAAATGTTGGTTGTTGAGGGTATACAGAGCTGAAAAAGGTACTACAAAGATTTGTGATGGTAAAATGGATGACCTTTGCTGGGCTTATTGTTTTTGTTAAGTGTTAAATCAAGTCAGTTCCTACTCATAGTGATCCTATACACAGCAGAACGAAACACTGCCTGGTCCTGTGCCTACCTCAAGTCTGCTATGCCTGAGCCCATTGCTGCTGCCACTGTGCCAATCTATCTCATTGGGGGGCCATCCTCTTTTTTTGCTGACCCTCCCCTTTATCAAGCATGATAGCCTTCTCCAGGGACAATCCATTCTAACAATATGTCTGAAACATGAGAGATGAAATGTGGCCAACCTGGCCTCCAAGAAGCATTCTGGCTGTACTTCTTCTAACACAAATTTGTTCTTTTGCCAGTCCATGTTATTACTAATATTCTCCTCTAACACTGTAACTCAAATGCATCAGTTCCTCTCTGTCTTCTTTATTCATTGTTCAACTTTCACATGCATACGAGGCTATTGAAAGCACTGTCGCTTCTGTCAGCAAAAATGGATGTCAGAAGACACTCTGGAACTTGCTGTCTAGATAGAGCGACACTCTAAGCCACCACAGTTCAGCAAACAGACAAGTGGTGGTATTCTGAGGATTAGGAAGTTCTTTACTTCTGCATGAGCAAAAGTAACCTCCAAGAGTTCCCCCTATTTTCCCCTGGATATCTAATTTGAAAGGTATTTAATTTAAAGGCTTCTCTTTCTTTTGGGGGTATAAAGGAAGTTCAGCTTTGGGGGAAAAGCACTGGACCACAAGGTCGGTTTGAACCACAAGTTTGGCCCTTCAAACTCACCAGCTGCTCCTTGGAAACCCTATCCAGGGTCGCTATGAGTTGAACCCACTCACTTCACAAGAAGGGAGGGAAAGGTACAGAGGCAATGGAATCAGTAGTGGAGCAGAGTTTTGAAATTGTGACAGTAGATGGCACTGGTGAGTAGGTATTGCAGTGGAATTTTCACATTGTAATTCTTTATCTTCCTTGTAATTTAGAAACTTTTGTAGGAATGCATCCTTAAAGTCTTGCTGTTTGAAAGCTTCCATATTCCAATTAAAAAATGCATCCCATTGAATCTGTTTTATTTGGGAACCTTTCTTTTTCTAATTTACTACACAGAAAAGTTAGCTTAGCCAGGTCAGAGGGTCCACAAAGTGGCGTTCCAGTCTTTAGTAAGGCTATTCCAATTTAAAAGTGAGCACATTATGGGGCCCAAATGCTTATTCATGTAATGAGCAGGAGTCCTACACAGAATTCTCCATTCTTAGACTCGACATTACCCGTCCTTCTCTCTGAAGATGCAGATGTGTACATGGAAAAAGTTTCAAAAGTAGAACACTGCTTTCAGTTTCTCAGAGCTCTGTTCAAAAAGGTGGAACTCAAGTCCAAGAGGAGATCATCCGCAGGACTCCAGAAAGGGTTCTAGAAAGCACAGAGCCTAAACTGAGTCTCTTTGGTATCTTAGCCTGTATTCTGAGCTCCTTGGAAGGTCACTTTGGCAGCTCTCCTTGGATCCCTTTTTAAATCCCAAGAAATGTCTGGCAGTCCAAACCATGGAATCTGCTTTAAGTGAAGAGTTTTATTGAGGGCAAAAAAATTCAAGAATTGGGAAAACACGAAGTTGAGGATGCTTTCTAAACAGTGTTCTGTTGTCTCTATCAAGTTGTTGTTGTTGTGAAGGCCCTTGAGTCTGTTCCCATAGCGACCCTGTGTAGGGTTTTCGAGGAGTGGCTGGTGAGTTTGAACCACTAACCTCGTAGTTCAAACTGACCTTGCAGTCCAGTGCTTATCCTGCAGTGCCGCAGGTTTTTAAACAGAAAAACAAAGGAAAAGCATTTTTGTTTTGGATTTTTCCTGCTGGTCTTTCTTTTGGTTTGGTTATTCTTGATGGTGGAATTGTAATGTGCTTCAGGATTGTAGTCAGTTCCAGGAGCAAATTGTTGAGGTATTATTCTCAAATGGTTTACATCCTGTTTGGTTAGTTAACATATTCTTTCCAAGAACAATCGCTTACATCCTTAAAAAAAAAACTAAATAAACATTTCATTTTGATTTGGTTGAAAGTTTATAAGTTTATAGAGCAATTGGTTTTGCATTCAATAATTCACACATATGTAGATTTGTGACATTGATTGCAATCCTCACAATGTAACAATACTCTTCTCATTTCCTCCTTGTGTCTACCATTCATTCATCCCTCTGTCCTATCCCTACCCTTCATACCTCCTGAAACTTGCTGTTGTTAATCGCTGTATAGGGTTTCCAAGGAGTGGCTGGGGAGTTTGAACTCCCAACCTTGCGGTCCAAACTGACCTTCTGGTTCAGTGCTTATTCTACAGTACCACACCAGGACTTCTGAAATTTATCCCTGAGCTAGCCTTGAATTTCCTATGGTTGGTTGTTCTAGGGATTATGTTCCTTCCTGGTGCTATTGTTTACTTTATGGCTGAAAGTTAAGCCTTGTTGTTGTTGCTAAGTGTCTTCAAGTCGGTTCTGACCCATTGCAATCTAGTATAGGGTTTCCAAGGAGTAGCCAGTGGGTTTAAACTGCCGACCTTGTGGTTTTCAGTCCAGTGCTGATCTACAAGTACCACATCTAAGGGCCACAGTCTTAGGGGTGCTACCAGGCTCTATCAGACCAGTAAGTCTAGTCCTTTTTTAATGATTTTTGAGGTGCATGTTTGTGTTTTGGTGTTTCTCAAAGTTTAAACTCTCTTTTTTAACTTTTATATATGTATGGGTGTATGCCCACTTTGCCTTCCATACCCATTTAGCCTGTGTATCTGTCCATGTATCTGTATGTAGATCACTAGTGTTGCAGGGTTGTTCATATAATAGTATTCATCTTTATTCCCTTTAACGCTTACATTCCTCCCTATGTATTCCCATGTTTTGATCATTCTTCTGCCAACCTCTCTCTTTTTGTCTATTGTCTTCCCCATCACTGAAGTTAACATGTGACTACCCTCTAGGCAGTGAATTACTCTTTCTTCCCTGCCTCTCCTGGTAACCATCAAAGAATGTTTCTTTTAGCATGAAAACCTTTTCTTGAGTTTTTACAACATACAGTATTTGTCCTTTTGTGATTGACTAATTTCACTTAGCATAATGTCCTCCAGGTTCATCCATGTTATGAGGTGCTTTGCAGATTCATCATTATCCTTTAGTGTTGCATAATATTACATTGTGTGTATGTACTAAAGTTTTCTTACTCATTCTTCCATTGATGGGCATTTAGGCTGTCTCCATCTTTTTGCTATTGTGAACAGTGCTGCAGTGAACATGGGTGTGCATGCATCTACTTGTGTCATAACTTGTATTTCTTGAGGAGATATATACCAAGTAGAGGGATTGCTAGGTATTAAGGTATTTCTAACTCCAACTTTTTGAAGAGCTCCATATTGTTTTCTACAGTGGTTGCATCATTTTACAGTCCTACCAGTAGTGTATGGAGTCTTGGTGTGGTGCTACAGGATAATGCACTGAACTGCAAGGTCAGTTTGAATTGAAAGGTCAGTTTGAATCGCAAGGTCAGTGGTTCAAACTCACCAGCCACTCCTTGGAAACCTTATACAGGGTTGCTACGAGGTGGAACCAACTCAAAGGCACTTAAAAACAACCGGCAGTGTATGAGAGTCCCAGTTCAACCAGCATTAGTTGTTTTCTGTTGTTTTTATTTAAACTTTGCAGTTAATGCTGGGGTAATATGATATCTAAGTGTTGTTTTGACTTCCATTTCTCTAACAACTAATGATTGTGAGCTTTTCTTCATGTCTTCTTTGGTGAAGTGTCTGTTCATGTCCTTTGTTCATTTTCTAATTGGATGATTTGTCTTTTTTCTTGTGAGGTATTGAAGTTTTCTGTAACTTTTAGAGATTAGTCCCTTGTCTAATATATCATAGTCCACAATTCTTTCCAGTCTGTGGATTTTCTTTTTACTCTTCTTTTGATAAAATCCTTTGATGCTCATAAGTGTCTTGCATTTAGGATGTGCCAGTCATCTATTTTATCTTCTGCTATGTGTGTGTTTTCATTTATGTTTGATGGTGTATTTAGGTCATGGATCAGAGCCACTAGGCTTATCTCTAAGTTTATATTGGTGATCTTTATAGTTCTAGGTTTTACTTTAGGTCTTTAATCCATTTGAACTCATTTTTGTATTTGGTGTGAAATATGGGTCTTGTTTCATTCCTCTGCAAATGGATTTCCAGTATTGCCAGCACCATTTGTGAAGAGCTGGCATTTAAGGTGCTTTGGCCATTTGTCCAAGATCAGCTGACTATATGTAGGTGGATGGATTTACTCCTGGGTTGTCAATTATATTTCGTTGGTCTGTGTGTTTCTCACTGTACCAGTGCCCAGCTATCTTAATGA
>NW_006408793.1:125085-126643 GCF_000296735.1 Chrysochloris asiatica
ATACCTCTGGTTTCCTATTTTTGGTCATGTAGCACTGGAGTCCTGGTGTGGCATTGTGGAATAATGCATTGGACCACAAGGTCGGTTTGAACTGCAAAGCTTTACTTCACCAGGTACTCCTGGGAAACTCTATACAGGGTCTCTATGAGTCGGAACTGACTCAACGGTACTTAACAACAACAATAACAAGCACTGGACTGCAAACCACGGGGTTGATAGTTCAAACCCACTAGCTGCTCTGTGGATACCCTATGGTGGTGGTGGTTATGTGTCGTGGAGTCGGTTCTGACTCATAGCGACCCTGTATAGGGTTTTCGAGGCTGTAAATCTTTATGGGAGCAAAAAGCCTCTTTCTCCTGCAGAACAGCTGGTAGTTTCGAACTGCTGACCTTGCAGTTTGCAGCCCAATTCATAACCACTACGCTACCAGGGCTTCTTGGATACCCTATACAGGGTTGCTATAAGTTGGAACCGATTTAACAACAGCAACATATATGGATTGAGTTTTAGGTGGTATTGTCATGTATGTTAATCTCAAATTGTCTGCTATTGGTGATTCTCAGTTCAAAGAACACTCTTTAGTATTTTTGGTAAAGTTGTTCTGGTTATTACAAATTCCTTTAATTTCTGTTTACCTGGAAATACCTTAATTTCACCATCATAATTGAGGGACAACCTTGCTGGGTATATGATTCTTGGTTGGCAGTTTTTTTCTTTCAGAGTTTTGTATATATCATCTCATTGCCTTCTTGCCTGCATGGTTTCTGTTGAGAAATCAGAGCTTAGTCCTATTGGTTCTCCTTTGTAGGGAACTTTATATTTTTCCCAAGCTGTTATTAGGATTCTTTCCTAGTCTTTGGTTTGGAAAGTTTGCTTATGATATATCTTGGAGATTTTATTTTGTATCTATCCTGTTTGGGGTTCATTCAGCTTCTTGTATGCTTATCTTTCATGATGTTGGGGACATTTTCTTCCATCAACTCTTTAGTCTATTTTTGTCTTTGTAAGGTGTGTCTACTCTCTGTCTCTTGACTGGTGCATATAATCCATTTATATTCAGTGTAATTATTGATAGGTATGAATCGAGTACTGTTACTTTGCTGTGTGTGTGTTTTTATGGTACTGCTGCTGTCTTTGTTCCACATGATTTTCTGTGCTGAGTCAATTTTGTTTGTGCATTTTCCTGTCATTGTTTTCCATTGATATTGTTTATGATTTTGAGTTTTATTCCACATTTTTATCTAGCTCTTTTCAGGACCTCCTAATGTAATGTTTTCAGAACTGTCAGCACTGGTAGCAAGGAACCATCTAGTTCTTCTGGACTCTAGGTCATGCAGAATGGGGTTTACAGGTCCATAAGCCCTTTGGACTAATTATCTTCTTGTGTCTTTGATTTTTTTCTTCATTATTCTTTGCTCCTGACAGGAAGAGATCAATAGTTGTGCTATACATGACTGCTCACAAGCTTTTAAGATCCCAGGCACTGTTTACCAAAGTACGATTTATATGTCAAGATATAATTAAGAAAAAACATTGTCTCATTTACATCTTGACATTT
>NW_006408793.1:129600-140397 GCF_000296735.1 Chrysochloris asiatica
TCCAACCATCAAAGCCAGGTCAAGTGGGTACTATCTGCAAGTATGGGTGTTCTTGTGCATCTCCCCTCACTTCATATTAGCTGGATGCTTCACTCTCCACTCTAGTCCTCTGTGGCCATGTCACAGCCTCTGGGCCCAGGAGTCCCCGGGTCTTGCCGTATTGCTGGCCATCCAGGTCTCCACCCAGGTTCACAGGGGTCTATTGAGTGTGGTCAGACTCCGCTCACAACTTCATTGCTGTTTTTTTCCCCCTCTTCCCTTTATCAGTGACCAACATGGTCACCAGCCGGACACATGCCTGCTCCTCATGTATTCCCCTTGAGTCCTAGTCTTGGAAGGGAGTTTGCTCTGAGGGGTCCCGACCACTTGCCTTGATGGCTCCCGGGCGAACAGCTTACTTGTTCTTGTAGTAATCAATCAGACTGCCGTTATTGTTTCTGATTTTTCCTGCCGATCTTTCTTTCACGAAGTATCTTTTGTTCTTCTAGCCTCTCCAGGCTGGTCTACTCATCCTTTCCAGTGGAAATTTCCTACCTCAGATGATTCTGGATGGAGTGATCTATACACTTTTGAAAGCAGTGTTTCCATCTTTCTTTCCCTTCTCTGAAGAATTCTGCACTCTTTGATTTATACCACATGAAAATGACAATTTTGTTGTCCTCAAGGGACTCAAATCACGTTTCTTTTAACTGTTCTTTGAGTTTTTGGAACAAGAATGTCTGATGGTTTACGACCAGGGCTGTTTTGTGGATGGGGTTAAGATTTTCCAAGGAAATTCTCAGAGGACAGCCCTTGCTACCCTTGATTAATGAGCTGAGGCATTGTTATGATGAAAAAAATTTTCTCAGCAACTCTCTGGCCTTTTTCTCATCAGTACAGTTCCAATTTTTGTACAACTTCTTTGTTAAAAGTCCCTGTGATCATCCTGTTGCCTTCAAGGAACTCTATCCGGATTACCCTTTTGTTGTTGTTGGATGCCTTCCAGTCATTTCCAGCTATCAGTGAGGACCGAACAAAACGCTGCCCAATTCTGCACCATTCTCACAGTTGTCTATGAGCCCATTATTGCTGCCACTTTGTCACACCATTTTGTTGTGGATCTTCTTTTTTACTGACATCCCCCCAACACACACACTTTACCAAGCATGATGTCCTTTTACAGGGACTGGTCCCTCATGTTAATATGCCCCAAGTATGAGAGACGAAGTCCTCCCCATCCTGGCTTCTAAGCAGCATTCTGGCTAGACTTCTTTCAAGACTGATTTGTTAATTCTTCTGGCAGTCTGTGGTACTTTTAGTATTCTTTGTCATCACTGTATTTCAAATGCATTGATTTTTCTTCAGTCTTTCTTACTCATTGTCACGCTTCCACTTCCACATGCTTATGAAGCAATGGAAAATACTCAGGCACACCGGAGATTTCAAAGTGACATCTTTGCTCTTTATCAGTTTAAAGAGGTCTTTTGCAGCAGATTTACCTAATGCAGTATGCTGTTTGAGTTTTCTGACAGTTGCTTCCATGAGGCTTGTTTGTGAAGCATAGTAAAATGAAATCTTATCTTTGACAACTTCAGTTTTTTCTCCTCTTTGGAATCCAAAGAATAGTCCACATAACTTTCTAAGCTGACCTACTTGCCCTTTAATTCTCCTTTGAGGTTTTTCTAACTTTTCCTTAAACTGTGATCCATCTAAAAACTGTTGTTTTACATAGGATAGCGTTCCTGTAAACTTGTAGCAAAACTTCACTGATTTGGGAAGATGCTCACTTTGTTAATTTTACATTAGCCCTGACCTCAAAACCTCAAAATAGCTTCTTTTCTTTCTTTCCTTTTTTTCAGTGGGAGAGAGTCAAGTTATTTATTGGTCTTTTACATGGGAACAGAAAATCTGGGCGGCGGTGGGGAGGGAGCTACTAACTATCTAGCTGCTTAGATTTTTCTGGAAAAAAAAAAAATTTGATTTTCATGATACAAAAATGATCCTTTTAAATTTTTTGAACGCACCATAGCAAGACTAAGGTAAGTGTATCACCAGGAGAACATGTCTGTAGCCATCTGTTGATTGCAGACACAAGGTTAAGCATGTTTTATTTGTAGTAAACCAGTTTATGTATGAAACCTAGTAGTAAGACTTTTGACTCACTCTTGTATGTGGCAAGTGATTTAAAACTTTTCATGGATGGATTTTGACTGTCTTGAGAGTTTAGTAATATGAATTTTACCATGTAGTACAGAGAGCCCTTAAATTTTTTTTTGTATCAAGGAGTTGTTGTTAAGTGCCATCAAAGTTGGTTCAGACTCATAGCAATCTTGTAGAGGGTTTCCAAGGAACAACTGGTGGGTTTGAACTGCTGACCTTGTGGTTTGCAGTGTGGTGCTGATTCTGCAGTGCCACACCAGGAGTCATGTCAATGAATGTTGTTGTTGTTAAGTGCCGTTGAGTCAGTTCTGACTCATAGCCACCTGTATAGGGTTTCTGAAGAGTGGCTGGTGAGCTTGAACCATTGACCTTGTGGTTCAAACCTACCTTGCAGTCAGTTCAGTGCATTGATCTGAAGCGCCACAATAATGACTAAAATAATACTGGATGTAAACTGTTGCAAGGAACAG
Organism: Chrysochloris asiatica; assembly: GCF_000296735.1. Lineage (NCBI taxonomy): Eukaryota > Metazoa > Chordata > Mammalia > Afrosoricida > Chrysochloridae > Chrysochloris > Chrysochloris asiatica. The sequence continues at coordinate 132,210 of NW_006408793.1, forward strand.
CAAATTAAAGTGGTGTGTTAGACAGAGACTCTAAAGTATTCTTGCCATAGGATACTTAAGTGTGTCTGCTTCCAGGAGCCTGAATCAGTATGAGCTATCATCAGGTATTTCTTGACCAAGACCAGGAGAGTCAGCTCTCTGGCCCTAAATGAAGTGACAGTATATCACACAGAAACAGTCCCTCAGGCAACTGGGATTGAAGATGTACACAGGACATGGCTAAACCAGGGTCTCGGTGGGGCATGGTAGGATAAGCACTGGACTGCTAACCACAGGCTCATAGGTACAAATCCCATTCAGTGCTCCTCAGAAATGCTAAACAGGGTTGCTATGCATCCAAACGGACATGAAGGCACTTAACAACAAAAACACGCCAACCTACCCTTCCTTAGGAGACAAATGACTGGCTAATGGCACAGGAAGTCTAAAGTGCTAAGTAGGTACAAGGTGGTTTCAGTATGAACTGAGGGCTCTATCTCCTGGTTGTGTGTGTACCCCAGTTCAACAAAGACTCTGTTACCCAGGGTCAACAGTTAGAATCTACTAGTTGCTTTGCGAGAGAAAGAGGAGGTCTTAGGATTAATAGCCCCAGAAATCCTGTGTAGCGTGACTGTGGTTCAGAACTGACTCTATAGCACTTAACAATAACAACTATAACTGTGCATTAGATACCTACTTGGTTTGTTTGGTTTTCATTTAGCTGCTTGGCTAGTGCTTCCCAACTAAATTATGAGTTCTCCCTGTCTCCAGTTGAGAGTTTGCCACAATGGTGTCTTTCTGCTAGAAATGTTCATAATGTTGCTATTTCAGCAAGCCTGCATGTGAAACAAATCACCATTCTTTTGTCTTAGAGAGAGAAAATATCAATGTGGCACAAACTTGAATCTGGACCTCTCGTAAGACCCTGCTTTGTGGACAGTTCTTCAGTCAGGGAAGGGGGCCAATGATAGTCTTGCATTCTGAGATGAAATTGCCAAAGCTGGCCCTGCCCTTTGTGTGTGTATGTGTGTGTGTGGAGTAGAACTCTTCACTTTACCCACTTGTATTATCATCTCCATTCCTAATACATTCGCTTTTTTTCTTTATTCTGTTCTCACGTAAAGGGAGGAAATGATAAAGTACATTTTTTAGGGTAAAATTTTTATTTCACTGCCTTAACCTTCCCTCTGTCCCAACAAAAATAAAAAACTTGAACAACAGCAGTCCCACTGACAAGTACTTGGGTATTCAGCTTCTAAACCAAAGTTCTATTTTGATGGATTCTATAAAGAAGAACATGGCACCACGTTTGGAGGAAGAACTCGTTAACAACCTATGATATACAGATGATACAACCTTGGTTGCTGAAAGCGAAGGGAGTTTAAAATATTTACTGATGGGGATCAAAGACCACGACCCTCAATATGGATTGCACCTCAATGTAAAGAAACCAAAAATCTTCACCACTGGACCAGTAAGAATTGGAGAAAAGATTGAAGTTGTTAAAAACTTCATTTTGCTTGGATCCACTATCAACACTCTTGGAAACAGCAGTCAAGAAATTAAATGACACATTGCATTAGGCAAGTCTGCTGCATGAGACCTCTTTAAAGCATTGTATAGCAGAGATGTCAGTTTGAGGACTAAGGTGTGCCTGATCCCAGCCATGGTATTTCAGTAGCTTCATATGCATGTAAAAATAAAAGTTCCATGGATTACTAGAAGAACAAACAAATATTTGTGGGAAGAAATACAGCTAGAGTGTTCTGTAGAGGCCAGGATGGCAGGACTTTGCCTCTCATAATTCAGACATATTGTCAGGAGGAACTAGTCCCTGGAGAAGGGCATCATGCTTGGTAAAGTGATGATCAGTGAAAAAGAGGGAGACCCCCCAATGAGATGGATTGTCACAATGGCAGCAGCAATGGACTCAAGCTTAACAGTGCATGTGAGATTGACGCATGACCAGTCAGTGTTTTGTTCTGTTGTGCACAAAGTCACTACGAGTCAGAACCGAATCGATGGCATCTGACAGCAACAACATTCTGATGTAAGAAACCTCTGTTTGGATGGCACGTTTTTGTTAGCTGTCATAGAGTTGCTTTTTGTCTCATTACAATCCCATGTGTCATGGATTGAATTGGGTCTCCCATGGCATGGCACTGTAGGATCGACTCCAGACTACAAACTGCAAGGTTGGCCGTTCAGACCACCAGCTGGTCTTCGGAAACTCTTCACAGACAGGGTTGCTATGTATCAGAACCAACTTGACGGCACATAACAGCGACAACATGTTTCAGTTTTGCTGGTGATTCTCAGTGGTCTAGCAGTTATGTAATGATGCCATTTGTCAGGTTTGCTATGATTCCCCCATGATGAGAGCTGATGTGATAAACCAATGTAAGGATTTATAGTAGGCAATGATACCCTCGATCCTGTCACAACCGTGATCTGAGTAAGGGAGTTTCCCAGAGGTATGGCCTGCAGCATCTTTTATTTTAGAAACACAAAATGACACAGAAATGATCAGAGAAAGAGGGCATGTATTGTTATCTTAAAGGAAGAGCCAAGAGTGGAGTCCATCCTTTGTACCTGGATTCCCTGTACTGTGAAGTTCTTAGATCCCAATGAAGATGGAAGCCAAGATGCATGGAGATATGCAAGGAATGCTAGATCTACAGATGCTGAAAGGAGACAAAGACCTTTCCCCAGAACCAGCAGAGAGAAGAAAGCCTTCCCTGAGAGTTAGGTCTCTGAATTTGGACTTCATCTGTGGAAAGAGATGGTGGAAGAGCTGACTCTCTCTCTCACTCTCTCTTTATATATATATATATATATCATCAGCCAAAACAAGGCCAGTTGTAGACTGTGGAACAGATCATCAATTGCTCATACGCAAGTTCAGGCTGAAGCTGAAGAAAATTAAAACAAGTACATGAAAGCCAAAAATTGACCTTGAACGTATTCCAACTAAATTTAGAGATTATCTGAAGAACAAATTTGATGCATTAAACACTAAACACTGAAGACCAGAAGAGTTGTAGGATGACATCAAAAACATCATACAGGGAGAAAGCAAAAAGTCAGTAAGAAGACAAGAAAGAAGAAAAAGAACAAAATGGATGTCAGAAGTGACTCTAAAACTTGCTCTTCAGCATAGAGATGCTAAAGCAAATGGAAGAAATGAGGAGGTAAAAGAACTGAACAGAAAGTTTCAAAGTGCAGCTCAAGAAGACAAATTCAAATATTATAACTCAGCTTTCCTCAAGCTGAGGGAACTGAAGAAAAAAATTCAAGCCTCAACTTGAAATATTGAAGGATTCTGTGGGCAAATTATTCAGTGATGTAGAAAGTATCAAAAGAAGATGGGAGGAATACACAGAGTCACTGTATCAAAAAGAAATGGTTGGTGTTCAACCATTTCAAGAGGTAGCATATGATCAAGAGCCAATAATACTGAAGTAAGAAATCCAAGGTGCATTGAAGGCATTGACAAAGAACAGGTGCTGGGAATTGATGGAGTACAAATTGAAATATTTCAACAAAGTGAGGCAGCACTGAAGGCACTCACTCATCTGTGCCACAAAATTTGGAGGACAGCTACCTGACCAACTAACTGGAAAAGGTCTGTCTTTGTGCCCAGATGTGAGACATGACCTCACAGAATGTAGAAATCATCGGACAATAACATTGATATCACAAGGTTGGCTGAAGATAATACAAAAGCGGTTGCACCCATACATTGACAGAGAACTTCCAGAGGTTCAAACTGAATTCAGAAGAGAGCGTGGAACAAGGAATATTATTGCTGGCGTCAGATGGATCTTGATTGAAAGCAGAGAATACCAGAAAAATGTTTACCTGAGCTTTATTGACTACACTTTTGACTGTGTGGATTATGCAAGCCATGGACAAAATTGTAAAGTATGAGTATTCCGGAAGACTTAATTGTTCTCACGTGGAACCAGTGTATAGACCAAGAGGCAGTTCAAACAGAACAAGGGAACACCGAATGGTTTAAAGTTAGGAAAGATTTGCACCAGGGTTGTATTCTTTCACCATACTTATTCAGTCTTCATGCTGAGCAAATAATCTGAAAAGCTAGATAATCTGAGGAAAAATATGGCATCAGGATTAGAGGAAGACTCATTAACAGCCTGCAATATGCAGATGATGCGACCTTGCTTGTTGAAAGTAGAGAGGACTTAAAATACTTACTGATGAAGACTGGTATGGGTTGTATCACAATGTAAAGAAAGCAAAAATCCTCACCACTGGATCAATAAACAACATACATGTAACTGGAGAAACGATTGAAGTTGTCAAAGAGTTAGTTTTTCTTGGATCAACCATCAGCACTCATGGAAGCAGCAGTCAAAAAATCAAAGGATGTACTGCATTAGGCATATTTTCTGCACAGATCTCTTTAAAGTGTTCAAGAGCAAAGACATCTGTGTGAGGACTGAGGTGCACCTGACCCAAGCCATGGTATTTTCAGTAACCTCATATGCATGTGAAAGTTGGACAATGAATAAGGAAGACTGTGGGAAAATTGATGCATATGAGTTATGGTATTGGAAGAGAATATTAAAAGTACCATGAACTGCCAAAAGAACAAACCCATCTGTGTTGGCAGAAGTACAACCAGAATGCTCCTTGGAAGCCAAGATGGCCAGACTTCATCTCTTATACTTCAGTCCCTGGAGAAGGGTATCCATCATGTTTTTTTGTTTTTTAAAAAAACAAAGTTTTTTTTGTGAATTGAGTGAAAGTTTACAGGGCAGATCATCAGTTTTACATTCAATAAATCACATAATTTTGTTTCATTACAATGATTATAATCCCCTCAATGGACCAAAAGTTAACAGTTATTTCTCTCTATTCATTTTAGCTCTTTTTTTAAAAAACACTCAGGCATATATAATAATTTACACCACTAAAGAGCACATCCTGCAAGTCTGCCTTCTGGCTGCCAGCTCTCAGTCCCTCTCTTTCCATGAATCTAGAGTCCTCAGCTGCTCCCTCTCTCCATGTCCCATCTCTGGTGTCCCTGCTTCTCTGGATAGGGTCCTGCATTCCACTTGTGCTCCTCTCCCTTGATGGTCCTATGGTCCTATGTTTCTGGACTGTAAGATTAACTACTCCCCCTTTTTTGTTACAAAACTTCTACCTTTACAATTGTGACAGTCACAATTAGTCATAAATTAATCTGTTTTTTAGAGATTAAGCATTTCTTTTTTTTTTTTTTAATGTTTTGTTGTGAATTATGTAATAGTTTACATGGAAGAACATTAGTTTTACAGTCACCCTATCGTATATCACTTCATTGCCATGGTTACAATCCCCTCCATGCATCATCAACTAAACAAAAGAATATACCCCGCAAGCCTGCCCCCAGCTGCCAGCATACAGCCCCTCTCCCTGAGTCCCCAGCTGCTCCATCTCTCCACTTCATCATCTCTGCTTCCATCTCTGGCATCACTGCTTCTAGTCCTGCACTCTGCTTCTCTCTCCTGATGGTCCCAGGGACCTCTGTTGACTGCAAAGTCAACCACTCCCCTCCTTTTGCTACAAAACATGTATCTTTACATTTCCAACCCTCACAGCCAGTCCTGATAGCAATTGTTCACTATTGTACCACAAGAGACTTATCCCCATCTCCTTTCATCAGCCCCATCCAGGCAGATTGGAAACCACTCAGTGGAGATTCTACCTTCCCCCACCCCTCTGGAACTAGGCTCCCTCTTAAAAGCTTGTAAGCCAGTCACTTTGTGCCTTTGGTAGCCAATATCTAGGTTGCCCATCGCTGTCTACTCTGTGCACCGAGAGGGTGGGAATGATCCTCACTGTAAATATTTGCTCCGTCTTTTGAGCTACTGCATCTATAGGTATAGGTCAAGTTCATCAAATTGTATCAGATTACTATTTTTTTCCTCTTCTTTCTTCTTGTAGTTGCACTCTGATCATCCAGTCATTGAAGCCAGGTCAAGTGGGTATTATTTGCAAGTGCGTCTGTTCTTCTGCATATGTCCTCTCTTCTTATCAGCTGGACGCTTCACTCTCCACTCTAGTCCTCTATGGCTATGTCACTGACTCTGGGCTCAAGAATCTCCAGGTCTTGCCATACTGCTGGCCAACCAGGTCTCCACCCAGGTTCACAGGAGTCTATTGAACATTGTCGGGCTTAGCTAGCAGCTTCATTGCTGTTTTCCCCTAACTTCCCCTTATTGGTGATGAATGTGGTCACCAATCAGAGTCTGCTCGTGTATTCCTATTGAGTCTTAGTCTTGGAAGGGGGTTTGCACTGAGGGGATCCGACCACTTGCCTTGATGTCTCCTGGATGAGCAACTTGTTTGTTCTTGTAGTAATCAGTCAGACTGCCTTTATTGTTTTGTATTTTTCCTGTCGGTCTTTCTTACAAGAAGTATCTTCTGTTCTTCTAGCTGCTCCAGGTCATTTCTTCCTTTAACTAGTAGCTAATCCCACTCCAAAGACTATCCTAGGAGTCCTGGTGTGCTGGTGTGGCGCTGTGAGTTCATATGCTGGACTGAAAGGTGGGTTTGAATCGCAAGGTCGATGGTTCAAGCTCAGTAGCCGTTCCTCAGAAACTATATACAGGGTCGGTATCAACTCCACGGCACTTAACAACAACGACAACAATACCGTTTCCTTACGAGTTCCTGTTTAAAAACCCATAAAACACAAGCTTCTCCCAGTTTCCAGGGATTTTCCTGCTTTGGGAGTGGGAGAAGACACAAAATTTCCCTGATACCTGATGTGGGAACTTCGGAAACCTATCTATCTCCTCCTCACCATTTCTTTCCGCTTTAGGAACGCAGAGGCATAGCAAAGTCTCCATTATGTTTTATAAAGTGGATAGTGGGGGAAAAAAAAAAAAGAGGAAGACCCCGAATGAGATTGATTGGCACAGTGGTGGCAGCAATGGGCTCAGGATTAGTAAAGATTGTGAAGTTGGCATGGGACCTGGCAGTGTTTCATTCTGGTGTGCATAGGGTCGGTATGAGTTGGGGCTGACTTGATGGCACCTAACAACAACAACAACAGCTTTCTAAACTGAGAGAACAAAATTCTGTTTGTTAAAGCCATCCATGTGTGGTATTTCTATTATAGCAGCACTAATGACTAACACTGGGCCAAGACTGGTCTCAAAATCATTCATTGATCTATCTAGACGATGCTTGTATAACAAGGAGTAATAATTAACTCAATCTTGAGGTTGTAACCTGCATTTTCTGAAACCCAGTGCTCTCTTTCTGAGAGTTGTGAATCCAAGTTGAACCCCTACCCCCTTTCATTTCCATGTAGAGGTGAAATCAGTTAGAGTGAATTTTGAAAATAACCTTGAAAGAGCAGTGAACAACCGTAAGTTTGATGAACATGTAATGGAAAAAGGGTCCAACTTGATAAGGCCAGAACTTGCAGAAAGAGTTTATCTATGCACTTAAACAGTTCTATAAAAACTGATTTGTGAGTTCTTATGGCAATTCATAGTTTATTTGTTATTCTTCTCTAACAACTCAATTGGAAAACCTCAGTTCAGTCTTTTTATTATTCAACATTCATATGATGTGACTGAAAAGACCAACCATGGCTTGGGAGCTTCTAGATTTATCTCTTGAAATTCCTTCTTATCCTGGGACTCTGAACCTTGTAAAGCCTGCTTGGGCATTATATATATAGTAGATATACACAACCAACATAAAAACTTTTAAGTGTTTAAAGGTGCATCAGCAATAAACAACACTGAATGTTAATTGGGGTAGGTTGACACTCCCATTGTGCATGATCTGTGTTTTCCTGTTACTCTGGCTGTATTAGTGGTAAAGAATGCTTGGAAGTTCAGGCTATAGCTTCATTTTCAGAAAGCTATATTATAGATCATAAAAATAATAATGTGTTGTTTTTGTTAAGTGCCATTGAGTCGATTCTGACTCATAGTGACCATATTTAGGGTTTCCAGGGAGCAGCTGGTGAACTTGAACCACTGACCTTGCAGTTCAAATGCTTTTTTAGTCTAATGCATTAGCCCACAATACCACACACCAGGACTCCAAAAATAATATAGATGGCCTCAAAGAGAGGTCTTTTTCTAAAGATCTCTGATGCTGACAGCTTTCACATGCATATGAGGTTATTGAAAATACCATGGCTTGGGTCAGGTGCACCTTAGTCCTCAAGCTGACATCT
>NW_006408793.1:145762-151543 GCF_000296735.1 Chrysochloris asiatica
TTTATCTTTTTTCTGGACATGTGCCGATATGGTCATCTGCATTTGCTTCTTGGACATGTTTAATGTTTATCTGTGGCCCTAATAATTAATTATGTGTTTTGGTAATATTTTATGTTTTCTGATTACCTCCAGGAAGATGTGATCAGGATGTGGTCTTCCCTTTTCACTCTCCTTATTGGTTAACTCAGAGTAACTTTTTTGGACCTCAGTTGGGCCTGGGCCTCAGCGGCGGGCCGTTTGGGCCTCGGGCAGGTGGGTTGAGCCTAGTCTGGTTGGTTTGGGCCTCTGGGGGGCCTGGGCGTCAGTGACCGGGCTGCAGGAGGGTTGGGCCTCGGGTGGGTGGTTTGGGCTTCGGGCGGGCGGTTTGGGCCTCAGGGGGCCTGGGTATCAGCAGCTGGGCATCAGGCAGCTTGGGCCTCGGCAGGCGAGTTGGGCAGATTGGGCCTCGGTGGGCCTGTGCCTTGGGGACTGGGCTGAGGGCAGGTTGGGTCTCATGGGCACTGGGCCTAGGCGATTGGGCCACGCGGTGGGTTGGGCCTCAGGGGCCCTGGGCCTCAGCGACCTGGCTACGCGGCGGGTTGGACCTGGGGGCCCTGGGCCTCAGCGGTGACCGGGCTGTGGGCCGCCTGGGCCGCGAGGCGGGTAGGCGATTTGGGCCTTGGTTGGGCCTGGGCCTTTGTAACAAGTCTGTGGGCGGATTGGGCCTCAGGACAGGCCTTGGCCTTAGTGGGAATGTCTGGGCCTTGGGAGGGCCTTGGCCTCAGTGGGCGGGTCTGTGCCTTGGGCGTTCCTGAGCCTCAGCGGCTTGGCAGAGGGCTGGTCTGGGCCGAGGCAGTAGAGGGCTGGGGGTGGTGACTGCAGGGAGATAGCGTCTGTATTTGATGACGTAAAACATGCCTCTCTCAGTCTCTCTGTACCATGGGTACCCCAAATTTCCTGATATCCATGCTGATATCCCTCTCTATTTGTTCGGCTTTGTTAGTTTATGCTTCTTTTTCTCTGGAAATGCAGGCTTCTAAGTGGGGTTGCTCTAGCCCTGCATTCCAAGGTCTGCAGGGGGCAGAGGCACTCGCTGGTGCGGGCGTGGAAGCAGGAGCCACGTGCAGGCAGGCAAAAGCTCAAAATGCCTGTAATTCCTCAGCAATTTGATCTTTTAAAAAAACGAGTTGAGAATGTTGAAATATAAGATTTTATGTTTGTTCAAAGGCTGTCTCTCTGCTAGACAGAGGTTTCCTATGTACGATTCTGCCCCTTTTTCCCGAGACTGCCCTACCTGAGCTGCCTGGTCAGGGAAGCGCCTGAAGTCCTCCTCCCCTGCTTTTTTGTCTGCATCTTCACAAGTCCCAAGTCCACAGTAGAAGAGAAAGGTGAAGGATTTTTACAATGAAAATGATAAAACACTGCTGAAAGATTTAAGAGTAATATTGTAAAATGGGAGAATAGTTTAATCTTACAGTCCAGAAACAGAGGACCCTAGGACCATCAAGGGAGAAGAGCACAAGCGGAATGAAGGACCTTATCCAGAGAAACAGCAACACCAGAGATGAAGGCAGAGATGGGGACATAGAGAGAGAAAGCAGTTGAGGAGTTTAGACTTATAGAAAGAGAGGGACTGAGTGCAGGTGGCCAGGAGGTAGGCTTGCGGAATGTGCCCTTTGGTTGCTTAAATTATTTCATATTTGTGAGTGTTTTTATATACATCCTCCCACTCACCACCCCACCACATCCCCCCAAAAAACAAAACAGAAAACATAGGGAATCGAAGCAAATACTGTTGAATGATGATGCACAGAGGAGATTGTAATCATTGCAATGAAACGATGGAGTAAATTTGATGTTCTCTCATATAAACTATCACTCAGTTCACAATAAAAAAAGAAAAGAATAATATTGTAATCTTTCAGCATATCTATAAATAAATGGAAAACTCTTCTCTGTTCATGGATTGGAAGATATAATATGTTATAGTGCCAATACGTCCCCAAATGATCTATAGATTCAGTGGAATACAGAAATGGAAAAACTAATCCTTAACTTTATATGGAATAGCAAGAGGACCCAAATAGCTAAAGTAATATTTAAAGAGAAGAACAAAGTATGAGGACTCGTTGTTGTTGTTGTTAGGTGCCATCTAGTCAGTACCAACTCATAGTGAGTTTATGCACAGCAAAATGAAACACTGCCTGATCCTGGGCCAACCTTACTATCGTTGCCATGCTCGAGCCTATTGATGCTGCCACTTTGCCAATCTATCTCACTTGGGGTCTTCCTCATTTTCTCTGACCCTCCAACCTACCAAACATGATATCCTTCTCATACTTCCTGATTTTAAAACATGCTATATGTCCTGGTGTGGCACTGTAGGCTAATGCATCAGACTGCAAAGTTGTTTGAACTGCAGGGTCCTTGGGAACCCTATACAGAGCCGCTATGGGTCGGAATTGACTTGATGGCATTTCACAACAACAACATATAGCTATAGCAATCAGAACATCCTGATACTGGTATAATAATAGACAAATAGGCCAATGGAATGGAATTGAGAGTCCAGAAATAAAACCCATACCAACTGATTTTTGACAAGGATGCCAAATTCAGTGTATGGGGAAGAATCTCTTCAATAAATAGTTTTGGGAAAATTGGATCTCCACATGCAGAAAAACGAAACAGGATTCATGCCTCATACCATACACAAACCAAAATGGAGTAAGGATGGGAGTATGGACCTCGATGTGCAAATAAAACCTTAAAATTCTTAGTAGAAAAAAATATATAGGGACAATGCTGTCAGGCCTAGCTTTTACCAATGGATGGTCTAATACAAAAAAGCACAGATAGCAAAATACAAAATATATAAATGGGACCTCATCAATACTGAAAAAACATTTGCAACATTTGACCAAAACCCAAGATGAGAAGAAAGGAGGGACAGGGAAACCGGGAACCACGGGGGGAAGTAGGCAGAGGGCTGATATATTGAGGGAGTTGAAACCTGTGTCATGGAGCAATTTGTGTATTGATTGTGAAAACTAATTTGCTATGTAAACTTTTACCTAAAGTGCAATAACATGTTTTTAAAAATTAAAAACCTGTTCATAAAAATATTGGACTAAAACAGTGAAAAGACAAACTACCAACTGGAAGAATGTCTTCAAAAACCATATATCTGACAAGAATCTGATCATATATACATATAAAAAGTTTTTCAACAAGAAAAAGACAAATGACCCAATTGTAAAATCAGGCAAAGGACCTGAATAGACATATCACCACTAAACTCATGAAGATACTTCATGTCATTAGGGATCAGAGAGATACAAATCAAAAACATAATGGGATACCATGTCACTCCCTTAAAGTGCGCAGCATTAACTAAAAGATCAATCGTTGGAATCTATCTATCTATCAGCTGCTCTTCGGCAGGGGCGGGGGTGTGGGGGTGGGGCGTGCGGAATTAGGCTGTATGCGTCCATAAGGACGAACAGTCTTGGAAACTCCATAGTGTAGCTCTATTCTATCCTACAGGGTCACTATGGATTAGGTGTTGATTGGGTTTGAGAATTGCTGTTATCCTTGTCCTGGTGTGGCGCTGTGGTTTAATGCACTAGACTGCAAGGTCGGCAGTTCAAATTCACGAGCAGCTCCTTGGAAACCCTATATAGGGTCTCTATGGGTTGGAATGGACTCCACAGCAGTTAACAATAAAAATAACCAACAGTATTTTTGTCTTAAAATATATATATAGCAAATGTTGATGAGGATGTAGGGAAGTTGGAACCTATATCATTTTGGTGGGAATACAAAATAGTACAGCTGTTGTAGAAAGCAGTGTGGCAGTTCCTCAATGAATAATGGTTGGTGGTGGTTGTATGCAGCAGTTGAGTCGATTCCGACTCATAGTGACCCTGTATAGGGTTTCTGAGGTGGTAAATCTTCACAGGAGAAGAAAGCCTCATCTTTCTCCCATGGAGTGACTGGTAGATTTGAGCTAGCAGCCCAGTTTATAATCCACAACACTACCAGGGCTCCTAAACTAAAAATAAAACTCAGCAAACATGGCCCAACAATTCTACACCTAAATATAGACCCAGAAGATTGAAAGCAGAGACTCAGATTTGTAGCCCAGGGTCCATTTCAACACTATTCATAATAGCCAAAAGGTGGAAGCAACCTAAATGCCCATGAGCAGATGACTGGATAAACAACTTGTTGTACGTACTTACAGTGGAAAAGTACACAGTAAAGGAAATGAAGATACCTACTATGGTAGGGTTGGAGCTGAAAGACAAGATGCTGAATGAAACAAGTCAATCACAAAGGGACATATACATATAGTATTTATATAAAAAGGGAGTGAGGTGGCTCTGTATGACAGTAGTTTGCGAACCACAAGGTCAGTGGTTCAAGCCCACAAGTCACTCCGTGGGAGAAAGATGAGGCTTTCTGGTCTACAAAGCTTTACAGCCTTGGAAACTCTATAGGGTTGCTATGAGTCAGTACTGACTCAATGACACGTAACAGCAACAAGAGTAGAAAAAGACAAGAAAAAGCAAATATATAAGGACCAAAGTTTATTAGTGATTACCAGAAATAGGAGGAGTAAAGCAAGGTTAGTGGTAATGGAAAAATCAAACTGATTACAATGAAGTCTTTGACAGCTTCAATCTTTTCTTCATGTATCGTGATGCTATTTATAGGTCCAGTGGTGAGGATTTTTTTTTTTTTTTCTTTACATTGAGGTGCAACCCATACTGAGGACTATGGTCATTGATTTTTTTTAAGTCCTTTTTGCTTTCAGCAAGCAAATTTGTATCATCTGCATATCACTGGTTGTTAATGAGTCTTCCTCCAATTCTAATGCCACATTCTTCTTCATATAATCCAGTTTCTTGAATTATTTGCTCAGTATACAGATTGAATAAGCATGGTAAAAGAATACAACCCTGGTTCACACCTTTTTTTCTTTTTTTTTAAATGTTTTATTGTGAATTATGTGATAGTTTACATGGGAGAACATTAGCTTTACATTCATCCTATTGTATATCATTTCATTGCCATGGTTATAATCCCCTCCATGAATCATCAACCAACCAAAGGGTACACCCCGCAAGCCTGCCCTCAGGTCATCAACATACAGCTCCTCTTCCTCTCTGGGTCTAAAGTCCCCAGCTGCTCCATCTCTTCACGTCATCATCTCTGCCACCATCTCTGGCATCACTGCTTCTCTGGGTAGGGTCCAGCACTCTGCTCTTCTCCCTTGATGGTCCCAGGGACCTCTGCTCCTGGACTTCAAAGTCAATCACTCCCCTCCTTTTGCTACAAAACGTGTACTTTTACATTTCCAACCCTCGCAGTCAGCCCTGATAACAATTTTTCACTATTGTACCACAAGAGACCTATCCCCATCTCGTTTCATCAGCTCCGCCCAGACGGATTGGATACTGCTCAGTAGAGATTCTACCTTCCTCTGCACCCTCTGGATCTAGGCTCCTTCGTGAAAGCTTGTAAGCCAGTCGCTTTTTGACTTTGTAACTATCCCCATTTAGAGTAGCCAGTGTGCAGGTTGCCCATCCCTGTCTACTCTGTGTATGGAGGGGCTGGAAATGGTCTTCGCTGTAAAGACTTGTTCCCTCTTTTGAGCTAAAGCGTCCATAGGTGTAGGTCATGTTCATCAAATTGTATCAGATTACTCTTTTTTTCCCACTTCTTTCTTCTTCTGATTGAGCTGTGGTCATCAAGTCATTGAAGCCAGGTCAAGTGGGTATTATCTGCAAGTGTGGG
>NW_006408793.1:151643-153102 GCF_000296735.1 Chrysochloris asiatica
CTTAGTCCTCAAGCTGACATCTTCGCTCTTCAACACTTTAAAAAGGTCTTGTGCAGTAGATTTGCCTAATGCAATCAATACGATTTCTTGACTGCTGCTTCCTTGAGTGTTGATAGTTGATCTAAGAAGAATGACATCCTTGACAACTTCAATGTTTTCTCTCCCCATTGATAAATGTGTTGTGTTATTTGAATTACAAGAGATGTCAAGCTGCTTTATATACTTCCCATGATGTTAAGCAAGAAGCTAGATCTTCATTCTCACACAGATTTGTAGTGGAAATCCTATCAGAGCTCAGTCTACATTTCCAGCAGCAGTTTTCTGATCCTGATGCAAGTGCAAAGGAAATCTCCTTAGTTCAAAATCCATGTAACTGTGCAACTGAAGAGCTCCATCTAAATTTCATTTGGAAGCAATTAATCTGGAATGTAATGGCATGCCAGAATGTACATATTTAGAGAAAAATCTAATGAAATTCTGTAAATGCCTTCCAGACAATAAATATGGTCAATTAAAAATATTTGCTCATGCCCAAAGAGTCCATAAGAAAATTTCTAGAGCTGATGGAAGACTTTACAAAATTGTAGGATACAAGGTCAACACACAAAAATCAGTTGGTTTTCTATATACTAGTATTGAGAAATCTGAAAGAGAAATTAGGGAAATAATTAGATTTCTAGAATAAAATATCTAGGATGTTAATCAGGGATGTGAAGGATTTTTTTGTTGTTGTTGTTGTTGTGAATTATATGATAGTTTACATGGGAGAACTCTAGTTTTACATTAATTCCATTGTATATCATCTCATTGTCATGGTTCCAATCCCCTCCATGCATCATCAACCACCCAAAGGGTATATCGCAGAAACCCGCCCCCTACACTTCCCCCTCCTCCCTCCAGTTTTCGGCCCACAGTCCCTTTCCCTCTCTGGGTCCAAAGTTCCCAGTCGCTTCATCACTCCATGTCATCATCTCTGTCTCTATCTCAGGCATCTCTGTTTCTATGGGTAGGGTCCTGCTCTCAGCTCTTCTCCGTTGATGGTCCCAGAGGCCTCTGCTCCCATCCTGGAGAATTAATCACTCCCTTCCTTGTTACAGAACTTCTACCTTTGCATTTCCAACCCTCATAGTCCGTCCTGATAAGCATTATTCACTACAGTATCACGAGTTACCCATCTGTATCTCCTTTCATCAGCTCCGCCAGACAGATTGAATAGTACCTACTGGAGATTCTGCCTTCCACCATGCTCCCTAGCACCAGGTTCCCTCTTGAAAGCTTGTGAGCCAGTCACTTCTTGCCTTTGTAGTCACCCCTCCCCATTTGAGTATCCAATGTCCAAGCTGCCCTTTCTCCGTCCACTCTTGTGTGTGTGTGTGTGTGTGTGAATGTGTCTTGCTGTGAGGATTTGTTCCCTCTTTTGAGTCGCTGCTCCATAGGTATAGGTCAAGTTCATCAGACT
>NW_006408793.1:161077-162225 GCF_000296735.1 Chrysochloris asiatica
CTTATCAGCTGGACGCTTCACTCTCCACTCTAGTCCTCTGTGGCTATGTCACTGACTCTGGGCCCAAGAGTCCCCAGATCTTGCCACACTGCTGGCCGGCCAGGGCACCACCTGGGTTCACAGGAGTCTATTGAATGTTGTAGGGCTTAACTCACAGCTTCATTGCTGTGTTTCCCTCACCAACCAGAGCGCATGTCTGCTTGTGGTTCACACCTTCCTTGATTTTTTAAGCCATTCAGTATCCATTTGTTCTGTTTGAACAACTGTCTTATGGTCTATGTACAGGTTCCTCATGAGCACAGTCAAGTGTTCTGGGATGCCCATTCTAGAGTCTGTCATCCACACCATCAAAAATTTTTGAGTAGTCATTAAAGCACAAGTAAACATCTATTTTGGAAGAAGTGCAGCCAGAATGCTCCTTGGAGGCCAGGATGGCTAAGCTTCATCTCTCATACTTTGGACATATTGTCAGGAGAGAACAGTCACTGGAGAAGGATGTTATGCTGGGTAAGATGGAGGGTCAGAGAAAAAGAGGAAGACCCCAATGAGATGGATCAGCCAGGTGGCATCATTGATGGCATCGAGTGTGGCAGCGGTGGTGGGGTTGGCCCAAGATTGGACATTGTTTCGTTCTGCTGTGCGTGGGGTTGCTATAAGTCGGTTCTGACTCGATGGCGCCTGACAACAACAGCAACAAACCATCTATCTGCTATTCTCTGCCTTTAGCCAAGATCCATCTGATGTCACAGTGATACTCTTAGTTCCACATCCTCTTCTGACTCCTGCTTGCATTTCTGCCAGTTCTCTGCATGTAGTAGTGATATTGTTTGATGATTTCCACATTCTGTTGGGTCATCTCTCTTTGGAATGGACACAAATATGGATTTCTTTGAATCGTTTGGCTAGGTAACGGTCTTCCAAACTTGGCATAGGTGAGTGAGAGCCTCCAGTGCTGCATCAGTTTGTTTAAAGACTTCAGTTTGAATGTCATCAGTTTCTGGAGTCTAGTTCTTTGCCAATGCCTTCATTGGACTTTGTCCTTCAGTACCATCCATTCTTGATCATATACTACCTCTCAAAATGGCTGAACAGTGACTATTTCTTTTTAGTACAGTGACTGTATTCCTTCCATATACTTTTTTTTTTTT
>NW_006408793.1:162325-163456 GCF_000296735.1 Chrysochloris asiatica
TGCAAGTGTGGGCGCTCCTGTGCATATGTCCTCTCTTCCCGTCAGCTGGTAGCTCCACTCTCCTCTCAAGTCCTCCGTGGCCACGCCACTGACTCTGGGCCTGAGTCTCCAGGCCTCTTCACAATGCTTGCCAACCAGGTCCCCAGCTGGGTCCACAGAAGTCCACTGAACATTGTTGGGCTTAACTTGCCGCTTCATTGCTGCATTTACCCCACTTCCCGCCATCGGTGATGTGTGTGATCACCAATCAGAGCATGCATTTCCCTTGAGTCTTAGTCTTGGAAGGGGTTTGTGTTGAGAGGACCTGGCCACTTGCCTTGATGTTTTCTAGGGAAGTGATTTGTTTGTTCTTATAGTAACAGCCCATCTGCCTCCATTTTTCCTGCAGGTCTTTCTTTCAAGAGGTATCCTTTATTCTTCTAGCCGCTCCAGGCTGGTCTGCTCATCCTTTCAAGTGGAGATTTCTCATTTCTGGAGATTTGGATGTGGTTCCGGTTTCTACCTATAGTTTTATGTATTGCAAAGGCTCCACAAGAAGCCTCGTTCACTGGGTACGTTGTAGCCCCATTTTAGGTATTCCAATCAGTCATAGGCAGAAGACAGACTTACAAGCCTTCTAGTGTGGTGTTTCTGACTATTCCTTTCTCTCCCTCTCCAGTGTCTACTCTATATTATAATGCAAGGGAAACCAAGATTAAAACAAACAAACAAACAAACAAAAAAAACAGTCAAGCATCTTAACATGATTCCCCCCTCCCCACCCCCCATTCCAACCATGACTCAATCTCTGTATCTCAGAGCCCTGCCGTTCCAAGGCTGTGCATATATCGTCCTTTATTTCTGTCCCATTTAGCCCTTTCGAACATGCCCACTTGTTCTCCATCTGCCCCGTTTCTCCACTTCCCTCTCCCTCCCTGTATATTGCCCTCCTCCCTAGCACCCAAGCTCTCCTGTGTCCAATCCCCACCTTGCGCTCCGCCCTCCTCCCTTCCCCCCACCCATCACCAACTTCCCAACAACCAACAAAGACTTCCCCAGGCCCAGATGGCTTCACAGGTGAATTCTACCAAACATTCAGGGACATTGTTTGGTTGGGAGTCTTTTGATGGCCTGGTCGATTTCTTCTTTTGT
>NW_006408793.1:164913-167095 GCF_000296735.1 Chrysochloris asiatica
CTTGTGCTCTTCTCCCTTGATGGTCCTAGGGTCCCCTGTTTCTGGACTGTAAGATTAACTACCCCCCCTCTTTTGTTACAAAACTTTTACCTTTACAGGTGTGACAGTCGCAATTAGTCATGGTAACAATTATTCACTATTGAATCATAAGAATCTTATCCCCATCGCCTTTCACCAGACTGTCTAGCCAAGATAAAAACTATTCAGTGGGGATTCTACCATCCCCTGCACACTCTGAAACTAAACTCCCTTTTGAAAACTTGTAAGCCAGTCACTTTCTGCCTTTATAGCCCCCCATTTTAGGTAGCCAATGTCTAAGTTGCCCATTCCTATCAACCCTGTATGTAGAGAGGATAGGATTGATACTTGATGCAAACATTTCTTCTCTCTCAGTTGGTATTTTGAGCTACTACATCCATAAGTATAGGTCAAGTTCATCAAATTGTAACAATTTATACTGTGTCCTTTATTGAATTTTTTTTTTTTATCTTCCTCTTAAGTCTCATTCTAATTATCAAGCCATTGAGGCTAGGTCAAATGGGTACTATCTGTAAGAATGGATAGTCTTGTGCATCTCCCCTCACTTCATATTAGCTGGATGCTTCACCCTCAGGTCTAGCCCTCCATGGCAATGTCCTTGTCCATGGGTTCAGGAGTCCCCAGGTCTCACCACACTTTGGACCAACCAGCCCTTCCTCTTATGATTGAACCATCTTGATTGCATGTTTGATCAATTTCAGATGGTATTGTTCTTCATTTAATCATCACTGGCTTTAATAGTTGGTGCGTAAATTTGGATAATAATGGTATTAACATGTCTTCCTTGTATGCATGTAGATATTATCCTATCACAGACAACATTTTACATAGGATAGATCTTGAAATGTTCTTTGTTTCAGTGAAGGCAGTGCCATTCCTCTTTAGAAGTCATTCCCAGCATAGTAAACCATATGAATGTCTGATTTTAAATGGCCACTTTCAGTCCATGTCAGCTCATTAATACCTAGAATATCAATGTTTATGGGTCCTAATTAATTTTTGACAACTTCCAATTTCCCTAGATTCATACATTCCAGGTTCTGATTAGTTATGGATGCTTGCAACTGTTTCTGCTCATTTTGAGTTGTACCCCATCAGCAAATGAAAGTCCTGAAAACTTTACTTCATGCGTGTTATCTTGGTAAACTTTGAGGAGGCAGCTCTTTCCCAGCTGTGTTTTGAGTGCCTCCCAACCATCCGACACTGGATGTGACAATGTTCCACTGTTATTCATAAGGCTTTCAGAAGCTAACCATACAGAAGTAGTCCACCTCAACTTTTTCTTAGTCTGTTTTAATCTGGAAGCTCCACTCAAATCTATCCACCATGGGTGACCATGTTGGTATTTAAAATACCAGTGGCAGAGCTTTCATCATCCCAGCAACTTGTAAATCACTGCAGTGCTGGAAACTGATTGACAAGTTATTTTATAGAAGGAAGCTAATAAGAAAAATTAACACAAGACTGATTTTAAATGTTAATTTTTTGCTAATTGCTTTGAATTGGTATTTATCAATTAGAAAACAAAAACAACTACTGTTTTTCTCTTCCTAGCAACCTCAAGATGAAATGGAACAAAATCAAATGCTGTTACAGTACGTATAGTAACCTTTGCTTTATTATAAGTACTTTTTGTTACATTACACATCTAAACTGCATCTTCATTTTCTGTTTTCATTGTTCTCCACGTGTTTAATTTATTGTATACATGCCCTTTTAGCCTGACAACTATGTTAGCTTACAGACATTTTGGTGGTGGTGGTTATGTGCTGTGGAGTCAGTTCTGACTCATAGCGACCCTGTACTCCGAGGCTGTAAATCTTTACAGGAGCAGAAAGCCTCATCTTTCTCCCGTGGAACAGCTGGTAGTTACGAACTGCTGACCTTAAGGTTCGCAGCCCGATTCATAACCATTACGCTACCAGAGCTCCTTTACAAACATATTAGGTAAGTGTAATTTCAGAAGACTGAATAATAACATTAAGGTAAATGGATTCTTTGCCTATTAATATTATTTTAAAAACAAATTTATAGAATAGCATGAGAAAGAATCTTTAGAGCTCACTGAAATTATTAGACTTCATGCAGCTATTAGATTCTAAGAGACACTTTTCTTCTTCCTTCCTCCCTCCCTCCCTCCCTC
>NW_006408793.1:167335-186015 GCF_000296735.1 Chrysochloris asiatica
TTCCTTCCTTCCTTCCTTCCTTCCTCCCTCCCTCCCACCCCTGGGAAGCCCTGAGACCCTTACTGTCTACAAGATCAAAAATATTTTCATGATAATACAAACATATTATTTGCTTATTTCACAGTGTTGACATTTGCAATGATATTGCTAAATCATTGGTGGGTAAGAATTAGGGAAGTGGCCTCAAACAATACTAGCAGTCATTGTGTTTGCCAGCTATTCATAATGAAAAGAAAAGTGAAAACAAAAAAGTCAGTTTCAGGGATAAGTGGTTGATAAAGCAGAAAAGTTACTCATTTCAATAAATTTACACCCTTTACTGTATATCTTTTTAACATTTTGTGGGGTGAAATGAGAAGTCAGCTTAAAGCACTTTTGGGAGTACTGAATTCTGGTGGTTGTCTTGAGGGACGCCTGTGTGCACTTGGAAGCAGAACTAGTTTTTTGTGTTGTTTTTTTTTTTCCATGGAGCTCTTTTTAAAAAACTTGAAAAAATAAGGGACAGACAAACTGGAATTTGGCAGACATTTTCTTGAAAATGAACAAAACAAACTGGCCACTTCAAGAAAAACAGCTAATGGTATTTGATGTCAGAGAAAAAAATACCAAGCTTTCAAGTGAAAATTAGAGTTTTGGAAATCTTTTATCCATCACCATGGCCTTGATGACTTTCCAACACTTCAGATTTTCTGATGAGATCAGTGGCGATATTTCTGAAGTTGGGGATTATTTTAAAAGAAATTCGTCAACATTATGAAGAGCTGTATAACTCAGTGGTTCAATATTGTTTGCAATTTCGCCTACTATAAGTCACTTTTCTAATAATTTAGATACCGCTTTGCTCTATTTTCAGACTTATGCTTTAAATTCTGTTTTGTAATTAAGAAAGAAGTCCTATTGTCGACTCTGGTTTAATTTTGCTTTTAATCAGACTGTTCTCAAATAATTATATTTTGGGAAAAAGAATCAGTATTAAAACCTTTTCTTTTTGCATCCCTGAAATTATCATTCTATTTGAGTAGTTCTGTTGCCAATTTCAGGATTGCTTGTATTGATCATTTCTATTTTTGGACAAGAGAGAATTCTCACTTGATTGTTCTTGCTAGGATTCAAGTAACTATTGTTGGTGTATTACACTTTCCTTAAAGCAGCTGAAACAGGAAGCTCCCCCCTATCCCCACCCCTTCTGCCCCCCCCCCCCAGGTATCTTGATTACTTTTATGTAGTAAATTAACTGGTGGGTGGGGGGAAGTTAACTGACTCCTTTTCTTCAATCAGCATTTAAGTATTCAAAGGCAAATGATAAAAATGGCAGATTTCATAGGTATGACCCTTATTTTGCTTTCCATCTGTTCCCTGCAATATTTTATTCCTTTTATCTAATCTGATATGCTGAAATAGAATGATAAATAATGCCTGTGACTTTTCTCATTAGTGACTTTCACCTAAAGCTATAAAGACAAGCATTCAGGATATTTGATATGCTGCGTTTTATCGATATTAGATAACTAAGTTGCGTAATTCAGTGTCATTTTCTCTCTGATACACCACCCCTACAATTGTCAGAGTCATCTCCAAAGTCACATTCCGACCTTAATGTGCTTTCACTGGTTTGTACTCTTGAAGTTCATCCATTGAATTTTTTTTTTTTTTTTTTTTAGTTTTTATTATGAGTTGAGTGAAGGTTTACAAGGCAAATCATTGGTTTTACATTCAACAAATATATTTTGCTTCTTTATAATGTTTATAATCCCCTCCATGTACCATCAGTTAATAGTATTTCTCTATTCGTTTTGGCTCTTTTTTTTTTTAAACACTCAGGTATAATAATAATTTATACCACCAAAGGGCACATTCTGCACATCCATTGATTTTTCAGATCTCTCTTTCATTTTTGTAATCACTTGAATGGGAAATTTAACAAACTGGTAGTAATTGTAAAAATATTGCACATGATGTAGCACAAAAAAATGTCTTTTAAAATCCCTTTAAATGAATTTTTTTTAAAAAAGCTTACATTTGAATGAGAAATGTGTTTTGGTTTTTTTCTTTCTACTTTAAAAGGGTACTTTTATTTATTAATTAATTGATCTGTTTTTTAGGAACAGAACAAATTGTCCAGTATTTACTGTGTCACTTACACAGACTGAACTTTCACTGAATCACGAAAACATTCCAGGTATGTTTTCAATGGGTTGTTGTTGCTTAAGGCCATCAAATTGCTTCCAGCACATAATGACCCCGTCCACAACAGAATGAAACATTTGCCTGGTCCTGTGCTGTCCTCACAGTTTTTGTTGCTTGATCCCATTGCTGCTACCGTTGAGTCAGTCCATCTCATTAGGGGTCTTCCTCTTTTCCCCTGACCCTCCACTTCACAAGTTCTTCTCCAGGGACTGGTTCTTCCTGACATCATGTCCAAAGTATAAGAGGCGAAATCTTGTCATCCTCAGTTAAAAGAAGCACTGTACACTGAGTGTATTTCTTTCAACACACATTTATTTGTTCTTCTTCCAGTCCTTGGTGCTTTCAACGTTTTGCACCAACACCATAATTCTAATACACTGATCTTTTTGCAGTCTTCATTACACATTGTTCAACTTTCCCAGGCATAGAGGTGATTGAAAATACCATGGCTTGGGTGAGATGTTACCTTAGTCTTCAAAGTTACCTCTTTGCTCTTTAATACTTTAAAGAGGTCTTGTGCAGCAGATTGGCCTACTGCAAAATGTCTTGATTTCTTGACTGTTGCTTCCATGAGTGTTGATTGTGGGTTCAAGCAAAATGAAGTCTCAGACAGTCAGTCTTTTCTCCATTTGTCATGATGTTATTTATTGATTTAGTTGTGAGGATTTTTGTTTTCTTTAATTGAGGATCTCTTGATTCCTTCTGGCCCCTACATGAAGGATTCTTTTTCATGCCTACCTGCAAACAGCAGGGGTTCATTAGACATGAGTGCCTGTCTTCTAACCTTCCATGCTGAAGACCTGAGTTCTATTCCCATCCAGTGCACCTCATGGTCATTGGTGGCTGGCATGTGGCTATGATGCTGAGCAGTTTCAGCTGAGCTACCAGGCTGAAACAGACTAAGAAGAAAGGCGTGGTGATACTGTTAAGTCATAGCGACCCTTTATAGGTTGGTGAGTTTGAACAGCCAATATTGTGGTTCAAACCAACCTTGCTTATGCTACAGCGCCACACCAGGACTCCAGAATAGGAACATTTAATATTTAAAGGGCCTGGTCCATGTTGTTGTTGTTAAGTGCTGTTGAGTCAATTCTCATAGCAATCCTGTTTAGGTTTTTCAAGGAGTGGCTGGTGGGTTTGAACCACTGACCTTGTAGTTCAGACCAACCTTGTGGTCCAGTGCATTATCCTGGAGTCCACCAGGAGTCCATGGCTTGGTGATATCCTTCCAAAAATCAGATAATGAAAACCCTGTGGATCACAGTGGTGTGATCTGGGCTGATTATGGGGAGAGTGCCAGACCAGGCAACTTTTCCTTCTGTTGGGTATGGGGACCAGATGGAAAACAACATGGAATGGAAAAGAGTATCACTTAGAAAGGACACATGATTTTTCTTCATGTAGTTGCAAATGCGTAGAATAACTCATCCAAAATAGAGAATTAGGTTGGTTTTTGCCTAAACTAATTCCTAATGTTTGTAATTTTACCTAGCTCTATATAAAATATTTTTTAAAAGAAGTGGAAGAATTTCCTTTTATAGATCATTGTGTAACAATATATATTATATTGATTTACTATTTATAGAATATTTCCTATGCCATACTCTTTTAGACTCATTCCAAGATATACGATCAAGAAATGCTGGTAGAGAGAGTATGTTTTAATAAAACGGAAATAATGATGTATATTGTTATCTTCTAGGGCCCAAGCCTGAAAATACTGAAGGTTTGCCACACACAGAAAAGGTTGGTCTGTATAATAGAGATTAGCTTCCATGATTTGTATATCACAGATCTAGACTTTTTTCAAAAAATTATGTTGATTAAAATGTCAAGTCCATAAAGGCTCTTAAAACCCACCAGCTGCTCCTTGGAAACTCGATTAATTGGAACTGATTCGGCACTTAACAACAACAACAACAACAACCTAGAGCAGGAATACAAAAAAAAGCATTTCAAATGTTGTTGTTGTTGTTGTTATGTGCCATGGAGTTGATTCCGACTCATAGCGACCCTGTACAGGGTATCCGAGGCTGTAAATCTTTACGGGAGCAGAAAGCCTCATCTTTCTCCCGCGGAGATATTTATTTCTCCCTCCCAATATTTATTCTTCCATCACTAATAGTGTTTTCTTAATCTGTGTTTCTCATCCAGCAGTGTAAACCTCTTATTCTTTATCTGGCGGAGAAGCATATAATTTATCAAACCAGCTACTGAGATAATGTAGCAAAAATGCCTTGGAATAGCTGCTAAATGGTAGCCATGATTCAAGTGACTTCTTTGACTTTGCTTTCTGCTGGGTACTATGAGGAATCAGAGGACTATAAGACAGGCTCTGCCCCCAATGGACTCATACTCTCCTTAGGGATACCAAGCTGTTAAGGACTGACTCAGTCCAGTCCAGCTATACCTGTACCATACTTCATCTCAGCTGAGCCAGAAAGCAAGGGAAACAGCATAAAATGTGGAGCCAGATAGACCTGTGTTAGGTGTCAACTCTCATTTTACATCCATCATGTAGCAATAACAATACCAGTTTCACAGGGTTATTGTCAGAACTGAGTGCAATGGTTGCTGTTGTTAAGTGCTGTTGAGTTGCTTTCAATTCATATTGACTATGTTTAGGTTTTTGAGAAGTGGCTAGTGGGTTTGAACTGCCAACCTTGTGGTTAATTGTCCAGTGCTTATCCAATGGTGCCACACCAGGACTCCTGTCTAGCACTAATTAGTGTTTAATAGATCTGTGCCCCCTCCTTCAGGAATCTTTCATTTGTGACTTGAGTCTTTTCTCCTCTGTGGATCTGTTTCATATGATTCTGGTGATCTTGACCAAAGTAATTGCTCCTCTATACCATTCACTGATTATATCAGTCTTTCCCAAAAACTTGATGTGCAGGGGAAAAAAAACTAAACAACCAAACCCACCATCTTGGGGGACAAAAAGTAAGGAGAACACTGCATCCTAAAGCCTCCACTTAGAGATTTATAGTATGCATGCTTTGAAATGTACTGTGATGTAGAGAAATCTGTTTAACTTTGTTTAACCGAGTGTTTTTCCAAACTGTACTTATGAAAAGTCTCTGGCCACCCCAGAAAAACTATTTTTGCAAAGGATTGTGGAACTGATGAAAACACACTGCTTTATGGCTTTCATTTAATTTCATACAAGTGGTTTTTCAGAAAGTTCATGAAAAAATTCCATTATTTTTCAATTGCATTTTTCCATAAACTTTTTGAAGCCCTCTCACTCGTACAGTGCTTAGTGATATGATTTATACTTTGCTTCATGCCTTATGCATTTCTGCCTTGAATCTATGATTAGAAATGAAGTTAGCCCATGATATATATTTTATTATATATAAAGCATTGAATATTAGTGAACAAAGCACTTCAAATAGGAAGGAGACCTTGACTGGTGACTAAAAGAGTCAGTAGAGTCTGATCCTTGGATTTCTTCCTAATTACCTTTATATTTCTAAGCAAATTCTAGTTTGCATTATTAATGAGTAAGTACATCATGTTGAGCTCTGTATGCCACATAAAGAGAAGATAAATGGTTGTTGTTAAGTGCTGTCGAGTGGTTTCGACTCATCGAGACCCTGTATAGCGTTTCCAAGACTGTAAATCTTTGTGGGAGCATAAAGCCTCATTTTTCTCCTGTGGAGCTCTCGTAGGCTCAAACCACAGGCCTTTGGTTTGCAGTCCAGTGCTTATCTTACAGAGTCACCGTGCTCCCCAAGATAAATGGTTGTTGTTAAATTGTTACGTGCCATCTAGTCAGTTTTGACTCATAGCGATCCAGTATAGGGTTTCTGAGGAGTGGGCTGGTGAGCTTGAACCACCAATCTTGTGGTTCAAATCAACTTTGCATTCCAGGGCTTATCAAATGGTTGTTGTTGTTGTTAAGTGCCATTGAGTCAATTCCTACCTGTAAGTGATCCTGTATAGGGTTTCTTATCCAAAGGGTGGTGGTGGTTGATGGTTATGTGCTGTGGAGTTGGTTCCGACTCATAGCGACCCTGTACATGGGAGCAGAAAGCCTCATCTTTCTCCCACGGAACAGTTGGTAGTTTTGAACTACTGACTTTGAGGTTCGCAGCCTGATTCATAACCACTATGCTACCAGAGAAAAAGGGAAGAGAAAATGAATGTTGTCATGTCTCTAGTCAGACCAAATCAGAATGTAGAAGATTTACAAAGTCCAGCAGTGGCCCTGTCAGAGTGGCATGCCAGTGGAGCGTGGATTTGATTTCTGAAAACAACTAAAGGTCATTGCAACCCATTCTTTTATTTAAGGTCAAGCACGTTAACAGGTTTTAGTGCTGAAGGAAAGTCTAGTGACTTTCAAGTATTGAGACTTATTTTCTTGAATGGTTTTTAAACTGATTTTGAAAGCAAATTCAGAAGAGGAACCCAAGTAATATTTTGAGCACTGGAAACATTAAGGTGATACCTTTACAAAATAATTATCATTTAGCAATGCAAGTTCTATTGAAAACAACTACAACCTAGAGCTGTTAACTTGTTGTTCAGGGCTCATGATATTTATACAGAACTGTCTTCCTTTCTCCTAGTTTTCCTTCTGGCTTCCTTTTTAGTTCACATTTATATGTTCATACAAAATTGAGGATTAAATGGAAGATGAAGCTACTCAAATTTTAATTCTGTTAATTTTTATAGAAAGTAGAATTTTGTTAGACAGGGAGAACTGTATAATAATTAACTACAGTGAGGTTTGAGATCACTTGTTAATTTAACTGCCCATGCCATCTCTGTCTCTTTAACTAGTCTAGATAAATGAAACTTAGCTGAATGGATAATTTGCTATCTGTATTTATCATCCAGCCAATTTTATCCCTATTGTTGTTAGGTTCTGACTTACAGCAGGAGTGATTGGTGAGTTTGAACCACTAGCCTTGCAGTTCAAACCAATCTTGCAATCAAGTGCTTACTCATGTGTTCAGTGATTATCGATTTGATATAATATAGGAAAGTGATGAAAATGGTTTGTTTTATTTATGGAAAGGAAAGAAAGTGGATAAAACGTTTTGGGAGTAACTTGTCAACAAAACAAATGACAAAACTATAAAGTTTTTCTTTTAAATACCTTTTCGTGTGTGCTATAGTAATGTAATTTCTGTTTGGAATACACAGGTTGTAAGTGAAGATAGAGACTCTCCTGAAATTAGCATTCTCTCAGGTACTGTTATTACAGCATCTGGAATGACTGCTGTGAAAGAGACGCCATTAATAGAGCCAGAGAAGATAGCAGCACAAAGCACATCTTCTGAGCCTGGAAAGAAAGTCACATTCACCATGACTTCTGAAGAAGCCCAAAGTGAAGAAAGCTCTCTTGAAACTTTTGTGTCTTCCTTGGAAGGGTTACTAGCATTACCAGAAAGTCTTCAAGAGCAAACACAGTGTCAAATGATGGATGATTTTGAACCTATAGATTTGATGAACCCATTGAGTGACTCTTTCAGTTGCATAGAACCCCCCTTGATAGCCTTGTGGGCATGTTACGAAGATGAGCTGGAAAACACAAAAGATGATGCATTGCCACCTGAGTTGTTCGAAGCCCTGAATGCATTGTCAGAAACCATGGTGGAACCTGCCTGTAACAGCCTAGAAGCAAAGCGCAATGTGTCTCAGACTGATGAAGATTGCACACGAATAACAGACATGAACTTTAAGTCTTTCTGTTCTGCTCCACCATTGGAGCAAGATTTCAAGGCAGCTGAGCTACGGGACAAGGATCTATCAGTGCAACAAGTAAGTCCATGTAATCATTGACCTATTGCCATTGAGTCCATTCCTACTCACAGTGACCCTAGAGGACAGCATAGAACTGCCCTAGAAGGATTCCAAAGCTGTAAATCTTTATGGAGGGCAGACCGCCATAGTTTTCTTCCAGAGCTAAAATCACCAACCTTTCAGTTCACAGCTTAGCTCTTTAACAACTACATTACCAGGGAATTAAAATGGATCGGTTTCTTCCCAACATACCTAAGAAAATATATCATTACCCTAAGAAAAACAAAAACTCCCTTTGCTGTGGAGGCAACGCCAACTCATAGTAGCTTATATAGAACAGAAAGAATAGAATTGTTCCCGTTAGCTCAGGAGATCGCTGTCTACCTGAGCGCAGCGTGGAGATGGGATACTCTTAGTATCCCAGTAGGGTTGCCAGGGGAGGGAAAAAATTAGACCTAGCTTAATCAGAGCATTGCCTGTTGTGTCTGAAGATGCTTCCTAGTACCACAGCCCCGGGGTTTAGAATTCCTGCCACATCCCTTTTTCACAGTGACTTTTATTTTCTTTTAAAAACGGCCTTTGCTGTTTTGTCTTTGTTACAATGATAATGCCTTCTCATATTTGAAAAAAAAAAAATTCAAGTGTTAAAATATTACATAATATAGTAAGGGAAAAGCCCTTCACAATTCCACTCTCGAGAGAAAACCACTGTTAACAGTTTGGTGGATCTCTTTCCTGGTTTTTCTGTGAATATTCTATGTAAGTTGGTTTTATGCAAATGTAATTATACTACATATAATACTTTGCAACTTGTTTTTAAATTGAATAATACAGCTTAGTTATCTTAACCATGTAAGCCAGTATTGTTGTAGTTATGTGCTGTTGAGTCATTTCCAACTGTATAGGGTTTCTGAGGCTGCAAATCTTTGTGGAAGCAGAAAGCATCCTCTTTGTCTCATGGAGCGGTTGATGGATTTGAACCACTGACCTTGTGCTTATTAGCCCAACACATAACCCACTACCCCACCAGCGCCCTTGTAAGCAACGACAGCACTGCATAAATCTTTTAAATTGCTGAATTGTTTTCTACTGTATAGAAACCCCGGTGGCAGAGTGGTTTAGTAGTAGGCTCCGAATAGAAAGGTCGGTAATTCAAACCCACCAGCTCCTCCACAGGAGAGTGATGTGGGAGTCGGCTTCCATAAAGATGAATGAAACCAAACCAAACCCATTGCCATGAAGTCTATTCTGACTCATACAGCCTTGAAAACCCTATGAGGCAGTCCTGCTCCGTCCTGTCGGGTCACTGTATGTCAGTTGACTAGCTGGCAGTGGGTTTAGTCTACTATCTGGATTTGTTTAGATTTATTTAATCCATTCACTAATAGCACGCATGTGGATGATTTCTTTTCTTTTCTTTTTTTTTTGACAAATATCAAAATGCTCCAGTGAACATTCATGATAAGATTGAGATAGCATGATAGTGAGTTCATGCTGTAACTTGCACAGCTGGAATAATACTGTATGTTGTAGTTCTGGTCAATAAATCTCAAACCAGACTTAGCAGGACTAAAGCTTGATCCAGAAAAAAACAACTAATCAAGGGGATAGGGCATGAAAGTAAATGAAATTTTCAATATTTTAATCTGTCAAGAGGGAATGTGAGTAAAGTGTAGGAAAATTATGATTGGCCTGGCTAGAGTGAGCACAAACTTAGCAAATCTTCAAAAAAGAAAATAGGAAGAAAAAAATCAGACCCTTTTAAAAGTAGAAAGATTTATTTAGACCATGGCAAGCATTTTTTTGTACCTTCAACAGGATGGCTTGACACAGTCAAACAGTGGTCTCAATCATGAGGACGAAATAGGACTGGGCAGCATGATGAGTCTTCACCAACTCAATAGCACCTAACAGTATCAGCAACAATAAAATATGAAACTTGTTACCTTGGGAAGTGTTATAAGATGGCTATATAAATAAGCTACGGAAAGAGTTGGATGATATATATGAAAAGTAAATATCCTCTATGGAAGTTAAATCCATAATGGATTGTTAAGGGGAAGTTAGAGTCATTCATAACATACTGTTCACCTTTTAAAAGCAATGTAATGGAGGTTATGTACTAGCTGTCCCACAAAATATCATCCACTGCTGCTGTCAATAGCAAAATACTAGGCTAAATAGACAATTGGTCTGGCCAAGTCTGACGTTTCTAATGTTTTTATGGATCTCCATCATTCCTTACTTCTCATTTCCTGTAAATTAAAGCATCCACGGTAACCTTAGTTTTCCTTTGAATTTTAAGTATGAATATTGACAAAAATCTTTTTTTTAACTTACGCTCTTTTTACCTAAGACTTTTGAATGAATCTACATTGTCCTTTGTTGCATTAATTAATACAAATGTTTTCATTGTACTCATTCATGTCTGTAAATTTTCTGTACACTTTCATCTTATAAAAGGTGTGCACTTTAATCACAGGTACCAGACGAGACATAATTTCTCCTACTTTTCTATTTTTGCAAATGTTATGGTTATTTGTAGATATATTTTTTATCTTATTTGCAGACTCCAAAAGGCATAGATGCATTTGAATCGCAAACTTTGGCTCATCAGAATGTGACCTCTTGTGATCAGCTGAAGAACGATATGGATTCAAATGCAGTAGAAAGTATCCCTGACCAGGAAATCCCATGTGTGTTAAGGAGATCTCTGAGGCTGAAAAAACGGACAGGCGACAAAGTTGAAAAGCGCATAAGTGATATGTACAGGATTCCAGAAAAAACTTTACCAAAGGTTCTTAGCTGTGAGCATCAAGCAAATAGCAAATCTTTAATTACGAATTCTAGGTATGTTATTAAATTATACTTTTCTCTCATGATGTTAAAGACCTTATAGATAAATCTATGCTTGGAGATACAGAGTCAGTGTACCTAATCAAATCACTTGCCATCGAGTCGATTTTGACTCATGATGACCCTCTATGTGCAAGGTAGAACTATACTTCTAAGGGATTTCACACTGTGACCTTTTGGAACAGGTAGGCAGGCCTTTCCTCCAGGTGACTCTCAATGGGTTGGATCCCTTTGGTTAGTAGTCAGCTGTGTAACTGTTTGTGGCTCCCAGGGCTTGTTTTGGTTTTGAATGTTTTATTTATTTCTGTTTTCTTTGATCAGGGCCATACCATCTGTCAAACGCTTTTTTTTCTTTAAAAGGAGCTAGACTTAACTTGAACATGTTTGATGTCCATGTGTTACTTCATGGGAGTCCTCAAGGACATAAAATAATGGAGTGGGGAAAGAGGAACTTGGAAACATTTGAAGTTATAGTTCAGTTGAAGTTGTTTTAAATCATGGAATGGGATATCCAAAGAAAAGAACAATGGAAAGATAAAACCGTGGAAGGCGAATGTGACAGGCATTCCTTCTGCCTTTTTTTGTTGAAGGTTCTAGTTGTTCCAAATAGAATGGAAGATGTTAAGGTGGCTGGGGAGTAGAGTGCATGGAATTATAGAAGATGAGCGATTGAATGTGCTGGAACTGATTTATAACATCTCTGCTGATTGCTCTCTGTCCCCAGATCCATTCTCTTTCCTTCCATGCCCTTTCTGTGAACTAGAAGCTAACGTCTAAGGGCTGCATAATTAACGATCCCCAGTAAAGTGCCTAATAAATGCTGTTTTCTTTCCTCTCCCACCAAAAAAAAAAAGAGCTAGCCTCTTCTTTCCCTAGGAGATGGATGGAGTAGAGAGTGGTCTGTCAAATTGGGGTAGAAGGGACAGTAGATTCAGGATACTCAACACTTGTAGGTGACTGTCCCTAAAGGAGGAAAACCTGTGGGTGGCACAAAGAGTAGGCATGATGACTGGCATCCCTGTCAGTGAGCTACCTGCAGTTAGGTAACTCAGCCATGTCTGTGCTTCAAACAGCCCTGCCACATGAAAGCAGCTCAGTAACATGCCTGTGAATTTTAAAATCTTAATTCATATTTAAGAGGTATCTTCCATTAATGTTTGTAGAGAACATTATGAAAACTTTTTAAAAAGTTATTATTGTGAATTGAGTGATAGTTTACGTGGGAGAACGTCAGATTTACACTCATCATATCGTATTTCATTTCATTGTAATGATTACAATCCCCTCCATGTGTCATCATTCAACAGTATTTGCTTCTATTCCCTCTGTTTTTTGTTTTAGATGTGCACCAAAACTCTCAGGAATATACAATCATTCAAACACCCAAAGAGCATACCCTGCAAGCCTGTCTCCCTGGCCGCCAGCACACAGCCCCTCTCCCTCCATGAGTCTAGAGTCCCCAGCTGCTCCATCTAGCCACGTTGTCATCTCTGCCTCCATCCCTGGGGTTGCTGCTTCTCTGCATAGGGTCTCACACTTCGCTTCCGCTCTTCTCCCTTTATGGTCCCAGGGTCCTCTGCTCCTGGACTGCAAGATCAACCACTCCCCTATTTTTACTACAAAATGTCTACCTTTACAGTTGCAACAATTGCCATCAGTCATGAAAACAGTTACTCACTATTGAACCACAAGAGTCATATCCCCGTATCTCCTTTCACTAGCCCTGTCTAGACAGGATGAAAACCACTCAGTGAAGATTCTACCTTCCCCCGCAGCCTCTGAAACTAAACTCCCGCTTGAAAACTTGTAAGCCAGTTACTTCGTGCCTTTATTAACACCCCCCCCCCCATTTTAGGTAGCCAGTGTCTAAGTTGCCCATCCCTGTCAACCCTGTGTACAGAGGGAACGGGAATGATCCTTGCTGTGAAGATTCCTTTCTTCTTGGTTGCTATTTTAAGCTATTATATCCGTAAGTATAGGTCGAGTTCATATAATAACTTTTAAAACATTTATTTTTCAAGCCCACAGGATTCTGCCGTAACGACTGATGGCAAAGGGAAGACTGTGCATTCCCGTAGACTCCAGAGTAGGCAACAGATCAGGAAAAACAAACTTGCAGCAAGAAACGGTGAGACCTAATTTGAGCATTGATCTATTCCTCCAAGTAGATCATTTACAGAAACAATTGGTGCTAGAAAGGATTCAGAGGTTATTCTCAACTTACACTGATGAGAAAACTGAAGTTAAACTAGTTTGGGAGTTTTGACAGCATCATGGTAGCTTGTAAAAAGCATAACTGGGACTTAATCCTGCTAATTTCTAGTTCCTCAGTGGTTATTTATCACCCTCATGGTAACTTTCCTTACACACATGAGCAATTTAGGGTTTGGAGTATCAGGGAGCCACTTGCATAGATTTCTACTGCCTTTTCTCTGCTCTCTTTTGTCTGGTGCCCTGCCCTGCAAGTGCTAGCTACCCCTGCCTCCCCAAACTTCAATCTCTGTCTCCTCAGATCTGCCAGCTTTCTTCAGTCCAGCTTTCTTTCTTGTGCTATAGTCTGGCACGTGCCTCCAAACAGAAAGCTGGGTGGGTGACCACAGGGCTTACCTCATAAGTCTCCCTTTACTCAGGGATCGTAGACCTGAACTGCTTACTTTTCAGTGTCTGAAAATGGGAGTTCCCCCCAAATATTTCTGATGTGGTTATATTTATTTATAGTGGGAGGGCAAGTTAGGGCATTTACTTCATCATACCTGGAAGTGAATGTCTTCTGCAACTTAGTTTTTACTGAAAATTCTTGTATGCTGTGCTTCTTAATTTTTAATAAATTACATAGTTACTATGGTTAAATACAAGTTGTTGTTGTTGTTATGTGCCGTGGAGTCGGTTCCGACTCATGGTTAAATACAAGTAGCACAGATATATTGGGACTAAAGAGTACTAATGCAGTTTATCTGGAGGGAACAATGCTTTGTAGTCTGGGGTGGGAGAAGGAATGCTCAAATCAGCAGTTAATTTTTTTTTTTTTTTTACAGTGAGACTGAATGGAAGGAGTTAAATAAAAGGCAAAGCAGTTAAATTATGGTCCAATAAGAAAGTATCTGCAGTACTTAGTGACCTTTGAGGGTTTAGGATGGGGCAGTAAGCTAGCAAAATTGGAAAGGCTGTCATAAAAGTTCTTCTGAAATTCAGAGTAACCAAATAAGTATGGTTCACAAAAATTGACCAGCTGTGGAACAGCTAAATTAGAAGTCTCAGTATTCTAGAAGGCATAGTGGAGAATTGATACTTAGTATGCAGCGTCTGGAAAACTATTATATCATGCAGTTCTGGGCTCAGGAAATCGAAACAGTTCAAGGTCATGGCTCTTTATTTAATTTCATAGCAATTCTTTGTAGCAAAGGAGGAAATTTTAGCATTCCTCTTGCTAGGAGTTAAGTTTTGTATTTTTATAAGCCTCTGACAATTTTCTCCTTGTGGTTTCATAAGACATTTAGGCATTATACCATCTTACCAAGTATCTAGATTTGAATAGTACTTTTCACTAGAAGTTTTAAGAATATAACCTATTAGTCTTCTCCCAAGCACCTTTCATGGGGTTTCAATCACAGAAACCATTTATCATAATTTATAACTTACTACTAATATTTTAAAGGAACTCTGGTAGCGTAGTGGTTACTAATCGGGCTGTGAACCTTAAGGTCAGCAGTTCGAAACTACCAGCTGTTCCACAGGAGAAAGATGAGGCTTTCTAAAGCTCCCGTAAAGATTTACAGCCTCGGAAACCCTGTTCAGGGTTGCTATGGGTCGGAACTGACTCAACAGCACTTTACAACAACAAACTAATATTTTTGAAGGAGACAAGTGGCGCTGTCTAATCCTATTATTTGTTGTTGTGAAGTGCCGTCAAGTCGGTTCTGACCCATAGCAACCCTGTATAAAGTTTTCAAGGAGCAGCTGGTGTGCTTGAACTGCTGACCTTGCAGTTCAAATGGCTTTGCAGTTTGGCGCATTAACCCACAGCACCACACGAGGACTCGAGTTGGGTTAACGAATGCATCTTTCATAATATAATATACTTTACCTCTAGAGCGCTGACTAGACTCAACCTCTTAACTCTGTCCCTTCTCATTTTCAAATACTTTTTTGTTTTGTTTTGTTTTGTCTTTTCTCACATTTCAGGGAAAACGACGATAAATAAGGTGTCTCTTTCTAGTATTAACCGGAAAAACATTTTCGGAGAGAATTTACTGTATAGGGCAGCTCTGCAAAATGATGTTGATCTTCTTCACCAATGCATAGCAAAAGGTGGAAATGTCAATCAGCCAAGTTATGCTGGTAAGTTGGCGTTAGCGTTTGGGAGTGGTTTGTAGTTTCAGCTGTTGTGTACCGTTGAGTTGGTTCCAACTCGTAGTGAACTTGCATAGGGTTTCCGAGACTGCCTGGTAGCTTTGAACTGTCAGCCTTGCAGTTACCAGTCCAATGCTTATCCTAAAACACCGTACTAATGCTCAGTTTCATCTGAATCTTATAAAAATATAGTATAATTGGCTTAAGGCAAGCTCCAAACAGAAAAATTTCAACTGATTTTCCTGCTTAGGTAGCTCTTCAGTGCCATCTCTCAGGGAAGTTGGCAAGATAGTGGGAGCACATAAGGGTCTAGCATTGTATTTCTCCTTCAGAGAGTATGCCTGCCTGCCACCCTCCAGGTGAGCTAGGTGTGCTGGGCTGACACAGAAGGATGGCTCCTGGGACTGGCATTGTACAGCTGGAAGAGGCTGATGGTACACCGAGCTACATGGGAAAATTAATGATCACGTGGAACATTTACTGCAGGAGCAATGGCCAGGAAAGTGGCAAGAATAGAGTATGAGATAGAGAGGGTGAGGTAGGGGCTTACAAAGAGTGGGCCGCAAGCCCTGGATCTCTCCTGTAGCCTTTGCTGTGTGGGGAGTCTGACATGTTCTTCTGAAGAGGAATAATTCCTCAAGGCACTTTAAGGTACTGAGCAACACTGGGCCAGTTTGGGTGGTGCTTTTGGGTATTCTGTTTTTTTTTTTGTTTCTGAATGTTCTCAGTTTATGAAGCAGTGCATTAAATTTATGGTATGCACAGACTGCGTAGCAGGTGATTAAGTACACCCCCCATACAGATGTATAGGGTTTTCTAGGAGCCACTGGTGGGTTTGAACAGCCGACCTTGCAGTTAGCAGTCCAGTGCTTATCCCATAGTGCCACACCAGGACTTCAATACAGATAGTCTCAATTGATGACATATTCCAGTTACACTCACCCGCCTTTCTTTTTTTGTTTTTTGTCTTGATGACTTATCATTAGTAATATGTACTATACATATATTTCAGTGAGCAATTGGCTGGTGTTGTCATTCTCAGATGTTCACTCATAAATGTTCAATGCTATATACAGTTCTTAACACTGCTGCATGAGGTTGGCTTCAAAAAGTTTATGGGGAAAAAAAAAATCCCACGATCTTTAAAAAAAAATTTTTTTATTGTGAATTAAGTGAAATTTTATAGACAAGATGATCAGTTTTACATTTAGCAAATCATACACTTCATTTCATCTCAATGATTGCAGCCCCCACCCTATAATAACAGTTATCCCGCTTCCTCCCTGTGCTTCCTCTTTCTATTCCACCCACCTTCCCATCCCTTCTCAACTTGGTCCTTAGGAAAATGTTGCCCTTTTGATTTTGAATGATTGACCATTCCATGTATTGTGCATGTCCCATCCCAGGAGTTCTGGTGTGGCCGCTGTAGTATAAGCACTCGGCCTCAAGGTTGGTTTGGATTGCAAGGTCGGCAGTTCAAACCCACCAGCTGCTCCTCAGAAACCCTATACAGAGTTGCTGTAAGTCAGAACTGACTCAACGGCACTTAACAACAACAACATAATACCTTTCTACTGCTTGGCTGCAAATTGCCATGAGAGTTCTTTTCCTGACTTGAAGAGCCATAATCTTGGGTTCCTGCAGTTCTCTTTCTAACTAGTAAGCCCGTCTTTTTTTCTCTCTCCAAATTTTGACTTTTGTTGCTACTCTATCTGATCCTTTTCAAAGCAGTTGGTAGCTGGGCACTTTCTAGTTCTCCTGGTGCCAGCCTCATGGTGACTGATGTTCACTGAACTAATTGATTCCAAGTATCTTCAATTTTCACCACTCTTCTTTCTTTCTCATGTTGAGAGACCAATAGTTGCACCTTAGAAGACCTCTGGTGAGCTTTTAAGTTTTTAGACGCTACCCACCAAAGTAGGATGTAGAACATTGTTTTTTGGATTATGTCAATTAACCATGTTGTCCTCTGAGACTATGGTCCTGAGCTCCCAGCCCCAGCAACTCATTACCTAAAGATGTTTGATAATATCTAAGAAGTTTTAACCATCTTGCCTGTTGTGTGCTCCACCTCATCCATAGGTGTGTTTGCATCAAATGTAGGTTGTTGTTGAGTACCTTCGAGTGGGTTCTGACTCATAGCGAGCCTGTATAGGGTTTCCAAGGAGCAACTGGTTGAGTGGGTTCTGACTCATAGCGAGCCTGTATAGGGTTTCCAAGGAGCGACTGGTACGTTTGAACTGCCCACCTAGTGGTTCAGACTGACCTCGTGGTCCAAAATAACCATGTACAACTATGTTCTTTCAAACCCTTACGTATTTGTTGATATACTCCCATTCTCCCTCCCATCCCTGTTCAGCCTATGTATCTGTCCATGTATTTACCCCCAGAATACAGTTGTTTCAGGATTATGCCTATAACACTATTTACCTCTAACCCCTCTGTAGACCATGCACACCTCCCTTTGTCTTCATGTGTCAACATCATTCTTCAGCCAACCTCCCTCTTCTTGTATATTACCTACCCTCCCATCAGCTGAGCTGACATGTGTCCACTCTCTAGCCAGTGAATTACTCTCCCTTCCCTCCCTGTTAACAACCACCAAAGAATGTGTC
The DNA here is from genome assembly GCF_000296735.1 of Chrysochloris asiatica. NCBI lineage: Eukaryota > Metazoa > Chordata > Mammalia > Afrosoricida > Chrysochloridae > Chrysochloris > Chrysochloris asiatica. The sequence continues at coordinate 185,098 of NW_006408793.1, forward strand.
TTGTAGCATGAAAACTTCTTGACTTTTTACAATAGTGGTCTCATACAATATTTGTCCTTTTGTGATTGACTGATTTCACTCAGCATAATGGCCTCCATGTTACTTTAAACATGTATTTTAAGGAGGAAAATGTTGTTTATTAAGTATATAGTTCCTCTTATCAGTGCTTTCCATTTCTTCCCCAAGGCGTTGCAATTAATGCTATAGGAAAAACAGCTTCTCTAGCAATTTATGTCAGTGGTTGTAAACTGGAAAAAGTTTTGTCCTTACAGGGCATTGGTAATATCTGCTGAAATTTTTGGTTGTTGCATCTTAGTGGGGAAGAGATGTTACTGGCACTGAGCAGGTTAAAGTCAGGAATGCTGCTAAATAGCCTAAACTTCTCAGAAAAATAAAACAATTATTCAGCCCCAAATGTCAGTAGTGTCGAGATTGAGAAACCCTGGTTTATGGACAAGGATCTGAAAAGAATGAGTGAAATACATTTTTAACTTGTAGCTTTCTGGTTTTCTTAGATCTGTCATATGATTTGTTTAATTTAATAAATTAATAAATTTAATAAATTTGTATAATTATACCATTATCTCTGGCTAACAAGAGAAATGGATATTTCTCTGGGTAACTGGTCTTCTTGGACGAATTTGTTACTTGTTAATTAAACTTCTGTGAATAGGTTTTTGTGAATGAGGAGAAAAAGAGATATCTACAACAGCACTGACTTCTGTATAATTCCACAGAATAGAAGTAGTCTTACCTAGAAATAGGCTATTTTCTCCTCCCTCTTCTCTGCAGAAAAGCAGAGAACAACTTGTACTCTCAATTGACCAGTAACGATGCTCTTACAGCCTTTTACTTTGCTGACATGAGGAATAGGTTCAGCATTTTACCTTTTGTATATGTAAGGTGGAGGGTCAGAGA
>NW_006408793.1:186115-191061 GCF_000296735.1 Chrysochloris asiatica
GTTCTGCTGTGCATGGGGTCGCTATGAGTCGGTTCCGACTTGATGGCACCTGACAACAACAACAACAAAATATGTATATTTCCACAACATAGTTGGGAGTCTGGAAATTTGATTTGTCCCTCAGATTATGGATATTGGGTTCACCCAATTATACAAGGTACTTTTAAAATGGGATCATATTACCTCATGTACTCCAAATATTTTTTAAGAGATAACCTAGAATTTAAAGTCAAGCACAAAATATTATTAAGATGTGAAATATAAGCAAATGTCATTTCCTTTCTGTGAGATAGGTTGGACACCACTCCATGAAGCTAGTGCAGGAGGATTTTATCGGATAGCAAGTGAACTGTTGAAAGGTGGAGCAGATGCAGATATCAAGGGAAGGTACCAGATCACCCCCCTCCATGATGCTGTGATGAATGGACATTATAAGGTACTGTGATGCTTTTGTGTACAGATAAAACACCATGTGTTACAAGTGTTAAAAATCTCTGGGACCAAGCAATTTAAAAACTCACAGGAATTCAATTTCCATTAATTTTACTAATAAACACTTAGAATTTATAATAAATTTTACTGTATAATGGGCTTGTTGTTGTTGTCAAGTGTTGTTGAGTCGGTTCCAATTCATAGCATCCTTATATAAGGTTTCCAAGGAGCAACTGGTGGATTTGAACAGCTGACCTTGTGGTTCAAACTGACCTTTCGGTACAGTGCTTATCTTTCAGCACTGCACCAGGACTCCTTATAATGGGTTTGGTATGCCTAATACGATAGATGTCATTTTGCATATCACTTTTTTTTTCCATATCACTTTTAACAACTAGTTTTGGTTGTACATTGTTGTTAAGCGCCATCGAGTTGGTGCTGACTCATAACGACCCATATATAGGGTTTCCGAGGAGCGACTGTTGAGCTTGAACCACAGACCTTGCAGTTCAAACTGACCGTGCAGTCCAGCGCATTAACCTACAGTACCACACCCAGGACTATGTGGTTGCACGTAGTAGTTTTTAAACTTGTATCTCTTTATTGGTATTTTATAGATTTCCATATGGTGCTTTATAGATTTAGAACTACCTTTCCTTCTTAGGGTGTTACAGAATGCAATGATGTCTGGTCCTTATGGAAGATTTGCAGTGTTACGGAATGTGATATCTCTTTCAGCATCAGCAAGACCCTGAAAGAAACGAGAACCTCCCATGGTTAATGGCCAGCTAGTTAGTACACATCAGCACAGTTGTATTGTTAAGATAGCAAACTACTGTAATTCTAGTCCACTTAATTAACATTGTTGTTAGTTGCCATCGAGTCAGTTCCAACTCATAATGAAACGCTGCCCTGTCTGTGCCATCCTCACAATTGTTGTAATGTTTGAGCCCATTATTGCTAGCACTGTCAATCCATCTTGTTGGAGGAGCTGATTAATAGTGGTGGTGGTGTGCCATGGAGTCAGTTACGACTCATAGCGACCCTGTATTAATAGTAGCTGCAGTAAATAATATGAATTCTAGCACTTAAGTTTACCTCAGAAAGCATTTACATTCTGTGCTTCCTATACTGTTTTCTGGCCCAGGAACTTCATGCAGGGCTGAGGTACTTGCTGAAGATATCTTGTATATTTCAGGTATTGGAAGTCAACTTCAAGTTCAAAACTCCTAGGGTGGAAAGGGAGGTTAATCAGCTATGCTCAGAAAAATCTGCTTAGATACTTGTAAAAAAAATTTTTTTTTAATTAAAAAAAGCCAAACACAGGTAGAGGTGGGAAAGAATGCCAGAAGCAATAAATATTATAGGGCATATTGCTTCTTAGGTGGTAACAGTATTTAGGAGAATTTAGGGAGTTTTATATTTTTAAATAATATATCACAGAATTCTCTCCTTCCATATCTCTATGCAAATGTACAGGGATGACTGTCCACTACAAGGAAGTTTTGTCTTCATTTCTGAAAGATGGTTTGCTGCAGATGAGGAGTTCAGATATTGATGATAGCATCCCACTGCATTCTGCTTTCTGTTTCCTCTGATGAGAAATCAGCTATTAATCTTACTGGAGTTCCTGTTGAGATGTCATTTTTCTCTTAACTTTTTTCAAGATTTTCTTAGTCTTTGGCTTTCAACTTTTTGCCTGTGATATGTCTGAATGACTATTCCTTTGTGTTTTTCCTATTTGGAGTTTGTTGAGCTTCTTGGACGGGTAGTTACTATTTTCCATCAAATTTGGGAAGTGTAATATATTATTTCTTCCAATTTTTTTTCTCCCTCCTTTTCTTTTTCCTCTCCTAGAACTTTATTTATGGATAAACTGGCATGCTTAATGATGTCCTGCATTTCTCTCAAATTCTGTTCATTTTTCTTTATTTTTTGCTATCTCTATAAAAACCACATAATCATTGTAGCTCAATCTCCCAAGTTCTGAAGCAAAAAGGTCATTACCTTTTGCTGTTGGATGTGATATGTCTTGAAGACTGAGCACTTGATGTTCTTCTCCAGGGACTGGTACCTCCTGATAACATGTCCAAAGTATGAGAGATGAAGTCTGGCCATCCTGGCTTCTACAGAGTTTTCTGACTATATTTCTTCTAACACAGATTTGTTTGTTCTTTTGGCAGCCCATGGTACTTTTAATATTCTTCTCCAGCACCATAACTCAAATGTATGTGAGGCAAAGTCTTTCCAACCTCACTTCCAAGGAGGAGGTTTGGTGTTAGGAGCTGTCGAGTCAGTCCTGACTCATAGTGACCCTATGCACAACAGAACGACAAACTGCTCCGTCCTATGCCATCCTTACAATTGTTGCCATGCTTGAGCCCATCACTACTGCCACTGTGTCAGTCCACCTTGTTGAGGTCTTCCCTTTTTTTGCCGTCCCTCCACTTTACCAAGCATGATATCTTTCTCCAGGGACTGGTCCCTTCTGATAACATGTCCAAAGTATGAGAGATGAAGTCTGGCCATCCTGGCTTCTACAGAGTTTTCTGACTATATTTCTTCTAACACAGATTTGTTTGTTCTTTTGGCAGCCCATGGTACTTTTAATATTCTTCTCCAGCACCATAACTCAAATGTATCAATTATTCTACAATCTTCCTTAGTCATTGTGTAGCTTTCACATGCACAAGAAAATCCCATGGCTTGAGTCGTGTGCAACTAAGTCTTAAATGCTTTGCTGCTTCAATGAGTGTTGATAGTGGATCCATATACCATGATAGTATTTATTGATCCAGTGGTGAAGATTTTTGTTTTCTTTACATTGAGATGCAACCCGTCCTGAAGACTGGTCTTTGATCTTCATCAGTAAGTATTTTAATTTCTCTTTACTTTCAGCAAGCAAGGTTGCATCATCTGCATATCGTATGGTGTTAATGAACTTCCTACAAACCTGATACCTTATTCTTATTCATATAACCCAGTTTCTCAGACTATTTTCTCAGTATACAGATTGAATAAGTGTGGTGAAAGGATACAACCCTCAATCACACCTTTCCTGATTGTAAACCATTCATTGTCCCCTTGTTCTAGTCAAGCAGCTGCCTCTTGGATTATGTACAAGTTCCTCATGAACACAACTAAGTGTTTTGAAATACCCATTCTTTGCGATGTTATTCATAGCTTAACATGTTCCACAAAGTCAAGCCTTTGCATAGTCGATAAAGCACAGCTAAATATTTTTCTGGTATTCACTGCTTTTAACCAAGATCCACCTGATGTCAGCAATGATATCCTTTGTTCCACATTCTTCTCTGAATCTGGCATGAACCTCAGGCAATTCCCTGTCAATGTATTCTTGCAACCAATTTTGAATTATCTTTAGCAAGAGTTTACTTACATATGATATTAATGATATTGTCCAATGATTTTGGCATTCCATTGGATCACCTCTCTTTGGAATGGGTACAAATATAGATATTTTCCAATCATTTGGCCAAATCTATCTTCCCGAATCTTTGCATAGTGCCTCCAGTGCTGCATCAGTTTGTTAAAAGATTTCAATTTGTATTCCATCCTATCATGGAGCCATGTTCTTTGCCAGTGCCTTCAGTGTACCTTGGACTTTGACCTTCAGTACCATTGGCTTTTGATCATATGCTACCTCTTGAAATGGTTGAACATTGACTATTTCTTTTTGGTACAGTGACTCTGTGTATTCCTTCGATCTTCAATCTTCTGCTGATGTTTTCTGCATCATTCAATATTTTGCCTATATAATTCTTCAATATTGCAAGTCGAGGCTTGAGTTTTTCCTTCAGTCTTTCAGCTTGAGATATGCTGAGTGTTTTCTTTCTTTTGCTTTTCTAACCAAGCATTGCCAATGAAGGCTCAGGAATAAGTGAGAACACAGTAAGGAAAGGCTGTGTCATCTCAGAGAACAAATATATCATCACACATAAACAGGATGTCAGTAGTGATGTAAATGTTAAAGATATTGCTTTATAATATAAATGTTAAAGAAATGAGGAGCATGTGTTGGAAGTTATATGAAAGAATATTCTTGTTGTATAGTAGCAGAAATCCTGCTGAATTATGCTGTATAGTTAGTTGTATGGAAGGCAGAATTTGTAAACAATGAACTTGGGTATTTAGTCAAAGATATTTCCCTGCAAAATTTGAAGAAGGTGCAACCTGGTTTGTCCTGCTGCTTATACTTAAATGTGAAGAGAAAGAAAGAAAGAAATTGAGGGAAGAATTTTAAACAACAATAGACTAGCCCGTGATTATTTGGGAAATTCACAGCCTATCCAAATTAGAAAAGATCCTAAAATTAAGAGATTTACCCTTTTCTCTTTTTTTCTTTAATACTTTTATTGTGAATTGAGTGAAAGTTTACAGGGGGGAACATGAGTTTTACACTCATCATTTCATTGCAATAATTACAATCTCCTCTGTGCATCATCATTCAACAGTATTTGCTTCTATTGCTCTGTTGGTTTTTTGTTGTTGTT
>NW_006408793.1:193129-196513 GCF_000296735.1 Chrysochloris asiatica
GTCAGAGAAAAAGAGGAAGACCCCCAGTGAGATGGATTGGCCAAGTGGCAGCATCAGTGGGCTCAAGCTTGGCAGTAATAGTGTGGTTGGCCCAGGATTGGGCAGTGTTTTGTTTTGCTGTGCATAAGATCTCTATGAGTCAGCACCGACTCAAAGGCACCTAACAACAACAAGGGCTGACGGTAGATTTGAAATAAAAGGAAGACACAAGACACAAGTGAAATATTTGCAAAGTTGGGACCAGGTGGACCACAGCCCTCTGACGGAGATACTGTGACATTGATCATACAACGTGTTTATTATATACACAGCTCAAGGGGAGGTGCTGAGGCAGGCAAAAGAATAACATCTGATGTTACGATGCATGCAGTAAGCAGGACTTTATCAGAAGAATGTAACTTGTGGTAGCTAGCTGGAACACTGATTAGGATGGCTAGAATGTTGTGCATGCTGAGCTGAAGGACATAGCTAAATACAAGGAAAGACCTTACAAATTCCCTGTCCCCTGAGGCAGCCCTGCAAGTTCATCAGGGGCGGGGCTTGAATAGGAAGCAGCTCAAGTTTCTGGACCGCAACTGTTCTGTTGCAATCCTTTGGCTAAACTACCCCTAAGTCAGGGACCCTCTCCTCAATTGCTCCCAACAGTGGTATTAACTGGTCTTCCCTGGTGTTGTTGTTAAGAGCCATCGAGTCAGATCCGACCCATAGCGACCCTATACAGGGTTTCCGAGGAGTGACTGGTGAGCTTGAACTGTCAGCCTTGCAGTTCAAACAGCTTTGCAGTCTGGCTCATTAACCCACAGCTCCACACTAGGACTCCAGTCTCCCCTGTAGGTGCATGGATATTATCCCGTCACAGACAATGTTGTACCTTATGAATGATCTGGATGTGTTCTTTTTTTGACAGTGAATGCAACACCTCTTTAATTTGTCATTACTGGCATAGTAAACCATATGGTTGTCAGACTCAAAATGGGCAATATGAGTCCATTTCAGCTCACTAATGCCTAAGATATTGATGTTTATGTGTTCCATTTCATTTTTGACAATTTCCAATTTTCCTAGATTCATATTTCATACATTCCATATTCTGATGATTAATGGATGTTTACAGCTGTTTCTTTTCATTTTGAGTTTGCCTCATCAGAAAATCAAGGTCCTGTGGGCTTTACTTCATTCATGTCATCACAGTCAACTCTACTTGGATAAGACAGCTCTTCCCCAGTGACATTTTGAGTGCCTTCCAACCTGAGGGGCTCATTTACCGGCACAATATCTGACAGTGTTTCTGTGCTATTCGTAAGGTTTTCAGTGACTAAATATTCAGAAGTAGTTCGTCACTCCCTTCTTCCTAGTCTGTCATAACAATTACTCACTATTAAATCATAAGAATATTATCCCCATCTCCTTTCACCAGACCCATCTAGATAAGATAAAAACTATTCAATGAATATTCTACCTTCCCCCTCACACTCTTAAACTAAACTCCCTCTTGAAACTTGTAAGCCAGTCACTTCATGCTTTTATAGTCCCACCCATTTTAGATAGCCGATGTCTAAGTCCCTATCAACCCTGTATACAGAGGGGATTGGATTGATACTTGATGTGAAGACTCCTTCCCTCTCAGTTGGTATTTTGAGCTACTACATCCATAAGTATAAGTCAAATAAGAGATTCAGTCTTAATAAAGAGTGCTTTGGAGAGAGAAAGCCAAGGGTGTGACTTGACATTTTTCATTAGTGCTGGAGAGATTAGGCATATGACTCATGGTGCCATTCAACCATCTCAACCAAAATCAGAACTAGTGATAGAATTATTCAGTAAAGATCTATAAAGGACTCTTTTGTATAGTGGTATGAATCAAGATAACATACACTGTTGTTGTTGTTGTTGTTATTAAGTGCTGTTGAGTCGGTTCCGATTCTTAGTAACCCCGTATAGGGTTTCTGAGGAGCAGCTGGTGAGTTTGAACTGTCGATCTTGTGGTTCACAGTCCAGTGCTGATCCTACAGTGCCATGCCAGGAATCCATAACATACATGGAGAACCACAAGTTTTTTTGTGAATAAAACTATCAGTAAAAACAGTGCTAGCTTGGACTGAAAGGAACAAAGAGAGAATAAAATGAAGGACTGCCAAAATTCTGTAGGCAGTAAATAGACTGGTAAAATTACTCAAGTATAAACATGTGATATCCTTCAAGAGAAAGAAAAGATAACATTGAGGACAGAACCTGAAGTCCAAAACTAGCAATTAGTAAAGGTGTGGCACTGTACAATAAGCACTGGACTGCTAAGTGCAAAGTTAGCAGTTCAAAACCACCAGTCGCTCTTCAGAAATCCTATATAGGATCACTATGTGTCAGAACCAACTCTATGGCACTTAACAACAACCACCTTCATGGAAGTGAGGATGACAAGACTTTGTCTCATATACTTTGGACATGTTATCAGGAGGGATCAGTCCCTGGAAAAGGACTTCTTGTTTGGTATAGGGTTACTATGAGTCAGAACTAACTCAGCAGCACCTTACAACCTATAACAACAAAATATGGGTGTGACACCGATTGAGAAGACTAGTCAGAAGTTTAATGGAGATATCAGAGAAAGAGACAGTCTGGTTAAAACCATTTAACCAATGGTTAAAACCATTGCCATCCTGAAATGGTTCTCTGAGAAGTTAACTCAGAAGCAGAAACTTCTGAGTTAACTCATCGCTGGCTGAATGAAGGCCAAATTCATAAACTCCCAAGAGATAGAAAGGATAACACTGATGTCAGGGCCTCAAGATCAAAGCTAGCAGTTAGCAAAGACTTTCTACTATGTGGATCATGACACAGTATGGACAGGATTGTGGAGAGTGAGTATTCTAGAACACTTAATTGTTCTCATGAGGAACTTAATGGGACACTGAACGGTTTAAAATCAGGAAAAGTGTACACCAAGATTGTATTCTTTCACGATACATTTTCAATCTATATGCTGAGCAAATAATTTGAGAAGCTGAAGTATATGAAGAAGAGCATGGCATCAGGATTGGAGGAAGACTCATTAACAACTTGCAATAAGCAGATGGTTCAATCTTGCTTGCTGAAAAAAAAGACTTAAAATACTAATGAATGTCAAAGACCACAGCCTTCAGTATGAATTGCATCTCAATGTAAAGAAAACAAAAATCCTCACCACTGGACCAATAAATAACATCATGATAAATGGAGAAAAGATTAGAATTTTCAAAGACTTAATTTTCCTTTTTGATCCACTATCAACACTCAATGAAGCAGCAGTCAAAAAATCACACACCATGTTGTTGTTGTTGTTTGGTGCCAACTCAGTTGTCAGTACCAACTCATAGCGACCCTATGCACAACAGAACGAAACACTGC
>NW_006408793.1:197368-199983 GCF_000296735.1 Chrysochloris asiatica
CCCCCCAATGAGATGGATTAGTGGCAGTAATGGGCTCAAGTTTAACAATGATTAGGATGGCACAGAACTGGGCAGTGTTTCATTCAGTTGTGCTTCGGTCACTATGAGTCAGAACCAACTCGACAGCTTGTTTCCACCAATAGGCTGTTCAAGGTAATCTAGATATTCCCTATCATGTGCCTAAAAGTCATGTAGCTTTTATTCATTTTCCATTTCTAAAGTTACGTCCACATTTTTAGACATTTGTCACAACAGGCCCTCCATTTCCCAGTACCGAAATCCATACTGGTGGTCGTGGTGGTTGTGTGCCATGGAGTCGGTTCAGACTCAGAGCGACCCTGTATAGGATTTCCAAGGTTGTAAATCTTTACGGGAGCAGAAAGCCTCATCTTTCTCCCGCGGGAAGGTTTTGAACTGCTGACCTTGAGGTTGGCAGCCTGATTCATAACCACTACGCTACCAGAGCTCCTTAAAATCTGTGCTAGTTTCTTATAATTGTTCTAACAGATTATCACAAATGGATAGCTTAAAACATAGAAATTTAGTCTCTAGCAGTCCTAAAGGTCAAAGTATGAACTAAGTATCATTGAGTTGAAGTCAAGGGTTCCAGAGAAGAATCCCTCCAGATGGTCTGTTGTTGATAGCGACCCTGCATAGGGCTTCCCAGGCTTTAAGTCTCCACAGGAACAGAAAGCTTCATGTTTTCCCTTGTGGTTTGCAGTCCAGTGCTTCTCTAATGGAGCCGCTACACTCCCTCAGAGGCTCTAGATTATCATTTTTTTGGCTCTTGCAGCTTCTGGTGGCTGCATTCATTCCCTGGCTTTTGGCTTCATCACTCCAATTTCTACCTCTGTCTTGACATCATTCTTTCCTCTGCATGTATGTGTTTGTGTGTGTGTGAAATCCCCCTCTGCCTCTCATTTATAATACATGGTGACTTTTGGGGCCCACCAGAATGATCTTAACTCAAGATTCCTAGCTTAATCACATTTACAAAATCTTTTCCCTTGAAGCCCAGGGAAGATTGCTGTTGCATTGAGGGGGTTATAACAATGTTACGAAACAAAATGTGCAAATATTGTAGAAGGGAAAATTAATTGCTCCGTAAACTTTCATAATTTAAAAAAAAAAAAAAAAAAAAAAGACCCTAGGGATTAATATGTAAAAAAAAATTTTTTTTTGATGAGTCATTTTTCAGCCTACCAAAAGTAAATGTGGGAAGAACTTTTACTTTCCATGTAATGTCTTTTTATAATTTTTTGTAACATGTAAATATCATTTATATTATATTTAAGTATGAATTAGCCGTGATATGAAAAAGGAACAGACAGACACACATATACAAAACCATACACAACCCAGAATACAGAAATGATTAAAGTGTAGTCTCAAAAGATATGCCTGAGACTTCCTATTTAATGCAAAAGAGACATGTATAATTTCTTAAAAGGCTTCAGTCATGTACATTGATTATAATCATCTTTATTATTAGAAGAAGGTGATGGGGAAAGGATACCTGTCGTAATTGGGAATGACAATAAACTTGTAAGACAAGTTACGATCAAAGGTGAGATAACTATTCAAACTATTATAGAAGGTCAAAGTGCTTTCTTAGAAAAGGAAATCTGCACATATCTTTAACTTTCAGGTCCATGCATTTTATAGAAAGTCAGACTCTCTCCTTCACACTAGGTATTGACATGCAGGTTTGGGTTTCTTTTAGTACATGTTCTTTAATATACCTGTTCTCCACAAACTCCTTGTCTTACACTCATTATTAAACAACGTTTATTGAAGATTTACTCTATGCCAGATATTGAAATAGACACTGAAAATATAAAAATGACTAAAACATAGATTGGTAGCAAAAAACAACTTAAACGGCATCAATTGGGAGGGTACTTGTTAAATAAATTGTAGTATACTCATGGTAGTGGCGGTGGCGGTGGCAATGTGTTGTAGGGTCGGTTCCAACTCACAGTGAGCCTGCACAGTTTCCGAGGCTGTAAATCTTTACGGGAGCAGAAAGCTATTCCCATGGAACAGCTGGTAGATTCGAACTGCTGACTGTGAGATTAGCAGCCCAACTCTTAACCACTACGCTACCAGAGCTCATTTAGTATGTATGTTCATAGTACGTTCAAATGCTAAAAAGAATGAGAAGGTTCACTCTATAGTAATGTGTAACAAGCTCCAAGATCTGATGTTAGTGGGGGGAAAAGAAGGCAAGATACACAGGGAGGTATATTGTATATGGCCCCTTCTATAGAAAAAAATACATGTGTATGAAAGAAGCTCTGGTAGCGTAGTGGTTACGAGCAGGCTGCTAACCTCAAGGTCAGCAGTTCAAAGCAACCAGCCGTTCTGCAGGAGATGAGGCTTTCTGATCCCTTAAAGATTTAAGACCTCAGAAACCCTATTAAGGGTTGCTATGAGTCAGAACCAAGTCCACAACACACCACCACCACCATATAAGTATGAAGTTACTGCAGAAAGTTTGTGGGAACATGCCATTATCTTTTAATTCCATGTTCCATGAACTTTTTGAAGCCTGCTTGCATACATACGTGTGTGTTGAACTAGATTAACTGGAAAAGTTCAGAAGAAAGTGTAAC
>NW_006408793.1:200181-204442 GCF_000296735.1 Chrysochloris asiatica
CATTAATTTTATATTTTAAAATAATACTTTACTTCTAAAAGAAAATCATCCTCACTCTTAAGAATACAGTAGGTGAAACAGATATGTGAGAAACAGGTATAATACAGATTATATTAGGCACTATAATAAAATATGTACATGAAAAGTAGAAAAATCGTTTTTCTCTGTGGCAGCTGGGATGAAGCAGGGAGTGCTTCATAAAGAGCTTACTTGAGGAGTATTAAGAGATTAAGGACCGACCAGTTTCTCCACGAGAATTTGAGGAGGAGCAGCAGCTAGCAACTAACTTCTCTAGAAACTGTTAAAGTTGTGTTTGCTACAACAGAACCCAATATTAATTCCTGGTGTGTCTGAATCATCTGAATCACAAATATTTCTACCTCAGTTTTTCCCTTTCCTTTCTTCTTCCCTTCATTTCTCTACTGTTTCCTTTCCTTCCATCTTCTTTTTTCTAACTCCCTTTCAAGGAAAGAGATTTATACTCTTATATAAACTTATAAATCAGTAGCAACTGATTCATAGAAAGTGTAGTACAAAAAGTGTTACAGGTAAGCCCAGACTCTGTATTGTTGAAAGAGATAGTTAATGCTACCTAGAATTGCTGCAAGGTCACACTTAAAATAATATACCTTCTTTCCTCTAGGTGGCAGAGTTACTGCTTCTGAATGGAGCAGATCCATTATTTCAAAGTGACCGTGGAAAGTGTGCATTGGATGAAGCCAAGGATGCATGTATGAAACGTCTCCTTGAGAGATATGTTCCTAAACATCAAAAACGTCTTTTATCAGGTAAGATTAAACTACTCTATCGTATCTGCTTATCACATTGATGGAGTTACAGAAACTCATTAAAGTTAGAAATTAAATTGATTTTTGTCATATTGAGAAAATTGATTCAATGATATCCTCAGTGTAATAGTTAGGTTTTGTGTCACCTTATTAGGCAAGGATTTCTAGAGACTTAACAGTTGAGATGTGTTTATTCCCATGGTGTTGAAACCTAGTACAGGCATTGTTAACTCTATGAGGGTTGACTTTGAGCAGCTAATCAGTACAAAAGCTGTTCCCTTGGTGGTGGGGCTTGCTCCCAATATAATGGACGCACGGAAAAGACTCTCTCTTCCACGGGGGACCTAGGACTACAATTGTAAGCCATTTCCTTGATAATAAACTTCTCTTCATATGTATACACATATATGTTTCACTAGTTTTTCTTCTTTAGAAAACCTGGCCTAAGACACTCATACCTTTCATAAAGTATGCTTCTTGTTGTTGGTAAGGGTTGTTGAGATGGTTCAACTCCGAGGAGTGGGTTGGTGAGTTTGAACCACCAGCCTTGCAGTTCATACTAACCTTGTGGTTGAGAGCTTATCCTACAGCGCCAAATGTGTTTAAATGTACATAATGAAAGGAATCTAAAGAACAGAAAGGTAATGTTAAATGTACTTTTTTCCAGGCTGTACTTTACAAATACTTATGAAACCTTTTGTAAAGATCTGAACTTTTGTCTCATAATCCTTTGACTGAATAATATGATATAAATTAAATAATATGATATAAATTAAATTTGATTATATGCTTTTCAATGAATATGGACAGGATTGCTTATTTCTATCCCCAGATAATTTTCTTACAGCAGTATCACCCATCCACATTACATTGTTAAAATGAACTACAGAAGAACTTGCTGTGCAGTGGTCACTAAAAAAAATACTATAAATATTATTTAAATACAGGGCATATTCTTCTAAGGCATCTGTTAGATTTTTGGGGGGCGGTATATAAGATCACAAGATTCCTCTGTTCAAAAGCTTTTAATGACTCTGACTCTCCTTTTTATCTGGGGGAAAAAATGACATTCTTACCAAAAAAACCCTGTTGCCATCGAGTTGATTCTGACTCATAGTGACCCGACAGAACATAGTAGAACTGTCTGCCCTGTCTTGTTTCCAGGGCTGTAAATCTTTACAGAGGGATTAGTGAGTCTGAGCTGTTGATCTTTTGTTGGCAGCCAAGTGCCTAATTACTGCACTATAGTATCCTTACAATGGCCCACAAGTCCTGATAATGCTGACCACTCTACTGGTTAACCTCTTCTACCACTCTCTGCCCCTAGGCCTCTCCTTTCTATTTCACAGATGTGCTTTCCCCACCTTCTTCAAACCTTAGTTCAAATGTGTCCTTCCAAAGGTGGCCTGCTAGCTGTTGTTAAGTGCCGTGGAGTTGGTTCCAACTCACAGCGACCCTGTATAGGGTTTCTGAGGAGTGGCTAATGAGTTTGAACCACAAACCATGCAATTCAAACTGACCTTGAGGTCTAGTGCTTATCTTAGGGCGCCACAGGGTGCTACACCAGCACTCCAAAAATGTGGCCTAGACTTCCCTGTTTACTACTGCAATTTGCTCCATTCCCACCCTCATTGTGTTGGTTATCTGATACTCCAAATTACTCAAAATCTTAGCAACTTAAAACCATATTCAGTATCTTCTACCGTTTAGCTGAGTGGTTCTGGATTAGAATCTCTCATAAGATTGCAGTAAAACTATTGGTAAGGGCTGTATTCATCTAAAGACTCAACTATTATTATGTTAGGTGCCCCTGAAGGAGCTCTGGTGCATAATGGTTATGAGTGAGGCTGCTAACCTCAAGGTCAACAGTTAGAAACTATCAGCCATTCTGCCGAAGAAAGATGAGGCTCTCTGCTCCCGTAAGGATTTACAGCCTCAGAAACTGTAGGCAGGATTGATACAAGTTGGAACCAACTCCACAGCATACCACTACCACCAGGTGCCGTTGAGTTGGTTCTGATTCATAGTAACCCGATGTACAATGGAACAAAACACTACATGGTCCTGTGCCATCACAGTTGCTGTATTTGAGCCCATTGTTACTGCTGCTATGTCAGTCCATTTAGTTGGGGTCTTCTTCTTGATGGGCCCTCCTGATAACATGTCCAAAGTATGAAAGATGACGTCTCACCAGCCTGGCTTCTAAAGAGCATTCTGGCTGCACTTCTTCCAAGACAGATTTGTTTGTTCTTCTGGCAGTCCATGGTACTTTCAATACTCTTCTCCAACACTGAAATGCATCTGTTCTTCTACAGTCTGTATTCATTATCCAACGTTCTCATGCATATGAAAATACCGTAACTTAGTCCTCAAAGTGACATCTTTGCTCTTGATCACTTTAAAGAGATGTTTTGAAAATTTGCCTAGTGCAAAATGTCATTTGATTTCTTTCTTTAAAAAAAAAAACACAAAAATTTTATTGTGAATTGTGTGAAGGTTTACAGAGATGATCATTAGTTTTGCATTCATCAAATCATATACTTTGCTACATTACTATGATTGCAATCCCCTCCATGTACCAAGTTAACAGTATTTACCTCTGTGCACTTTACTTAATGTATTCCTCCTTTTATCTCCCACTACCTTCATCTTTCCTCTGCTGACCTCCCTCTGCTTGCATATTGCTTGCCCTGCCACCTGTATTAATGTGTCTCCCCTGTAGCCCGTGAATAATTTTCCCCTCCCTCTAACTCCCATAACCATCATAGATTGGTTCTTTTTTCTAGAAAACCTTTTCTTAACTTTTTACAACGTTGGTTTCATACAATATTTGTCCTTTTGTAATTGTCTAATTTCACTCAGCATAACATCATTCATGTTGTGGGGTTTTGTAGATTTATTGTTATGTTGTTGTTTTTTTTAACATTGTGTAGTACTCCATTGTGTGTATGTACTAAAGTTTGTTTAACTATTCTTCTGTGGCACTGTAGGATAAGTATAGAACTGCAAAGTTGGTTTGAATCGTAAGGTCAGTGGTTCAAACTCACCAATCAGTTGCTCTTTGGAAACCTTACACTGGGACGCTATGACTTGGAATCACCTCGACGGTACTTAACAACAGCTTATTATTCCATTATGTGTATGTACTAAAGTTTGTTTAAACATCCTTCTGTTGATGGGCATTTAGGCTCTCTCCATCTTTTGTCTTATCCATACTGCTCTGTCTCTTGATTACATTTCATCCATTTACATTCAGTTTAATTATTGGATGTGTCTCTTATGCACAGCATATTGAAGCACCCTGTTTTCTTCTCCATTCTGCTCTCTTTGTCCTTTGACTGCTGCATTTAATCGACTTACATTCAGTGAAATTATCCATAAGTAGTAATTGCTTATTGTCACTTTGCTGTGTGTTTTTTTGTGATACTGCTGGCCTCTTTGTTCTACATAATTTTCTATGCTGAGTTCACTTT
>NW_006408793.1:214708-216742 GCF_000296735.1 Chrysochloris asiatica
AATACAAGCTTATAGACTCTAAATTTTTATGGGAGACGAGAGCTTCATTGTTCTCCTTTGGAGTGGCTGGTAGTGTTGAACTGCTGATCTATGCTTAGCAGCCCAGTGCCTACCCAAGGACTCCATATTGTTGTTGTTAGTGTCTTCCAGTTGGTTCTGATGCATAGCTATCCTATGTACAACAGAACGAAACACTGCCTGATCCTGTGCCATCTTCACAATTGTCGTTATGTTTGAGCCTATTGCTGCTGCCACTGTGTCAATCTATCTCACGGGGAGTCTTTCTCTTTTCCTCTGACCCTCCACTTTACCAAGCTTTACGTTCTTCTCCAGGGATTGATCCCTCCTGATTAATATCTGAAATATGGGTGATGAAGTCTAGCTTCTTAGAACATTCTGGTTTCTTCTAACACAGATTGGTTTGTTCTTCTGGCATCCATGATACTTCGAATATACTCCTTCAACATCGTAACTCAAATGGCCCCTTATATGACCTGACCTTACATATAGATATCCAAAAGACTTGAAAGCAGAGACTTGCAAACTAGTGTTCATTGCAGGACATTTCAAAATAGCCAAAAGGTGGAAACAGCCTAAATGTTAGTCAATGGATGAATGGATAAACAAAAGTGGTGCATACATACAATGGAATACTACTTAGCCAGTAGGATAAATGAAGTTTTAAAACATGCTACAATATGAAGTCCTGGTGTGGTGCTATAGGATAAGCACCTGACTACAAGGTCAGTTTGAACGGCAGAATCGGCAGCTCAGACTCACCAGTCGCTCCTTGGAAACCTTAGACAGGGTCGCTATGAGTCGAAACTGTCATCTACACTTAATAACACCAACAATATGGATGGAGCTGGAAGATATGCTGAGTGACATTTTTACCTTCTCCACCTTGGTGTTCTTTTTATTTTTTTACTGTATACAAAAATATAGATTTATTGTGCTTTGAAATAAAATGTACAACCCAAGGAACTCAGGACCTGGGACATTAAAGAGGATGGGGTCGGGGGACAACAGGGAGCCCATTTTGGGGGTAGGAATCCATGTCTCTTGACGCCTCTACCACATACCTTTGCAAAGAAAGAAGCATCTATAAGCAGACATTACACAGGGAAAGAGAAATGCATGCTGTGCTGGGTTCGTTTTCTGGAGCAGGTAGGTCATCACTCAGATACAGGACACCACCTCCATCATGTGGTATCAAGACCACAGACTGGCGGATAGCCCACCCACCTCCCATTATACATATGTACACATTGAAGCTCAGATAGGGACGGGTATACCCAAAGGCACATACCAAAGATGTATGTCAAGACTAGAACACCTGCACAGCCTTAGCAGGGGACTAGCTGTTGATCTGGATGTACACAGTAGATCTTAAGACATGTCATGTGACGACCCCGTGGAGAGGAAAAGGCTGTGGATTTCAGATAGCAGCTCCTGCTCTGTTGTCCCTAACGTCTGCGAGAGGTGGCTATGTAAGGATCTAACATGAGGATGTGGTTATGAACCTCAGGCCTTTTTTAAAGCACGAGGAGGTGGAGCTCTCCTGTCGGCCTAGCTTCTTGAGGCTCAGTCAGGGGTGATGCTGCTTGGAGGCCCTGTGCTCCTTAGAGCAGTGGGGGAAAGGAGAAGCCAACAGGGCTGGAGTAAATCCTTGTCCTATGCCCTCCTTTTAACCTACTCTGGCTTCAATAGGGCCCAGAGAGGACACAGGTGGGAAAGGTAAGAATGTCTTCTTGACTCAAAAGCACCAGACCAAATTCCCTCAGAAAAAGACCCCTCTGTGTCAGACTCGGAGTCCTGGTATGGCGCTGTGGGCTAATGCGTCAGACTGCAAAGTTGTTTGAACTGCAAGGTCAGTGGTTCAAGCTCACCAGCTGCTCCTTAGAAACCTTCTACAGGATCGCTATGGGTCAGAATCAACTCAAGGGCACTTAACAACAAGAACAACAACAACATCAGACTATATTGATATCTCATGCGAGTAAAGTTTTGCTAAAGGTAATACAGAAATGGCTA
>NW_006408793.1:217804-244006 GCF_000296735.1 Chrysochloris asiatica
ACCCCAACGAGATGGATTGGCCAAGTGGCAGCATCAATGGACTCAAGTGTGGCAACAATAGTGAGGGTGGCCCAGGATCAGGCAGTGTTTTGTACTGCTGTGCATAAGGTCGCTATAGGTCGGTACCGACTTGATGGCACCTAGCAACAACAACAACATATTAGACTTAACAACAGAAACAAATATCATACTTGACGGAGTCCTGGTGTGGCATTGTAGTATAAGCACTAGACTGTAAGGTCAGTTTGAACCACAAGGTTGGCAGTTCAAAGTCAACCAAGAAGGAGCTGCTCTGTGGAAACCCTACTATGAACTATAACCAACTCAATGGCACTTAACAACAACAACTTAACATACTTATCAGCCAAGATCCATCTGTCTTCAGCAATAATATACCTAGTTCCACACACTCATCTGAATCCCGCTTGAACCTCTGGCTTGAACATCTCCCTCTTCAGAGTCTGTCTTAGTCTGGAAGCTCAGCTTAAACCTGTCCACTATGGGCAACGCTGTTGGCATTCAAAATACTGTTGACATCTTCTATAGCATCACAACAACATGCAAGCCACCACAGTGCAACAAACTCACAGACAAGTGGTGAGTTGGCTTTTCTAATAAATCTCATAACTCTGGGGTTGTAAAAAAATGACTTATTACTTCTAGGCAGTGTAGTGATCCACCTCCTCCCCAGCACAAGGGAGAAGGGTTCAGAATAGTTTTCCTTCAGTCGGGGAAATAACGAATAGCTTCTTGTTCCCAAAGTCCCACCAGGCAGTCATGCTGGTTAGAACAGCAGTGTACTCCAGGATGGCAAAGATGCTGTATACTCAGTCTCACAACACATGATGTGCTGAAAGTAGATAGTCAGAGGCAAGAAGAGGGTGATGAAGTTGATGATGAAGCACCTCTGTTCCCAGCTGTAGGACTTTTACACTGTGCGCTTTTTGGTCAGCCACCAGAAAATGCAGGTAAGGAGCATCCATCTGAGGGATGAAGTAATGTACATAATGAACACATTCTCGTGGATGGTGAAGTCCTTGGAGGCACTAGCAGCACAAGGTTCTCAATGACATTGAGGGTGAAGTTGAGACTACATAGCTGGCAGCAGTGGTTCTGAAGACCACCAAGAAATGGAGCGCCAACCTCAGGGCAAATCCCCTTCCAAGACTAAAACTCAAGGGGAATACACGAGCAGGCATGTGGTCTGGCTGGTGACCATATTGGTCACCGATAAGGGGAAGTTGTGAGCTAAGTCCAACCATGTTCAATAGACTCCTGTGAACCCGGGTGGAGACCTGTATGGCCAGCAGTACGGCAAGACCCGGGGACTCCTGGGCCCAGAGGCAGTGATATGGCCACAGAGGACTAGAGAGGAGAGTGAAGCATCCAGCTGATATGAAGTGAGGGGAGATGCACAAGAACACCCATACCTGCAGATAGTACCCACTTGACCTGGCTTCAATGACTGGATGACCAGAACTCAACAAGAAGAAGAAAGAAGAGGAAAAAAAGAATAATCCACCACTATTTGATGAACTTGACCTATACTTATGGATGCAGTAGCTCAAAAAAGGGAACACACTTTTACAACGAGGATCATTCCCACCTCCTCAGTACACAGGGTTGACAGGGATGGGCAACTTAGACATTGGTTACCCAAAATGAAGGGGGGGGGGCAAGGCTACAAAAGCAAGACATGACTGGCTTACAAGCTTTCATGAGGGAGCCTAGATCCAGAGGGTGTGGAGGAAGGTAGAATCTCTACCGAGTAGTATCCATTCTGCCTGGGCAGGACTGATGAAAGGAGATGTGGATAGCATTCATGAATAATTACTATCAGGATTGATTGTGAATGTTGAAAATATTGGTAGATGTTTTGTAACAAAAGGAGGGGAGTGGTTGATTTTGCAGTTCAGAAGCGGAGGTCCCTGGGACCATCAAGTGAGAAGAGTGGAGTCTGGGGCTCTACCCAGAGAAATAGTGATGCCAGAAATGGAGGCAGAGATGGTGACATGGAGCGATGGAGTGGCTGGGGACTCTGGACTCTGGGAGGAAGAGGGGCCGTGTGCTGATGGCTGGGGGACAGGCTTGCAGGGTGTACACTTTGGTTGTTTGATGATACTTGGAGGAGATTGTAATCATTGCAATGAAATGAAATATGATAGGATGAATGTAAAGCTGGTGTTCTCCCATGTAAACTATCAAATAATTCACAATAAAAACTTTAAAAAAGAAAAAGTAGGGTGCTGAGTGCAGACCAATGCAGAAGCGCCATGCATAGTTCTAAAGAGCCTCCCTGCCGATGGCCGAGCTCATCAATGGCAGGTAATTGGGCACCCTGTAGTATGTAACTTGTCTCCTTGAAGTAGATGAGCAGGGATCAGAGGATGCAGAGGAGGAAGGTAGCTAGTGGACAGCAGACCATGATCAGGACCACCAGGGTAAAGTGGAGCTGAACCATATTCTTGATCACAGCCACTTCCTGAAATGGCTGAACATGGACCATTTCTTTTTGGTACAATGACTCTGTATATTCCTGCCATCATTCGATGCTTCTGTTGTTCAACATTTTATCCAGAGAATCCTTCAGTATTTCAGCTGGAGGCTTGAATTTTTCTTCAGTGCTTTATATTATGTTTTTACGTGCCATCAAGTCGGTTCTAACTCATAGCAACCCTGATACAGGGTTTCCAAGGTTTTCAAATCTGTGGGAAAAGAAAGAGTCATCTTTCACCTGAAGTGCAGCTGGTGGGCTTGAACCACTGACCTTATGGTTTGCAGTCCAGTGTTCATCCTATGGAATCCACTGTGTTCCTTCTTAGTTCTTTATATAGACTCAGTTATATTAACATCCCTAGTTTCCTAATCAGGAGCTCTGGTAATGTAGTGGTTACGAATCAGGCTGCAAACCTCAAGGTCAGCAGTTCGAAACTACCAGCTGTTCTGTGGGAGAAAGATGAGGTTTTCTGCTCCCGTAAAAATTTATAGCCTGGGAAACCCTGTACCAGGGTCGCTATGAGTGGGAACCGACTCCACACCACATAACTACAACAACAACAACAGTTTCCTAATCTGTAACTTTGGACCTATAATAATCTATGCATTTATCTATATATCTATGCAATTATTAGTGTGAGGATTTAGGGTCATATATATAAATGTCACAGCACCATACTTGACACATGATAGGAGCTCAAAGTGACCAAGGGAGAAGAATAAGAATGCAACTCTATTTCCCAAACTTGCCACCTCAGAATTTGTATCTGTGCTTTTTGTGTATGTGTGGGAATGTACGATCTTAAAATTGAGAGAAAATAAAAGTTCCCTTTTTGCTTCCAGATTCTCTTACGAAACGTGACCAACACGGTGGTTCCTAGAAAATATTGTTTCTCTGATTGTTCTTTTAAGAACAAATTATTAAATGGCAAGTCTCATTTTCCAATGATAATTCGATTGGTATCATGAAAATAATTTCCAAGAAATGAATTACTCTCTTTTAAGGAGATTTCTACTCTTTATGCATCATATCTCAAGTGTTTATGAATTTTTTCCTTCTTCTCTGTAGCATAAACACTACAGTGTGAACCACAAGGTTGGTGGTTTGAGCCCACCAGCCACCTCAAGGGAGAAAGGTGAGGCCTTCTGCTCCCACAAAGATTTACAGCCTCAGAAGTCCTACATAGGGTTGTGGTGAGTCAGAACTGACTTGATGGCACTTTGCAACATCAAATTGATTGTGGTCAAATGCATATATAAAACTGCCGAGTCAGTTCTGACTTATAGCAACCCTACAGTTCAAACAAAGTAGAACTACTCCTTAAAGGTTTCTGAAACTGTAAATCATTAATGAGTAGACAGCCTCATCTTTCTCCCACAGAGCAATTGGAGGGTTTGAACTGCCAACCCTGCAGTTAGCAGACCAACATGTAACACACGGCACCACTAGGGCTCCTTAAATGCATGTATGTTGTTGTTGTTGTTGTTAAGTGCTTTCGAATCAGTTCCAGCTCATAGCAACCCTGTTTCCAAGGCTGTAAATCTTTGCGAGAGAACCTCATTTTTCTCCCACAGAGCAGCTTGTGGGCTCCAACCAACAACCTGGTTTTTTGCACTCTAGTGCTTATCCCACATGTGTATACATAACTGTAATTCTACTTTCAGTATTTAAAAGAGATACTGAAGTACTTTCCTTTTATTTTTCCTTTTAGATTGGTGAATGTAGATAGTTGTTGTTGTTTTTAATCTTTTAAAACAAAGTGGTTAGCCTTTCCATGCATATATGCATTGCTTTTAAGAGAATTCAGTACTTTATGAAGCAGCCCTGTCCCCCATCCATTGCTGCTCATAGAGACCCTGGAGAATAGATACGACTGCCCCATAGGATTGATTTCCAAGGCTGCTATCTTTATGGAAGCATCTTTTCCCCACAGAACAGCTCTTGGGTTCAAACTGTCAATCTCTCGGTTATCAGCTGAACGCATACCCACTATATGTTCAGTCACGTTGTTAAGTGCCGTAGAGTTGGTTCCAACTCATAGTGACCCTGGATAGATTTTTCCTAGAGCAACTGGTGGATTTGAACCTTTGGTTAGCAATCCAGTGCTGATCCTGTAGCACACACCAGGACTCCAGACATATTAGTACATGATAATCCAATAATCAAACGACGTATTGCATCAGGCAACTCTGCTGCACAAGACCTTTGTAAAGTGTTGAATAGCAAAGATGTCAGCTTGAGGACTAAGGTGCGCCTGACCCAAGCCATGGTATTTTCAGTAACGTCATATGCTTGCGAAAACTGGACAGTGAATAAGGAAGACCATAGAAGAATTGATGCTTTTGAGTTATGGTGTTGGAGGAGAATATTGAAAGTGCCATGGGCTGCCCATAGAACCAACAGATCCGTGTTGGAAGAAGTGCAGCCAGAATGCTTCTTGGAAGCCAAGATGCCCAAACTTGATCTCTCATACTTTGGACATATTGTCAGGAGGGACCAGTCTCTAGAGAAGGATATCATGTTTGGTAGGGTGGAAGGTCAGAGAGAAAGAGGAAGACCCCTGGCAAAATGGATTAGCAGAGTGGCAGCATCAATGGGCTCAAGTGTGGCAATGATTGTGAGGTTGGCCCAGGACCAGGCATTGTTTCGTTCTGTTGTGCATAGGGTCACTATGAGTCGGTATCAACTCAATGGCACCTGACAACAACAAATCCAATAATTGGAGTCCTGGAGTGGCGCTGTGGGTTAATGTGCTGGACTGCAAAGTCGGTTTGAACCTCAAGATATCGGCAGTTCAAGCTTACCAGCCACTCCTTGGAAACTCTGTACAGGGTCATTATGGGTCAGAACCAGCTTGACGGCACTTAACAAAAACAACAACAATCCAATAATAATGGAGGATTTTTTTTTTTCTTCTAAGAGTGGCTTACATACAGCTGCATAATCTACTGAATGAAGTGTCTCTTCATTCAAAAAAAACGGTCAGTTCAGTGCCCACCTGTAGTATTGCTTATCGTTTTGTTTTCCTTCTTAAGTGTTTTCAGCTCTCTCCAGATAGTATTCAGTTTCCTATAAATGTGGGTATCATAAATTACAGGGATGCTAGATGTGCTAATCTTAATATAAAATGCATATATAAATTTATTTATTCTGGTTTTTGTTTTGTTTTGTTTTTGACTAAAAATGTGTGGGTTTGAACAATCTGAAGTCTGTTCATTGGAGGATGTTTTCTGTGATTTTCTATTTTTGTTTACAGCTCAAAAGGATGGCACTGACCCATTAGATGCAGAGGAGGCATGCCAGCACAAGGTATATCTATGTTTAGTAATAAACATTTTATAGGGATGCACCTGCTGGTTATTGTATAATCACCAGAGGGGAAAGAAAGACTGTTTAAACATCAGTCAGAAACAGTAACATCACTTTTGCTTTATAAGAGTCTTGGAATAATTACATGAGAATCAGGAGGTTCTGGGCTGCTGGTTTGGGTAGCAATTGAGTACATGTAGTATATGTGGCCACACTGATACATTGGTAGCTATTTCCGTTTTCCTCTTCATGGAACCATGGTGTTTATCAACCATGTCAGATTTCTTTGGGCCTAAGCACAGTTCAAGAGTGGAAGGTGTTACTGCATCCCTTTTAACTTTACATGGTGGGCAGGTAGTCTTCATTTGGTGCTTGGATTCTGTGGGTGAGAGGAAGCATTGTCCTGGCTTTAATCTTACCAGGCCACAAAAATCTCTATATACAGGCCAGCTTGAGAGCATAACCTTTTTCTTTCTCTCTCTCTCTCTCTCTTTCTTTCTTAAATCCTTTCTGCCTTGCTCTACATATTTTCTTTCAAAGATACTGGAAGAAGAAACTCCTAGTTCTAACTCCACCTATATGACAATTGGGAGAGGGGAAATGTTTCTTAAACATTATGTGAAGTTTCATTCACAAGGAAACTTAGATCTGATTAATTTAATATGCCTGCAAAAATTAAGTAGGTTAAATTTTTTCTTTTGTCTAATAAGACAAATAGTGCTATAATACTGATAAAAAAAAGAATTAAAATATACAGATTTTAGATTTTATATTAGAACACATAATGAGTCTGTATTTATTAGTTTGCCTTTTTTTCTTCTTTGTCTGTTTTTCTGAAATATTATTTGGATATATTCCAGTAGGTTGTACAGTTAGATAAAATTATTAACTTGACTGGAATGATAATGAGATTTATCAGCAATTCATAATGAACTGAGTATAATAAAATTACATCTGAAAATTAAAGCTAACTAATATCTTTTGTTTCTATAGAAACCAAAATTCAGTTCTAAAAATTGCGCTGGATTTGTTGATGATGAAAATTCTAACAGACAGAAGCAAGAACATGTAAATGTCGATAAAGGAAGCAAAGAGGGTTTATTTATAAGTAATGAAGATATATATGAATATTTGCAAAAAGATTCTAAACACACAAAATTTGGTAAATCCAAGGAAAAGCAATCAACTCTTGACCCAATACCCGCTAAAGGATTCAGAAAGGACAATATCCATAATGCCAGAGATCCCAGCCCAAATGTATTTGACAGTAAAGGAAGAAGAAACACACAACATAAAAAGATCCAGCTAGATGGTGGAAGCTGTAGTCCAAGAAAAACAATAGCTGTTACTTCTTTCGGAAGGGCCAACAGAATGGTTTCACATCAGCATCTTGTTCTCCAAACTCTTGATGATGGCCTTCCAGAAGAGTCATGCAAACCTTCCATCCTAACTCTCTCAAACCTCACAAATGACTTAGATAACAATATTAAGCCTTGTTTGATTTCCAGAGAAACACAGACTGATGATTGGGATTCATCAGATAGTGAAGAAGAGCAATTCTTGGAATTAGAATCCAGTGATGAAACTGAAGGTTCTTTCTCAGAACTTTCTTTAGATAAAGAAATCAGGTTGCCTCTTCAGCCTCTTCACAGTGACAAAAACCAGCACATTAGTCCTTATGAAATTAATGCAAATGGTGTCTCAGGTGAAAAAGATGAGAACCTAAATCAGTGGGGAAATTCTATCCCATTGACTCTACAGGGAAGTATTGATGATGGTGGTGTTGGTGTTGGGGGTGATTGCCATACTTCTGAGAAAACGGAGACATCTAAAGAGGTGATATGTTCTACAGATTATATAAACCATTATAAATGTAAAGACAATATAGGTAATAAAGAAGAAATGGATTTTCAACAGTCTTTGACTTCGAAGCACCACTTTTCACAGGAAAGTGCATTAAAAGCTGACAGTCTAACCATGCTTCCACAACAAGAAACTGATTCAGATAATACAGTCATTTCTGAACACTGTGGTTGCAATTATGAGCAAAGTATCTATGGAGCTTCTTTTGATCACTCACCTGGCAATCCTGAACAAATGTCTCTTTATAGCCCTAGACAGCAAACTCCTTTAATGTTTCAAACAGATGCACATATTGTGGAAAAGCCAAATGAGAAACAAGACACTAAAAGGAATTACACTGACAGAGATCCAGAAACGAGTTATTCAGGCTGGCCTTTATCCACAATTGTTGATTCTCCAGTAATAGAAACAACTAAAATGGACAAAAGGAGACAAGACCTTCCACAGAGCAAGACCATATGTAATGCAGAATTTCATTCTACTGACAGTGTGAATAAAGAATTGATCAGCAACTCACAACTTAATCAAACAAAAGAGAAGGAAAGTTCTCCCAAACCAGGTATTAGTAATACTGCTTGATTTGTAAGCATTTCCTATAGACTTATTTTATAGAAATTTCCCATTGAGTTCTACTCAGCATATGCCCAAACTGACAAGAATGAGGTCTTACAGGCCAGGATTGGGGTTAAGTAATAATGATCATCTTGAAAGTCGAAGTGTTAATGTCAGAGATGGTTGTTGAGTTAGTATTGATGGAAGTTAGCAAACTATTTCTGTGCATTTTTATATTTCTTTTTAATACAGCACTTGTTTAGTATCAGGAATCATAACATTTTCACAGAGGAGATTGTCCCATTAACAATTATTGGTGATTCCATCAGAATTGTAATCAGAAAACTTCATATTTGTTACATAATAAAAAGCATCTTTAAAGACTTCCATTCCCCTTTTAAAGGAAAAATGAGTCAAGCTTGGAACAGAAACTCTAAAAACATACAAATTTATTAAAGTCATGTTTACAACTCTGATAATGCAAAAATGTTTGTGTTTTAGGTGAGAACTTAACTAATAATGGAGACGAAAGTACTGTAAGAAATTGTGAGGAGGAAAAAGAGAAATCAGAATCAGAAATTCACATGCCTAACATCCAAATTCAGAATTTGAAAGAGAGACAAAATGTGTTGAAAGTGACCAGCAGCCAAGGTTTGTATTCCTGTAATTGTATAGGTAAAATTGTACACAAACAACTGCTCTCCGTTCTTAGGACAGAGAGTTTCTAAGCTCTCAGATGCATTAATGCTTTGGTTTTTAGTTATTGATTAAAGTTATAAGATTTTTTTCATTTATAGCAGATGTTTTTACTGTATGGCAACATTTGAGACTCCATTCAATTTGAGATATATTCTTGATAAATTTCTGCCTATGGCTTCTGGTTTATAATCTGTTGTCTAAGAGGCTATCAACAGGAGAGACCACAGCATTATTGAGCAGGAGGGGTGAACTGTGTCAGATTCCATAGAACCTTCCCCCAGTCCTTTTCACATAAGGAAAATTTGAGAAGCATGGTCACTAGTTTCTTTGTGTCAGAAAAATGATCTGTGTGCGTTTGACAACGTGGATGGCTCTTGGAACAGGTACTGTGATGAACAATAGGTTAGACCACTTCAGGTTAAACAATTTGTTGGTATTGTTGCATGCCGTTGAGTCGGTTCCAACTCATAGCGACCCTGTATAGTGTTTCTGAGGAGCAGCTGGTGAATTTGAACTTCCAACTTTGTGGTTCAAACCGACCTTGTGGTCCAGTGCATTATCCCACAGTGACACACCACTGAAAATTGATTTATCTACTCTCTGTTAAAAGGTAAAAGTCCTGGTGTGGTGCTGTAGGATAAGCACTGGACCATACACAAGATCAATTTGAACCTCAGGGTCGGTGGTTCAAATTCACCAGCTGCTCCTCGGAAACCCTATGAAGGCTCATTATGAGTATGAACTGACTCTATGACACTTAACAATGACAACAAAACCACTGTTGAATCTGAGTTATGTGTCAGGCTACTAACCTACAAATTTAGCAGTTCGAATCCACCAGTGGCTCGTAGGAGAACGATAAGGCTTTCTGCTCCCATAAAGATTTACAGCCTCAGAAACTCTATACATGGTCTCTGTAAGTCAGAACTGACTTGATGGCACACAGCCACCACCACTATCACTGTTGAATGATGGTCACTGAAAAAGGATATCACCCAGAACCTGTGACTATTACCTTTTATAGTAAAATATTTGAACGTTCGCATTTGGAAAAAGGGTGCTTTTTTTGTTTTGTTTTGTTTTCAAGTTTTTATTGTGATTTGAGTGATAATTTACAGGTTTATACTCATTGTTTCATTGCAATGATTACAATCTCCTCTGTGCATCATCATTTAACAGTATTTGCTTTTATTCACTCTGATTTTTGTTTTTTTGTGTGTGGTGGTAGTGGGGGAGGTACACAAAGACACTCAAAAATATACAATAATTAAAACACCCAAAGGGCACATTCTGAAAGCCTGCCTCCTGGCCGCCAGCACCCAGTCCCCCTCTTTCCATGAGTCTAGAGTCCTCAGCTGCTCCCTCTCTTCATGTCCTCATCTCAGCCTCCATATCTGGTGTCACTGCTTCTCTGGATAGGGTCCCACATTCCACTTGTGCTCTTCTCCCTTGATGGTCCTAGGGTCCTCTGTTACTGGATTGTAAGATTAACCACTCCCCTTTTTTTTGTTTTTGTTTTTGTTTTTAATGTTTTATTGTGAATTATATGATAGTTTACATGAGAGAACTTTAGCTTTACATTCATTCCATCGTATATCATTTCATTGAAATGGTTCCAATCCCCTCCATGCATCATCAACAAACCAAAGGGTATATCCTAGAAAACTGACCCCTACACTTCTCCCTCCACCCCACCCCCAGTCTTCAGCCCACAGTCCCTTTCTCTCTCTGGATCCAAAGTCCCCAGCCGCTTCATTACTCCACGTCATTGTCTCTGTCTCTATCTCAGGCATCTCTGTTTCTCTGGGTAGGGTCCCGCTCTCGGCTCTTCTCCATTGATGGTCCCAGAGACCTCCGCTCCTAGACTGGAGAATTAATCACTCCCTTCCTTGTTACAAAACGTCTACCTTTGCAGTTCCAACCCTCATAATCTGTCCTGATAAGCATTATTCACTACCGCTCCCAGTTTTTGTTACAAAACATATACCTTTACAGTTGTAATTAGTCATGATAACAATTACTCACTATTGAATCATAAGAACATTATCCCTGTTTTCACCTGACCTATCTAGACAAGATTAAAACTATTCAGTGTGGACTTTACCTTGCCCCCACCACTCTTAAACTGAACTCCCTCTTGAAAACTTGTAAGCTAGTCACTTCATGCCTTTATCGCCTCCTTATTTTAGGTAGCCAATATCTAAGTTGCCCGTCCCTATCAACCCTGTATATAGAGGATATAGGATTGATACTTGATGGGAAGACACCTTCCCTCTCAGTTGGTATTTTGAGCTACTTCATCCATAAATATAGGTCAAGTTCATCAGATTGTAGCAATTTACACTTGTTTCCTTTATTAAATTTTTTTTTTTTTAATCTTCATCTAATTCTGATCATCAATCCATCAAGGCTAGGTCACATGGGTACTGTCTGCAAGTTTGGGCATTTTTGTGCATCTTCCCTTACTTCATATCAGCTGGATGCTTCGCTCTCAACTCTAGCCCTTTGTGGCTATGTCTGGAAAAAAGTTTTTACACATTTTATTAAATTAAGCACTTTGAGTTGAAGCGAGCATTCTGGATTATCTGGGTAAACCTTAAATTCCAGAACAAATGTCCTTACAAGAAAATGGTAGAGGGAGATTTGAGACAGATAAGAAAGGAGAAGGAGATATGAAGACAGAGGCTGAGATTCAAGTTACCTGGCCACAAACCAAGGAATGCCAACAGCCACTGGGAGCTGAAAGAAGCAGTGACTTTCCAGAGGAAATTCCAGAGGGAATACTACCTTGCCAACACCTTCATTTTGTACTTCTGATATCCAGAACTGTGACAGAAAACATTTTTGTCTTTTTAAGCTGGAAGTAGTTTGTTATGGCAGTTACAGTAAACTAATAGAACTCCCTAGCAACAAAAAAGGAGCCCTAGGGGAGAAAGGAGCTCTGGTAGCATAGTGGTTACGAATTGGGCTGCGAGCTACAATGTCAGCAGTTTGAAACTACCAGCTGTAGTGCAGGAGAAAGATGAGGTTTTCTGCTCCCGTAAAAGATTTGCAGCCTTGGAAACCCTGTACAGGGTCACTATGAGTCGGAACTGACTCCACGGCACATAACAACAACAAGGGGAGAAATGGTTAAACACTTGGCTACTAACTGAAAGGTTGGCAATTCCAACCCACCAGTTGCTCTATGGGAGAAAAGATCTAGCTTCTGCTGCCATAGAGTTATTATGTGCCATGGAATCGGTTCTGATACATAGCAACCCCATACACAACAGAGCATTACCTGGTCCTATGCACCCTCACAGTTGTTGAACCCATTGTTGCAGTCACTGTGTCAATTCATCTAGGTGAGGGTCTTCTTTTTTGCTGACCCTCTGTTTACTAAGCATGATGGTTCCTCCTGATAATATGCCAAAGTAATTGAGATGAAGTCTCACAATTCCCCCTTTGAAGGAAGATTCTGGCTGAGCTTCTTCCAAGACAGATTTGATTATTCTTTTGGCAGTTCATGGTATATTCAATATTCTTTGCCAATACTATAATTCAAATTCATTTCTTGTTTGGTCTTCCTTATTCATTTTCCAGCTTTTGCATGCTTATGAAGTGAGTGAAAATACCATGGCTTAGGTCAGGTGTACCTTAGTCTTCAAAGTACAGTTCTGCTTTTTAACACATTAAAGAAGTCTTTTGCAGCAGATCTGTCCAATGTAATACACTGTTTGATTTCCTGACTGCTGTTTCTATGGGTGTTGACTGTGAAGTCAAGTAAAATGAAATCCTTGACAACTAAAATATTTTCTCCGTTTATCGTGATGCTGCCTATTGGTTCAGTTGTATTTTTGTTTTCTTTATGTTGAGGTATAATCCATACTGAAAGCTATAGTCTTTGATCTTCATCAGTAAGTGCTCTCAAGTCCTCTTCCTTTTTGCCAAGCAAGATTGTGTCATCTGCATCGCAGGTTAATTCGACTTTTTCCAATCCTGATGATACATTCCTCTTTATATGTAGCATAACTTCCAACATCACAGCAACGTGCAAGCAACCGAGTATGACAAACGAGTGATAGTTGTAAATATTGTTGTTGTTAAATGCTATCAAGTTGATTCCAACTCATAGCAACCCGGTATAGAGTTTCTAAGGAGCAGCTGGTGGGTTTGAACTTCCGACCTTGTGGTTCACAGTTCAGTGCTGTCCCTACAGCGCCACACCAGGAGTAAAGATTGCCACCAAGGAAACCCCGTGGGACAAACCAGACTCGGTAGCAGTGGGTTTGGCTTTTGGATGGGTTTACTGAGTTCAATGAACAGGTCCTTGTCAGTTCCATTACCCTTCCTTTCTGTTTCACCTTGTGTCTGATTCTAAAGTTTTGCTAATAGAATTTTACAGGTAATAAACTTCCAGTTTTCTGATTTGGACATGGGGATATGTATGAAGAAGTGTAGCTCCAAAGCTATTTAGGATTAGGGAAGGGATCCTGGAGTCCCAATTTTTCTATATATAGACTTTCAATCAATATCCTGTCTCTAACCCTGTTTCACACATTGCTGTCCTTCGTGGTACTTGATGCCTTCAAGTGCTGAGTGTGTGGGTTCTGATTGGCTCCCTGATTTCCTTGTAGGCATTAGACTGGAGTATTCCCCTCATTAACAAGGCAGTTTCCTCTCCTCCATACATACGCTTTCCCTCCAAAAATACATGGAAATCTTTTGTCCTTTCTCATTTTTCCTTCTATTCTCTATACTAATTGATGTTATGTTGCTGTGTAGTCCAACCTACTTCGGATATTTTGTGTAAGTTGTCATGTATTTGCTAGGATCCTTTATAATAATCAGCATTTGGCAGAAAAGAATCCTCAGTTTTGCCTG
Organism: Chrysochloris asiatica; assembly: GCF_000296735.1. Lineage (NCBI taxonomy): Eukaryota > Metazoa > Chordata > Mammalia > Afrosoricida > Chrysochloridae > Chrysochloris > Chrysochloris asiatica. The sequence goes on from NW_006408793.1 coordinate 231,591, forward strand.
GAAATTGTACAGAAATGAAAACAGCTGGAATCAATAAGAGGAACGCTGCAGGGGAAAGGCGGCTTCATTTGGCTGCCAAGAGAGGAGATCTTTATCTGGTGAGAGCACTTACAGAATCTGGAGCAGATGTGAAGCTAAATGCTAACGCAAGTCTGAGCTCTTTTCATTTTAATTGTCTTTTCATTTGGATGCACTGACATAAACATTTCATGGCTGCCCTTCTCAATTTTGATCTTTTCGGGTATATTGCTAACTATCACGGAAGCAGCAGTCAAGAAATCAAACGATGTATTGCATTAGGCAAATCTGGCTGCACAAGATCTTTTTAAAGTGTTGAAGAGCAAAGATGTCAGCTTGAGAACTAAGGTGCACCTGAACCAAGCCATGGTATTTTCAATAACCTCATATGCATGTGAAAGCTGGACAGTGAATAAGGAAGACCACAGAAGAATTGATGCATTTGAGTTATGGTGTTGGAGGAGAATATTGAAAGCGCCATGAGCTGCCAAAAGAAACAATACATCTGTTTTGGTAGAAGTGCAGCCAGAGTGCTCCTTAGAAGCCAAGATGGCCAAACTTCGTTTCTCATACTTTGGACATATTGTCAGGAGGGACCAGTCACTGGAGAAGGATATCATTTTTGGTAAGGTGGAGGGTCAGAGAAAAAGAGGAAGACCCCAGTGAGATGGGTTGGCCAAGTGGCAACATCGATGGATTCAAGTGTGGTAACAGTAGTGAGGTTGGCCCAGGATCAGGCAGTGTTTCGTTCTGCTGTGAGTCAGTACCGACTCAATGGCACCTAACAACAACAACAACATTGCTAACTTTGAATACTCTCGTAAATAACTTACATTATTTAGTTGAAAAGTAAACTTTTATCTTGATGTCTCATCAATTACTGAAATAATTTCTATTCTGAAACAGTTTTTTTTTTTTTTTTTTTTTAACCACTTTTAGGATTGGGAAGGACTGCACAATATGGGGAGGAGAGGAGTTTTATTTAGACCTTTTCTTTGGAAACCTTAATTCCGTTCCATAACTTTGGAAAAAATGTATACATTTTCCACATTTCCCTGTTCCCTCATCTTTTTCCTCCTTTATTTATATTGTTCCTTTTTTATTCCTTATATTTATTCTAAATCTCCATTCTATAAGTAGAACTTCTAACATTTTTCTTAAACACAGAAGAAGCTTGTCTAAGGAATTCCAGAGGGGAAACTTAAAAAAGATTGGATCAAATGCCATTTTAATGACAAATGTGACAATGTGAATAATACAAATATGAAAGTAAGACATGACCTTACTCTATCTTAGTATCTGAACTGAAGCTGTACTGATTCTGGTCCCATTATATTTTATGTTCTATGAATCTTCTATTTTGGTACTTTGTTTTAATAAATATTTGTGATGAGACCCATTCATTTTTTTTTCTCCAAAATGAAACAGACATTTTAAGGTGATATTTTCAATAATAATTTGTATATGGAGTCCTGGTGTGGCTCTGTGGGTTAATGCGCTGGACTGCAAAGTCGGTTTGAACGGCAACATCGGCGGTTCAAGCTCACCAGCCGCTTCTCGGAAACCTATACAAGGTAGCTATGGGTCAGAACCAACTCTAAGGCACTTAACAACAATGAAATTTGTATCTACATATGAACCAATATGTTGTTGTGTACTGTCGAGTCAGTTCCGACTCCTAGGGGTCCTGTATAGGGTTTCCGAAAGTGACTGTTGGGTTTGAACTGCTGAGCTGATGATCTTTAGTCCAGAAAACTTAGGAATGCAGAGATCATATGAAATTTGGCTTTTAAGCAGCAGCATGTCTTTTTCTTCCTTTTTTTTTTTTTTTTGTAGGTTTGACACCACTTCATGAGGCGGCGTCTAGTGAGGAATCTAATAATGTAATTGCAGAGGTCCTAAAAGCTGGTGCTAATGATAACAGTAAAGATCTAAATGGTCCTCTGCCCATACATGATGCTGTTACAAACAATCACTTAAAGGTACAGCATATCAATTTTAATTTTCTGTTACTTTTTCTTATGAAAACAAGTGAAGGAAATGAAAATATTTTTTAACTTTTAAGTAAAGTGTTTCCTTAAAACAGATGATCTAAAAAAAACCTCCTTAAAACTACAAATGAAGATAAGATAATATAATGGATTGGAAAATCAGTGCATTTCTTATATATCATTTTTCCACAGCCTTTTAATCACATAGTTCATATAAGTCAGAATAAAATGAAAGGACTGAGAGTAAGCTCAGGCTGTAAATTTAATCCCAATTGCCCCATAGGATTTCCAAGACAACTGTCTGTGATAGGAAAATATCCATGCACCTACAGGGAAGCCCAGTTAATACAACTATTATCCAAACTTACATACCAACCACTAAAGCCAGTGAGGATGAAATAGAAGAATTCTGCCAACTTCTTCAATCTGAAATTGATCAAACATGCAATCAAGATGAATTGATTATTACTGGTGATTGGAATGCAAAGGTTGGGAGCAAAGAGGAAAGATCAGTAGTTGGAAAATATGGTCTTGGTGATAGAAATGATGCAGGAGAATGCATGATAGAATTCTGCAAAACCAATGGTTTGTTCATTTCAAATACCTTCTTTAGACAGCATAAGAGACGACTATACACATGGACCTCAACCGATGGAATACATAGAAATCAAATTCTCTACATCTGCAGAAAGAGACAATGGAAAAGCTCCATATCATCAATCAAAACAAGGCCAGGGGTAGACTGAAGCAATAGAAATGATCCAGAATGAACACAGGAAAAGAAAGACTTAAAAAAATAAAACGAACAACGTCAGGCCAATATCAAGTCATGTAATATATATCCATAGAAAAGGAGAAGGATGATCAAGAAAAAAAAACACATTTGAAGGCCAAAATTTGTCCAAATTTGATAAAAACAATAAAACCAAAAAGACCAAACAAATCCCCAGTGGAAGAACCATGAAGAAAACTGCACCAAATCACACCTAAAACAAGTGTCGAAGAGAAAAATCTTAAAACCAATCGTAATAACAATAACAATAAGACACACACATAAAAATGGCAGTTAGCTTCTCATCAGGACCTGTGCTATCCTCTGGACAATCCATGACATCTTTTAAAAGTACTGTATGGAAAACAAAACTTGTCAATCTCCAGTTGTATACCCAGTGTGATAGTTAAGGTTATGTGTCCACTTGGCTGGGCCAGGCTTCTCAGTGACTTGGCAGTTAAGACATAGTAATCCTCCATGGTGAGATCTAATATAATATATTCATCTCCAGTATGAGATATGCTATGAGCAGCCAGTAAATTGAAAGAAAATTTTCTTGGGGGTGTGGCTTGCTTCTAATATATTGAATACTTGCTTATGTCTAAAACTTGTTTGCTTTTTGCTGGGTGTGGATCCTGCCTCTGGCTCATCCTCTAACCTCCAGTTCTTTGAACTTGAGCCAGCAGCATGCCATATTGCCTCCCAATCCTGGGAGTTGTCAACAACCTGCCATTTTACCTGCTGACCTTGGATTGCTAATACAATCTATTGCAACATAAATAAAGAGGCATAGATAGTAAGCTAATAATACTATTAGGCACCCTCAAGTCAGTTCCAACTCATGGTGACCCTATCCACGACAGAACAAAACACTGCCCAGTCCTAGGCTAGCCTCACAATTGTTGTTATGTTTGAGCCCATTGTTGCTGCCACTTTGTCAGTACATCTCATTGCGCATCTTCCTATTTTCCACTTACCCTCCACTTTACCAATCATAATGTCCTTCTTCAGGGACTGGTCCTTCCTGATAACATATCCTCTAAATATGTGAGACAAAGTCTTACCATCACTGAAGTACAAGAGATGAAGTTTCCAAGGAACATTCTGGCTGTTCTTCTTTCAAGACAGATTTGTTTGTTCTTCTAGAAGTCCATGGTACCTTCAATATTCTTCTCCAATATCACAAGTCACATGCATCAATTCTTCTACAGTCTTCCTTATTCATTGTCCAATTTTCACATGCATATGAAGCCATTGAAAATATCATGACTTGGGTTCGGCATACCTTTGTGCTCAAACTGACATCTGTACTCTTGAGCACTTTAAAGAGGGCTTTTGTTGCAGATTTGCCTATGCAATATAGTAGTAATAGTTAGTATCTAAGTGCCATCAAGTCTATTCCAACTGATAGAGACCCTGTATAGGGTTTCCAAGGAGCAGCTGGTGTGTTTGAACTGCCAGCCTATGGTTTCCAGTCCAGTGTTGATCCTCCAGCGCCACACCAGGCAACATATGTCATTTGATATATTGACTGCTGCTTGCATGAGTGTTGATTGTGGATCCAAGCCAAATGAAGTCTTTGACAGTTTCAGTCTTCTTTTCATTTATCAAAATGTAATTCATTGGTTCACTTGTGCGGATTTCCATTTTCTTTACATTGAAATACTATCCATACTGAAGACTTGCGTCTTTGATCTTGATCAGTAAATTTTTAAAGTCTTATTTGCTTCTAACAAGCAAGACTATTAACTGCATATTGTAGGTTATTACTAAATCTTTCTTCAATCCTGATGCCTCTTTCTTCTTCATATCATCATATGATCTAGGAAGAAAGAGTAGTGGACCGCTACTGAGAGCCTTATGAATAACAGTAAGCTAATAGGGAAGATGAGTCAAATTTTTAAGTAGTATTACACTTGAAGCTGATAAAATAGGAAAAATGAATAAATATCCAGGTGAGAAAAATCAAAACAAATAGTTGATAGTCACTATGTAAATGACGTAAACACACCAACTAAAGGTCAGAGTTGTTAGATTAATAAAGAAGCAAGACCCAGCTAAATACAATTTATATTTAAAAAAATTTTAATACAAAGTAAGTCAAAAGTAAAATTTTGGGAAAAGATATACCATGCAAACACTAATCCAAAAAAATTGGGAATCATGACAAGCTGTGGGCAACATTGCTAAGTATGAGTATTTCTGAACATTTAATTGTGCTCATGAGGACAATATTTAATAAAAGGAGCTTTGGTAGCATAGTGGTTATGAATTGGGCTGCGAACCTTAAGGTCAGCAGTTTGAAACTACCAGCTGTTCTGCGAGAGAAAGATGAGGCTTTCTGCTCCTGTAAAGATTTACAGCTTCAGAAACCCTGTATAGGGTCACTATGGGTTGGAATCGACTCTACAGCACTTCACAGCAACAACAATGGTGTATTGTAATGAAAGCAGAAAATATTGGCATTAAATGTCTTTAGAGATAACGTGGGAAAAATATCTTTTAGGCAGCTGAGATTCTATTAGAACCTGGAGCAAGCCCTAATAAAAAAGATAAAAGACAGAAGATTCCTTTTGATGGAGCAGAGGATGAAGCAATGAAAGATCTGCTCAGGTCTTATGGTGCTGTTGAGATGGACAACAAAGATGGGAATATTGCTGGTATGTATGTCAGTGTTGCTGAAAACAAAACCAAAATCTTTAGATGTATGGTGTAAACGAGTTCAAAACCTAGACTAGATGCTTCTTATGTTTAATAAACTCTTGGCAAGCCATTTTTTTTAGAAACTAGCTTTTCCAAATTTAATTGAAGTTATTTTACGATCCTGTTAGATTGCAATTGTACACTGAAATGATGTACATACCATTCATTAAGCAAATGTTAATCTCCTTACCATTGGTTCAAAGACAGAGGTGTAACTGAAACCAGACAGATTGGGTTACTTGTGAGTGAGGTTGAAAACTAATGAAGTCTTTGCAACTAAGATTTTATTTCAAGAGTTGTAATTATTCACACACAGGTTCCACTGATGTCAACTTTTTAGGAACTTAACATTTCAGTTCCAGATTATTAATTTTAAGCAAATTTATGTTATAGTAAAAAGTATTTTAAGAGAATGTACAGGCAGGCGAAATTTTATAAGTCATTTTTAGCTGTAGTTGGCATCTAAATAATACAGTGATTTATCCATATGGTATGACTCTGTGGGTTAATGTACTGCTGAACTGCAAAGTCAGTTTGAACTACAAGGTCGGTGGTTCAAGCTCACCAGCCGTTCCTTGAAAACTCTGTACAGGGTTCCTATGGGTCAGAACCAACTTGACGTCAATTAGCAACATCAACATGATGCTGAACTGAAGTGCGATGGCTTCACACACTAAGCATTGGACTGCTAACTACAAGGTCCACTGTTCTAGACTGCGAGCCACTATGGGAGAAAAATGAGGCTTTCTGCTCCCGCAAGCATTTAAAGCCTCAGAAATCCTATACAGGGTTGGAATCAACTTGACAGCACTTCACAACAATGATGCTGAACAGGTTTCCACAGAGCTCCCAGACTAGAACAACTAGGGAGAAATGCCTACAGATCTACTTTAAAAACGCAGCCAGTGAAAACCCTGTGAATCACAATACATGTGATCTACAGTTGATCATAGGGTTGGTGCAGGACCGGGCACTTTGTTCCATTTTGTTTGGAGTTGCCATGAGTTGGGGGCCTACTCTGGCAGCTAACAACAATTTAGAAAACAAACATTTGTTGAGAATCTACTATACAATTGTGCACTTGCCCATGAGGAACTTTCAGTCTTGTAGGGAGACAGACCAGAATGGGCAATTCAAAATCATTTATTAAATGTCATTGTTGTTTTTGCTAAGTGCCTTCGAGTCAGTTCCGACTCACAGCCACCCTGTATAGGGTTTCTGAGGAGTGGCTGGTGAGCTTGAACCATCAACCTTGTGGTTCAAGCAACCTTGCAGTCCAGCACATTAACCCACAGTGCTACACCAGAACTCCTGCCTTCTCCCTTTTCCCCAATCTTGAACCCTGGCTTATAGACAAAACCCAAGAACATATCTGCACTCTCTCTATGAGAGAGTACATTAGGGAGAGAAACCATGTCATATACTTCTGCCCCAATCTACCACCAACCTTACCAACTGTCGGTCCTCAAGGGAAGAAAAATAACTGATCAGATTCATTAGCATCAAAGGTTTTCTCTGGATCCTATTTTACTAGTGGACTAAATCACATATAGGTCAAGTGCAAGACTAATAATGCAGACTTCCTCTTTTCATTGCCTGATACCATATCATAAGTCCACAAGGTCCAGCCTTTAGAGAAAGGCCCGCTATCCTTTTTCATGTGATTGGCAAGGAAACTTAGCTCAAGACCTTTCTTAGGGCCACAGTTTATGTGTCTCTGTCTCCACCACCACTTGAAGGTTCAGGTCCCATGAATTCAGTTGGCTCAGCTCACTAGGGAAGCTTTTATTTGAAGTAATTGGGCACTGTGCTCTATAGTACTATAGCTATTCCCACTTGTCTGTTGTTTCTTGTATTTGAAGTTATCAGACACTGTGTTATACAGTACGATAGCTATTCCCACCTGTTTGTTTGTGAATACAGTTCCTTGTCTGGTATCTCAGAGAGAGGAGAGGTATAGAGAACAATGGTAATATAGAGAAAGGGAACCTAGGGGAGCCCAGAGAGCTTTACAGAGCCATAAATCATAGGCATAGTGGACAAGTGCTTGGACTTTGGAGTCAGATAGATGTGGTTTTAATATGTGTAAGCTGTGTGACATTAGAGAACTTCTAAAGCACCAGACTGCAAAGCCATTTGAACTGCAAGGTCAGCAGTTCAGGCTCACCAGCTGCTCCTCGGAAACCCTATGCAGGGTCGCTGTGGGTCGGAACTGACTCGATGGCACTTAACGCAACAACCCTATCTAAAGCTCTGTTCCCTTTTCTATAAAGTGGGTATATTAAAATACCTACTTCCAAGAGTCTGTATGAAGATTAAGATAATTCATGGAGAGTATTTGATATCTAACATATAATATTTGTTAAGTATATGTTAGCTGTAATTAGTCAATTAAAAATAACAATAATAAATGAGGTACTGAATAACACTAAGATACTATAATTATCGTAGAGAGTTTATCCTTCCCTTCTCTGTCACCATTACAACTGATGGAATGAAGCTAAATTTTTATATATGCTCATTTTCTCTCTCCCTTTGTTTTTTAAGTAAAAGGCCCTGATGTCCGATCAAAAAGACATATACAGTGTGTTTGTGATGACTGCAAAGTGGTTGATCCACCTTCCCTTTCACACCAAGAAAAAACAAGAGAAAGCCTTCCTGTGGTGAGTGAAGTTGAAATCTTGTTTATTCTTCAGTCTGGAAAATGCCATCATTTGGGCTCACCAGCCATTGGTTATTGGCAGTGCTCATTGCCTTTTAAGTACACACAGCCTGAAAATTTTGTATCATAATATTGTAATTGAATGGAATGAACCAAGAAGATAGAAGGTTTGATTGTTTCTCAGTTATGCACAGTGAATATAGAACTGTGGATTGGCTGCTACCCCTTATACCTAGTTTAGGTTCTACAGCTCCTTCTTGTGCCATCGACACTACCACTGTCATAATGGGTCTTAACCTAGCCTCTCCTCAGAGTGTCTCGTGTATGTGCTATTAGAAAAGACCCTGGAACCCAGACAGGGAAGAGGAAAGCAACCTGGTTTAGTGATCCTGAGGTCTTATCTTTTCTTCCTTTTCAGGCATTAAAAATTCAGCCCCAAATCCCTCAGTGCTTATTGCTGGATTCATTTCTGGCACCAAAGGAGTTTCTTTTCTTTTTTTATTCTTGACTGGTTGAGTGTATGTGTGTGTGTACCTAAAGCTTATTATAATTTATTCAATGTTAGCATGTATTTGGAATGGACAGGGTTGTTACTACACCAGCCTGTTCTACCATATTGACCATAAAGATCTTTAAGGTATATTTTCATGTAAAGATTAGAATACTATGAAAAAGAAATCCCATTACTTTATAACTGTATAATTATTTGTTCCAGGAATGCCATGTTATTTTAAATATCAAAAGGCAAAGAAAATATAAAGATACAAAATTCAAAAGAAAATAAATTTTTCTTCTGGTTGTGGCTGCAGCAGAGCAGAGTCAGGTAGGACAGGCTCTGTGGGGGAGGGAGGGGCTGAAAACCCAGAGAAGCTGCTCTCATGGAACAGCACTAGAACTCTAGATCTAGCATAAGGTTCAGGGTGTCAGTTCCCCGCAACCACCAGTGGAAAAATCACAGTATAAAGGAAAATATTGTGATTTAGGAATCAGTCAAGACATTGGACTCCCTCTGCAACCAGCCCACCCAGGCAGAGGTCAGAGGGCAGGGCTACAGCCAGACCGGCACAGGGAACCAGCGCTAAAACTGGCACAGTGATATTTGCAAAAAGAGGTGTCAAGGGTATTCTACACATTTTTTCCTCCTCTTCCCTGTCGCGCCTTCTTTGCCCAACCTGGACGCCTTCAGGCAGGTGGATGCGCACCCCCCAAAAAGTCCAGCATTGAGACCACAGCTTTCCCAGGGCACAGAGAGAAATCGCCCCATCAGTCCAAGGGCAAATTCTTTGGCTGCTGCTTTTGACTTCTGCCTGTGGGTCCCAGCCCTAAAGTTAACTTGTGTGGGACATTTTATTCCTGCCTATCTATTAAGAAAAAAAAACCAGACAAATCATATGAACAATATGTAAAACCCAAACATAAAAAGACACAACTATTTCAAGAATTACACTGTGCACACGCAGATACCTTCAGAGACAAAAATAGTAGACAATCTTTCTCCCGTTAACTTCTCAATATCTATCTGCACACCTCTACAGTGGTGACTAGGGGAGGGGCCTGAGCAAGTACACCCCTACCCACTACTGGAGGCTTCTACGGTACACCCACACTGCCTGTGTATCAGGGCAACTGGCCAGTCAGCCACAGTTTTATTTTTGTTTCAAAGTGGTGGTTATTGTCTCTGCTTTTATATTGCTTATGCTTTGGGGCTTTTGATCACACATTTTTCCTGGAGGTGGGAGCTTTTTCTCCCTACATTACTCAAGAAGAGTCAGCAATCATGGCCATATAGCCAAGCTACATGCATACCCCATAATATTCCACCATTGAGATAAGAGCCATTAAGAGCTGCTAAGCATTACATGCGAAAGGAAAGCCTATCTCCTGATCATATCCTCCAGGAGACACACAATAGGCCTAATAACACAGCAACAAACATCCATTTAAGTATTAAAAACCCACATAAATACTAGAAATGACCAACAAAACAGAAGATACCAAAACATATCTGAAAACAGAAAAGAGTAACTGAGACAAATGAGCTGGAGACAGACAAAGGCTTTTCAGAAGAGGAAGAACAGGTTTTGAATTTGCCTGAAAAAGAATTCAGAAGAATGATATGAAAACAAATTCAAGTGCTTTGAAAAGGGGTGGAGGAAAACAAGGAAGAAGTCAGGAAGGTACTACAAGAGCAATCAAACAAGATCTATACAGCTTTAGAAACAATTCAAAACCTGCAAAAAGAGGTCCAGATGATTAATAATAAAATATCAGAAATGGACAATACACTGAAAGGGCAAAGGAGCAGAATTTAGGATGTGGAAGCCAGAGCCAGTGAGCTGGAAGACAAATCTCTCTCAATACTGCTAAGATAGAAGAGCAAGCAGAAAAAAAGGATAAAAAAAAAAAATCTAAAAAGAGTCTAAGATTCATGCTGGATAACATGAAGAAGAACAACTTAAGAATTATTGGCATTCCGGAACAGGAAGAATCAGAGAAGTCCACAAAGGAGATAGTTGAAGAGCTTCTGGAAGAAAATTTCACTAACATCTTGAAAGATGAGAAGATAAACATTCAAGAAGCCAAACATACCCCAGGAAAGACAGACCCAAAAAGAAAACATATATAATAATCAAGACATATAATAATCAAGCTCTCCAAAATCAAAGACAAGGAGAGAATCCTAAAAGCAGCCAGGGAAAAGAGAAATATTACTTACAAAGGCAAGCAAATCAGATTAAGCTCTGACTATTCAGCAGAAACCATTCAGGCAAGAAGGCAATGGGGAGACATATACAAAACCCTAAAAGAAAAACCTGCCAACCAAGAATCATCTAGCCAGCAAAACTGTCAATCAAATACGATGGTGCAATCAAAACATTCCAGGATAAACAGAAGCTAAGAGATTTTGTCAAAGCCAATCCAGCACTTCAAAACATCCTAAAGGGAGTTCTTTGGACTGAAAACCGACAAGAACAGACAACTACCAGAGATTGACAGGCATGGCAACACCACCTGAAACTCAGACGACAGATAGCAGAGTCCAGAACAGAACAAAATTACAACAATAAATTCAAAGGAGCTGGGAGGTCAAGCGAAGATCAAAATAATAATAATGTCAAAGAAAGGAAAAATGTAGGAACACAGATCCAGGTGGTGAGGAGGTCAGGTAGATTACAGAATATAATAGATTGTTTTAAATGGAGGGAAAAGTTGATAGACTATAAGGCAACCCCAAAGAAAGTTTAATTCTTCACAACTTACCATGAAAATGAGCTTCCAAGCAGAACAAGCAAACATGAACACTAAAAAGAAACTGACAAGAAATAGCACAAAAAAACACAAACAGCACAAGAAGGCATGCAGAACAAAGGAACAAACAGCGCTACCAAAAAATTAACATAATGGCAGCAATGAATTCATGCCTATCAATAATTACAGAGTCCTGGTGTGGCGCTATGGGTTAATGCGCCAGACTGCAAAGCCGTTTGAAATGCAGGCTCAGCGGTTCAAGCTCACCAACTGTTCCTCGGAAACCCTATGGAGGGTCGCTATGGGTCAGAATCGACTTGATGGCACTTAACAACAACAACAAATCGATAATTACATTGAATGTCAATGGATTAAATGCACCAGTGAAGAGACAGAGAATGGCAGAATGGATAAGAAACCAAGACCCTTCAATATGCTGCCTTCAAGAGACACAGCTTACACACAAAGACAAAAACAGACTAAAAGTTAATGGATGGGAAAAAATATACCAAGCTAACTGCAACAATAAACAAGCAGGAGTGGCAATACTAATCTCCGATAAAGTAAACTTTAAGACAAAAACCAGCATAAGAGATAAAGAAGGACACTATCTCAATTGAGCAAGACGACATAACCATAATAAATATCTACGCTCCCAATAAAATAGCACCAAGATACATGAAGCAAACCTTACTAGAATTGAAGAAAAGAAATACAGAAATCTACAATTAAAGTGGGAGATTTTAACACACCACATCGAAAAGGGACACAACAACCAGAAAGAAACTCGACAAAGTTAATGGAGGAACTAAACAACACAATCAACCAATTTGACCTCATAGATATGTACAGAGTATTCAACCCAGCAACAGCACAATATACATTCTTCTCCAGTGCACATGGAACATTCTCCAGAATTGACGATTTGTTAGGCTACAAAGCAAGCCTCCATAAATTTACAAACATCAAAATACTACAAAGCATCTTTTCAGACCACAATGCTATAAAACTAGAAATCAAC
>NW_006408793.1:244911-248268 GCF_000296735.1 Chrysochloris asiatica
ATTTGACAAAATCCAACATCCATTCCTGATAAAAACACTCAACAAAGTAGGAATTGAAGGGAAATTCCTCAACATAATCAAGAGCATATATACGAAACCAACAGCCTACATCACTCTCAATGGAGAGAAACTGAAAGCCTTCCCTCTGTGAACAGGAACCAGACAAGGATGCCTTTTGTCACCACTCTTATTCAATATTGTTTTGGAAGTCTTAGCCAGAGCTATATGGCAAGATAGGGGAATTAAAGGCATCCAGATTGGCAAAGAGGAAGTAAATATCTCTCTATTTGCAGATGATATGATCCTATACATAAAAACCCCAAAGACTCAGTAAAAAAGCTACTAGAGCTCATTGGAAGATTCAGTAAAGTGGCAGGGTATAAGATCAACATACAAAAATCAGTTGGATTCCTCTATAGTAACAATGACAGTGCTGAAAAGGACATTAGGAAAGCAATACCATTTACAATAGCCACCCAAAGGATGAAATATTTAGGAATAAGCATAACCAGAGAAACAGAGGACCTATACAAAGAAAATGACAAAACACTACTACAAGAAACCAAAAGAGACCTACAGAAGTGGAAGAACATACCATGTACCTGGATAGGAAGACTCAACATTATGAAAATGTCAATACTGCCCAAAGCAATTTGCACATATAATGCAATCCCAATCCAGATTCCAACAACATTCTTCAGAGAGATGGAAAAGACAGTTATAAACTTTGTATGGAAAGGAAAGAGACCCAGGATAAGCAAAGCACTGCTTAAGAAGAAGAACAAGGTTGGAGGCCTGACACTTCCCAATTTCAAAATTTATTACATGGCTACAGTGGTCAAAACAGCCTGGTACTGGTACAATGAAAGATACATTGATCAATGGAAAAGAATTGAAAATCCAGAAATTAACCTACCCACACACAGCCAACTGATTTTCAACAAAGTGCCTAGGTATATTGCATGGGGAGGAGATAATCTCTTTAACAGATGCTGCAGGCAGAACTGGAAAGTGATATGTAAAAGACTGAAACAAAACCTTTACCTCACACCCTATACAAAAACCAACTCAACATGGATTAAAGACCTAAATGTGAATCTCAAAATTATGAAGGTCACCAACGAAAAAATAGGGACAAATGTGAGGGCTCTAATTCAGGGCATAACATTGGTCACCGATGGGGAAGGGGGGGAAAAACAGCAATGAAGTTGGGGTCTGAGTCCGACCACATTCAGTAGACTCCTGTGAACCCGGGTGGAGAACTGGATGGCCAGCAGTACAGCAAGACCCAGGGACTCCTGGGCCCAGAGGTAGTGACATGGCCACAGAGGACTAGAGCAGAGAGTGAAGTGTCTATAGTTGATACGAAGTGAGGGGAAATGCACAAGAACACCCATATTTGCAGATAGTACCCACTTGACCTGGCTTTGATGGCTGGATGATCAGAACTCGACTAGAAGAAAAAAGAGGGAAGAAAAAAAGAAAGAGTAACCCACTACAATTTGATGAACTTTACCTATACTTATGGATGTAGTAGCTTAAAAAAGGGAACAAATCTTTACAGCAAGGATTACTCCCATCCCCTTGGTACACAGGGTTGACAGGGATGGGCAACTTGGATACTGACTACCCAAAATGTAGGGCAGGGCGCTATGAAGGCAAGAAGTGACTGGCTTACAAGCTTTCAAGACAGAGCCTAGTTCCATATGGGGAAAGGGTAGATAGAATCTCCACTGAATGATTTCCAATCTATTGGGACTCAGCTGGCAAAAGGAAATGGGGATAAGACTCTTGTGGTACAATAGTGAATAATTGCCATCAGAACTGACTGTGAGGATTGGAAATGTAAAGGTAGATATTTTGTAGCAAAAGGAGGGGAGTGGTTGATTTTGCAGCCCAGGAGCAGAGGTCCCTGGGACCATCAAGTGAGAAGAGCAGAGAATGTGACCCTACCCAAAGAGACAGTGACACCAGGAATGGAGACAGAGACAATGATGTGGAGAGATGGAGTGGCTGGGGACACTGGACTCAGGGATGGAGAGGGGCTGTGTGCTGATGGCCTGGGGGGGGCGGGGCCTATGTGATGTACCCTTTGGTTATTTGATGATCTATGGAGGTGAAATGAAATACGATAGGATGAATGTAAAACTGATGCTCTTCCATGTAAACCCACATAAGTCACAATAAAAACTTTTTTAAAAAATCAATTTTTAAAAATTCAAAATCTGAAAACTTTGAAATCACTAGGAATTTGTCTTATGTAAATGTAAAATTGTTGAATGTTAGAAAGAAGAGGGTGGCATTATGGGCAGACACAAAGGAAACGAAATAAGTTTAATTTGGTGCTACTTTGTAGCACTTTCACATGAAAGCAGGTAGGCAGCCTCCTTCTCTATCTTGATATCAAATGAGTACAGACTAATAATAATAGTGATTTCAGGCTTACTTACTGAGCACTCTCTAGATGGTGAGCGCTCGTCTAAGCAGTTTATATTAACTTTCTTAATCCTCATAATAACCCTACTCGTTAGGTTCTGATACTGTTATTACACTCCACATTGTAGAAGATGAAGCTAAAGCAAGAATGCCAGAATTAAACATCAGGAAACCTGATTCCAGAACCTGTCATCTTAACCACTGTTGTTAAGTGCCAAGGAGTCATTTCTGACTCATAGCAACCCTGTGTAAGGTTTCCAGGGACCAACTGGTGAGTTTGAACCCCCAGCCTTGTGGTTGAAACCAACCTTGTTGTCCAGTGCTTTATCCTACAGCACCACACCAGAATTCCAACCACTGTTGTTGTTGTTGTTAAGTGCCTTCGAGTTGGTTTTGACCCATAGCAACCCTGTATAGGGTTTCTGAGGAGCAGCTGGTGAGCTTGAACTGCTGACATTGCAGTTCAAATGGCTTTGCAGTCTGGAGCGTTAACCCACAGCACCACACTCCATAGTACATAAAATTGTAAGAGGCTCATCAGAGACAAAGATGACCTTGCCATACTGAAACTAACAAAATTGGAATCAATTCATAGTGAAGCTTTGCAATAAACAGAATAAAAACTGTCTGGAGCTGCTTGTTCCAAAGACAGATCCTAGATTGGTTTTGTTTGTTTGATTTTTAAAGATATGACAAGCAATGATGAAAAACTGAGAAGGAGATCTTGGGGGAAGGGTTATGCTGGATGGGTGGAATGTGGAACAGCCCATGGTGGCTGTGATTGGGTGCATCCACAACATGAGACAAGACAGAGGAAAGTTAGCACCAAAAGATGCTTTCTTTATCCTAACATGTGGCAGAGACTTATCCTGGATGCAGGTTCAGATCTTTGCTTTGCTTTTATAACTACAAAAAGGGAAA
>NW_006408793.1:248391-267863 GCF_000296735.1 Chrysochloris asiatica
TTACACTTTGATGCTTTTAATAAGTGACAGCAATGACATGGATTTACTGCATAATTGGATGGTTTTCTTTTGTGCGTTTTTCATATCCCTTGTAGGTACAAAAATAAAATTCACAGCAACATACTTCAGGAGACTTTGAGAATTTACACGCTTTTAAAATGAATGTTTATTGGGAGTTTATTAAAGGATAATTAATATGAGTCAATTTGTCAGTCATTATTTATTGAGTAACAACTATGTAATCAGCAAGTATATAAAATACAAAAGCCATACCCCTCCCTATAAAATTCCATTAATTTGAATGGGAAAATGTAACATATAAAACACTATAAGTATGAATGCTAAATTATGTAGCACTGAAATTCTAAAGTAACTCTGAAAAGGGAAAGATCAGTATGGGTTAGATTAGTCAGAGTTTTATGAATGAAGTGGGTTTTATATTAATTGTTATTGTTGGTGTTGTTAGATGCTGTTGAATTGACTCTGACGCATAGTGACGTTATGCACAACTAAATAAAACACTACACAGCCCTGCGCTGTCCTCACAATCATTGTTAAGCTTGAGCCATTGCTGCTGCCTCTGTATCTTTTCATTCCGTTGGGGGGTCTTCCTCTTTTTCATTGATCCTCCACTTTACCAAGCATGAGGTCCTTCTCTAGGGACTGGTCCCTCCTGATAAGATGTCCAAAGTATGAGAGATGACCACTCGCCATCCTGGCCTCTAAGCAGCATTCTGGCTATACTTCTTCCAATACAGATTTGTTTCTTCTGCTGGCGGTCCATGATGTTGATGGTGTTGTGCCGTGGAGTTGGTTGCAACTCACAGCAACCCTGTATCGGGTTTCTGAGGCTCTAAATCTTTATGGGAGCAGAAAGCCTCAGCTTTCTCCTGCAAAACAGCTTGTAGTTTTGGACTCCTGACCTTGAGGTTAGCAGCCTGACTCATAACCACTACACTACCAGAGCTCCTTCTAGCAATCCATGGTACTATTGACAATTTTATTTGTTTGTTCACAGTCATTGAGTCAGTTTTGACTCATAGCTATCCTCAGCCCTAGTGTGGTGCCGTAGAATAAGCTTTTGATCTCAAGGTCAGTTTGAACTGTAAGGTTGGTGGTTCAAACTCACCAGCTGCTCGGAAACCCTATACAGGGTCACTATGAGTTAGAACCAATTCAACAGCACTTAACAAAGAATTTCCTAGGAACACCTAGTGGATTTGAGCCTCCGATCATTGTTTACCCTAAAATGCCACACCAGGACTCCATTTATATTAAAAGTAATAACAAAACAAAACAAAAATCCAATATTTGTTGAGCTTTTTCTTTGTGTTACCACTGCCCTAAGCATGTTGTATGTGCTACTCAGCTCAAGCTAAGAATGGTTAAGTAATACTTATAACAAGCAGGAAGAAGTAGAGTCAGAATTTTCGCTGAGGTGGTCTGCTTCCAGAGCTCACCTCTCGTAAGAGTGGGAATCGGGCTAAGTATGTTGAAGGCATTCCAGGTGGGAGGATTAGTAATGAGTTTTGGAAAGAGTGATATTTTTACATTCCCAAAATTTTGTGTGCGATTTTAATATTATTCAATGTTGTTGCTGTTAAGTGCCATCAAGTCGGTTCTGACCCATATCAACCCTGTATAGGGTTTCTGAGGAGCATCTGGTGCATTTGGACCACCGACCTTGCAGTTCAATTGGCTTTGCAATCTGGCGCATTAACCCACAGCACCACACCAGGACTCCAGGAGTAGTCATGAATTCTTAAAAGTGAACTAACTTGTTCCATATATGTGATTTTTAATATTATATGATGAGTTGGGTTTGTTCTCCATGTTGTATCTATAATTGAAGGGACACAGGTAGGCGAGTGGTTAAGCGCTCAGCTGCTAGCTGAAATATCAGAGGTTCAAAGCCACCAGCCACTCAAAAGGAGAAAAGTGTGGTGGTCTGCTTCTATAAAGATCGATAGTCTTGGAAAGTCTACAGGGCAATTGTCCTGTAGGACCACTATGAGGGAAAATAGACTCCACTCACACAACAACATGCCTATAATTGTAGCACAAGTCAGTGAAAAAGTCTTGATTCCTTATGAGAGTAATTTCTCTTTTTTTTTAGAGATTAATTTTTCTTATATTCTGTTTTCTAGAAGTAGATCTGCTACATGAAGTAAGATGTTTTTGAGTTAACTTGTGTCAAAGATGCAATATCTGTACGATGAGCACTAATAAAATACTAGCACACTCTGAGCACAGAGATAAAGAGAAATGAGCATGTTTAGCAGCACTTTCTTTACTGTGCGTTTGTCAATAGGATGATCAAGTGAAACATCTACTCTCTTGTAATGAAGTTCCTAATGTTTTTATCTGACAGCATCAGACCATCAGTGCCATATTACAAGATATAGAAGAAAAGCAAGAAAGTTTATTAGCATTTGAAATAAGGACCCCTGAAGATACAGGTAAACATTGACTCATGCTCAGGTTTGATGATTTCAGACACAGAAGGTCATGCTAGCTCGCCTTCTTAAGATGCACGTTTATTTCAACTCACAATGGCTGAAAGAGTAGTTCTTTTTAATGCAAGAGTCTTTGTAGTGACCAGTAATGATCATTGAAAGTCAGTGATGCAAACACAAACCAGTAGTTTGAATGTTGATAAAGATACCTTATACATGCAAGGTGTGGCAAGAGTAATTTAAGAGACACTCAGATCCATGATCAGAAATAAACCTACTGGTGATAAAGTGAGACAAGGATGTGACAAAAAGCATAAGATAGTACCTAGAGATGAGATTATGTTACACCTTGGTATCTCAGCTTCACTCAGCTTTGGTAATCTTTAAAAACAGATCCAAAGAACAATGTGCAGTTATGACATAAGTAGAGAAAATTCTCAAACTTATCAGATGAGAAGATATACCAGGCGGATTTCTTAATGCATAGATATCTTCCTGTTTGTCAGACACTAATGTTTCAGTAT
The DNA here is from genome assembly GCF_000296735.1 of Chrysochloris asiatica. Taxonomy (NCBI): domain Eukaryota; kingdom Metazoa; phylum Chordata; class Mammalia; order Afrosoricida; family Chrysochloridae; genus Chrysochloris; species Chrysochloris asiatica. The sequence goes on from NW_006408793.1 coordinate 251,372, forward strand.
TGTTGTTGTTGTTAAGTGCCGTGGAGTCGGTTCTGACTCATAGCGACCCTGTACAGGGTTTCCTAAGCTGTATATCTTTATGGGAGCAGAACGCCTCATCTTTCTCCCGAGGAACAGCTGACCTCGCGGTTCGCAGCCCTATTTGTAACCACTACGCTACCAGAGCTCCTTAATGTTTCAGTATAGTAAAAGATATTTTAATCTCTGACCTAGTAATTTTAATCTCTCAAAACTCTTAACTTCTCAGCGAGTATTTTCAAATTCTTCATGACAAAACAGCTGTATTGTCATGAGTTGAGATTTACAAGGTGGAAAGTAGGTCTCGGTAAATGCACATTTGAATTTTAGAAATTAGATAAAATTAAGTAATCTAAACTACTTTATCAATCTTTTGTATAGTAGGATGCAGCTGTTTTATCTTTTGCCCTCATGTCAGCTCCAATTCAAGGCAACTCCACACACTCTAGGAAGAGAAGTTTCTGGTCCTGCGCCATCATTACAATCTTCAGTGTGACCAAGTCCAGTGTTGTGGCCACTGTGCATCGTGAGAGCCTTCCAAGCCGAGGGGCTCATCTTTTAGCACTACGTAACACAATGTTCTATTGTGGTCCATAGGATTTTCACTGGCTAATTTTCCAAAAGTAGATTGCTAGACTTGTCTTCTATGTCTGTCTTCATCGTCTAGAAGTGCCACCTAAACCTGTCCACCATGGGTGACTGCTGCAGTAGTATGTCAACTACAAGTCACCACAGTACAACCAACTGACAGACCATGTTTGTATAGCCTGTTCAAGAATCATTTCCTTTTAAATTATATCCATTCTACTTTTTAATTTTGGCTTAACATATAGTACATACTATGTTTTGAGGATATAAAACAATTCATACCTTCGAACAACTATGTACAGTTAGTATATTTCATTTACTGTTTATAATACTGGGGGAGTCAGTTTGACCCACAAGGTTGGTGGTTCAAACTCACTGTCCACTCCTTAGAAAACCATTACGGAGTAACTGAGGTGGAACCGACTTGACAGCACTTAACAACAACATTTTTAATACCTTGTGCATATGAGCTGTTTTTTCCAAGGTTATAATGTTTTTCATTATAAAAGATGCATTCTAGATACACTTCAAAAAACATAAAGGAGAAAATATGCTAAAATTATCTATTGTCCCACTCCAATATTTTGGTGTATTCATTCCCGGGCCTTTTTCTTTTGTTGGATGCACTTTTTTTTTAAGGACGCAGCTACACAATTATACCTCAGACCTGTATAAAATATGGTTTGATCATGCTAGATATTCTAGTTTTGCATTTTTCCCCCATGGCCACTATTCTTACTGGTTCCATATTATTCAATCATGTTCCATAGTTCATCTCATTTTTCTCCTTTTGTTGATCATTTAGATTATATCTAAGTTTTTGCCATTGTACTACAACATATAGCTTTTTCTTATCTTCTTAGTAAAGTGTATAGATTATCTTCTTAGGAAAGTTTAATAGAAGTAGAATTATTATATTAGAATATATAAACGTTTTTAAGTCTACTAACTCATATTGATAAATTGGTTTTCCAAAGTATTATATAGGAGTCCTGGTGTGGCACTGTGGGTTAATGCACAATGCACTGGACTGCAAAGTAGCTCTGAACCACATGGTTGGTGGTTCAGGCTCACCAGCTACTCCTTAAAAACCCTATACAAGGCCACTCTGGGTCAGAACTGACTAGACAGCACTTAGCTCAACAATTAAGTATTATATACCAGTTTCCCAACTCACCATCATATTTTAGTGTTTGTTTTCCCTTACACTTCTGGTAGCATCAGTATTTCCATTTAAAATAACTACTAATTTAACAAGAAAAAATGTGCCTTACATTTTCATTTGCCTTATTATTGTGAGAGTTTGAGTTTCAATAGTTTTAATTCCTATTTTGTTAATTGACTGTGCTGTGGAGTTGGTTCTGTCTCCTAGCGACCCTGTATAGGGTGTCTGAGGCTGGAAATCTTTACAAGAGCAGAAAGCCTTGTCTTGCTTCCATGGAACGGCTGTAGTTTTGAACTGCTGACCTTAACAGCCTGAGGTTAACATCCCGACTTGTAACCAAGATGCTACCAGAGCTCCTTTGTTGTAGTATAGGAAAAAAACAAAGGGAATCTCATGCTCCCTTCATTTTTGTATATTAATTGATTGTCTCACTGACCCTTGAAGGAAGGAGAGAGGTAAGACATGGGACCTGAGGGTTCTTGGCTGGTAACTGACTGTGGTTGGTTCTGCTGCTCTCTGGCAGATGTTTACATTAAACTGAAAACTGTTCTCTGAGGCTCTTCTGAAACTTTACATGGGCTGCAAGTGTGGAGCTCCTATGATCTGAGCAGTGCATAGTCCCCTGTCCTGGGACCCGCATTGTGAGCTCTGAGCATTTTTGTAGTTTTGTTTTGGGTGGTTCATCCTACACAGACTGCTACCTTCTAAGCAGGATCACAGGGCAGGCTCCACCAACATCCTCTACATTTTTGACCCACTGTTAGTTCCCAGCATAGCAGCCACTTTCTCTCTGTGGAAGCATCCTGCTTTCAGGATCTCTACCTCTAGATATCCAGGAAATGCGTCAGATGCCAGTCCATTATCACCTCAACTGAAATTTAGTCTCTCAACAACTGCTCCCTTGAGAAACTGTCCCCCATCAGGGGTGGACATATAGGAGAGATGCTCCCTCACACCTCACACCTTAGTCTTTTTTGTGTAGCATGGAGATTCTCACCCAGTTAAACAAAAGCTCTCTAAAGAATTTTCTTTTTGAATTCAGTCCCTTCCACATTGTCTAGCTGAGGAATCCAAGAGAAATACATCTCATTTTATATGTTTTTTGTAAACTTTCCTAACAGAAGACTTGTATTCCCTTTGGTATCAGATGTCTCTAGTACCTCAACTGAATTGAGGCAAAGATTACCATTTAAAACATTTTATATATTTTGTCTAAGTAGATTTAACTCTATAATTCATCTGAAAATTCCTTTTTGTATATGGTATCAGTATCGAATCGGATTCCCTCCCCCCCCCCATTTGCTAACCCTCATTCGTCACCCTCTGTCATTTTCTTGTGCTGTAGTGGATTGTGTGTTGCCAGAAGCTATATCACCAGTATTTCAAATGCCCCCAGTGGACAGGTTTCAACAGAGCTTCCAGATTAAGACAAAATAGGAAGAACAGCGTGGTAATCTACCACTGAAAATTAACCAATGAAAACGCTATGGATCACAATAGAATATTGTCCAATATAGTGCTCAAAGATGAGCCTTGCAGGTTCAAAGACACTCAAAATGGACCGTGGCTACAACAATGGACTTGTATTCCTACATGAAGATGCTTTAGGACCAGGCGACATGGTATTCTGTTGTTTGTGGGGTGACCAGGATTCAAAGCCAATTCAACAGCAACTAACAGCAGACCCACCTCTGTTTGTTGAATAATTTCTCCCTTCCTCATTGTTTTGAAATACCTTATTATCATATATCATATTGTTACACACATGAGGGCAGCTTCTAGATTTTCTTTAAGGTGCTATACATTAATTTTTTTCTTACAAATAAGCTTATAGGATCAAGTTATCTGTAAAAACATATCCTTTCTTATGGAAATTCATGTTGTTGTTGTTGTCAAGTGCTGTCGAGTTGGTTCCGATACATAACGACCCTGTGCAGAGTTTCCGAGGAGCTGCTGGTGAGTTTGAACCACCGATCTTGTGGTTCAAACCGACCTTGTGGTCCAGTACTTACCCTACAGTGCCACACCAGGACTCCATAGAAATACACAGTATTTTAAATCACTGTGATATCTTGATTTTAGCCATGGCTTGAAATTCTGTTAGAAAACCCAATTTGACATGGCATATAGGTAATTTAAGTGTGATAATTTAGAAAACAATTATAATATAGAATGAGTTACATATTAATTTGTTAAATTGTCAATTTTGTGGAACAGATTTATATATAAATTTATTAATGGTCATACATATCGCTCCCCTTTGTTAGACTATACATTATATTGTAAAACCAATACTTTTTGTAGAATTACAGAGAAAAAAACTACTCTGGGCACACAGACTCTTTAATTATCAAATCATTTGTCTAATTTGCAAAGGGAAGCTTAGAACTAATGCCAACTAAGCCAACAGTAAAATGAACAGTAAGAAATTTAAAGAAAATGTGTTCATCTAAGCCTTTCAAGTTTCCTACTTAAGGCTCTGGATTTGGACATAATCCACAGGACTGTGTATAAATCCTGTTGATTTGTGATGAGGGGAATGTCATGATAACACGTCTTTGGAATATATGGAAGAAAGTAGGAGAAGTGTCATTATTACAGTAGAAATTTTACAAAATCTGTAAGTGACCTGAGATATAATGTAGTTCTATCTATGTGAGAATCTATCCCAAGCAGGTGGCATGGTGAGACCACAGCATGAGTTGGGGCTCCAAGCCTCTGGCAACATGCTCCATTATCCCTGCTGACTTCACTTACGAAACATGTTTTCAAGTTGGTGACCTCAGGACACTGAGCCCCAAAGTAGGACTCTTCTGACCATATAACACTGCTTATACGCCCATTGGGACTTTGGCCAGTGAAGCTCTTATAGCTTTAGTAACCAGATGTCCTGAGCTCATTTCAACAGATGGGACATTCTCAAGGCTACACCAGTGAAATACTCTTCAACTAAAGGTTGCTCGTTTCACTTTTTAAATGGACTCATGGAACACGCAAATTAAGCAACAAACATTTGTGCGACCACTTGCACTGGAGAAGTCAGGAACATAGAGACAAGCTCAGAGTCTGGTGGGAGAGGCAAAAACAAGGGCTAGTCAATAAATGCGTATCTAACTTTGTTTTTAATAGATGCATAGTTCCCCATAGTGTGCCAGTACTTAGTCACATACTTCTCTACTGAGAAGCAATCATACTGCTGCCAGTTAAATCAGTTCGTTTTGTTTATTTGAAATACCTGCTAGTTTCTGCTGTGTAACTAACCACTCCAAAATGTAGTTGCTAAAACAGCAATAGGTGGCACAGTGGGTTACACAAGGCTGTTTGAATCCACCAGTGGTAGGGATCCACCAGCTGCTCTGTGGAAGAAAGATGAGGCTTTCTGCTCCCGTGAAGATTTACAGCCTTGGAAACCGTATAGAGTCACTATGAGTCAGAACTGACTCTACATCACTTAACATCAATAACATCCAAATGTTAAGTTCAAAGAATAAGAATGGATAGCATGATTCTAATTTTTAAATACATATAAATAAGAAGCCCTGGTGGTGGTGTGGTTTGAGCATTGGGCAGCTAACCTCAAGGTTTGTGGTTCAAACCCACCAGCCACATGTATGGAGTAAGATGAGACAGTCTCAGAAACCCCATTACAGGGTTGCTATGAGTTGGAGCTGAATCAGTGACAGTGGGTTTGGTTTTTAGTTTGAATATAGCCAGATTCAGAAGAGGCCGTGGAATGAGGGATATCATTGCTGATGTCCAATGGATCTTGGCTGAAAGCAGAGAATACCAGAAAGCTGTTTACTTGTGCTTTCGATTGTGTAGATCATGACAAGATATGGACAACATTGCAAAATAAGAGTATTCCAGAATACTTAATTGTGCTTATGAGAAATCTGTACATTAACAAAGAAGCAGTTGATCAAACAGAACTTAGGAACATTTAATGTTTTTAAATTAAGAAAGGTGTGCAACAGGTTGTATTCTTTCACCATGCTTGTTCAACCTGTGTGCTGAGCAAATAATCTGAGAAGCTGGGTTCTATGAAGAAAAACATAGCATCAGGATTGGAGGAAGACTCATGAACAACCTGTGAAATGCAGATGATACAACCTTGCTTGCTGAAAGTGAAGAGGACTTAAAATACTTACTGATGAAGATCAAAGAGCATAGCCTTACATTAAGATTGCATCTTAATGTAAAGAAAACAAAAATCCTCACCACTGGACCAAAAAACAACATTCTTATCAACAGAGAAAAGATAGAAGTTTTCAAGGACTTCATTCTTCTTGAATCAACCATCAACACTCATGGAAGCAACAGTCAAGAAATCAAATGACGTATTGCATTAGGCAAACCTGCTGCACAAGACCTTTTTAAAGTGTTGAAGAGCAAAGATGTCAGCTTGAGGACTAAGGTGCGCCTGAGCCAAGCCATGGTATTTTCAATAAGCTCATATGGATGCAAAAGCTGGACAATGAATAAGGAAGACCGTAGAAGAATTGATGCCTTTGAGTTGTGTTGGAGGAGAATATTGAAAGTGCCATGAGCTGCCAAAAGAACCAACAGATCTGTGTTGGAAGATGTGCAGCCAGAGTGCTCCTTGGAGGCCAGGATGGCCAAACTTAGTCTCTTATACTTCGGTCATTTTGTCAGGAGGGACCAGTCACTGGAGAAGAATCTCATGTTTGGTAAGGTGGTGGGTCAGAGAAAAAGAGGAAGACCCCAGTGAGATGGATTGACCAAGTAGCAGCATCAATGGGCTCAAGCGTGGCAACAATTGTGAGGTTGGCCCAGGACCGGGCAGTGTTTCGTTCTGTTGTGCATAGGGTCAGTATGTGTCGGTACCAACATGATGGCACCTAACAACAATAACAACAACAACCAACAACATAGTATAAATATGTAGAACAAAATTTATACACATACCCTAAATTATTGGAGTCCTGGTGTAGTGCTAACATCAGTCTTCTCTGTGTAAAAATAAAATAGAAGAAAACCAGGGAGATGAGTGGGGTGTTCTTATACCTTTTTTTTTTAACATTCATATTTGATTTTTTTATAGTGATAATATATTCCTTTTGCATTTTAAAAGGTAAATAATTTTAACTGAAAAAAACATTTCTTTTCCTTTACTAAGTACATTTCACAGATACAAAAACTGACCATAAATTTGTCCAAGTTCACAAAGCTTATGATGGGGCAACAGGAGCAGAACTGAGGCTTGCCTGCTTTTGATACTGTGGTCTTACCAATTTACCTCAGTACCCTTCCATAGGGTGGCATAATTAAATAATTTTTACTTATTTTGAGGGGCCATTAATATTAGGAAAGAGGGTATGAAAGAAGGGTATTTTAAAATAAACAGTAGGGCAAATTCCTGTGTGACAAAATTTGCCATTTGCTGTCTTTCAGTGTAACTAACTTGACTTTACAACCATATTTCTAGAACAATACATTGAAAAAATGTTACAGATCAAAGAAGTGATGGATGGTGTGCTTACCAAACAGAAGGCAGAAAGGGATGATCTGGCTAAGAAATACAGGTGAGTAGGAAAAAAAACTATTAAGAGTGCTTAAAAGAGTTTTTTAGAATTTATCCATGAGTTAAGCCTAAGCTTCTTAAGAATACAAATGTTCCTTAGAACTATATAATAAGTCATAGAATCTTTTCATCGCCCTGGAGAACTATATATACCGTAAAGGTATTTTTCTATCTTATTACCTGAAATATTCAGGGGAACAAATCAAAAATTAAAAAATATATTTGAAGTGTCTCTAGCCAAGAATTTTATGAAAGCCTGTGGTCGTGATCTCATCATCACATTGCTATCCTTGGTAAACTCCAATTCTCTACATTAGAAAAAAATTATTCTTGCTGTCACAAATGTTACCCTTGTAAACAGTTGACTTACCATATATATTTGTGTTTCTGTGTACTCTCAGTGACCTTAAGGAATTTTATTCTGATTATATTAGTCACATGCCTCTTCTTACCTTTTTGTTGTTGTTGTTAAGAAGGATGTTTTGTGTCTTTTTCATGTTTGGGTATTATTTTTTATTTGTTTTTCTTATAAACTTCACTATATATATATATATACACATATATATACATATATATATATACATACATATATATATATCACATATTCTTTATTTATATATTTTATCTTTCTAAATATTTCCTTTAGTTTCTCATCATTTAATCATTTGACATCTATCACATATTCAATTTTTTTAACTTATTTTAAAATCAGTTTCTATTTTTAATTCTACCATCTTCTATCCTGAGTTTGTCTTTATCTCTAATGAATCAGTATTGTACATTCCTTTTTATTTCCAAACTTATTTTTCTGTCAGTATGAAGCAACTGAGCTCATGTGACCTACAAATGGGTAATTGACTAGAAGATTTGTTTTATTAGCTTCAATTTTCCTTAGTGTCCTTTTGCTAACAATGTACTTAGAATTTGGGAAATTCCTGATCAATAGGGGTTTCAAACATGAATAAATCCTTATTAATATTGCTATAAGACTTCAAATCTTCTAATGAGAATCTAAAAAGAGCCCCTTTGCTATTTTTTGAGCTTTTTATTTTGCATAGTTTAAAAATATGATGGTATTTTAAAAATTATTTTTCTTCTCTTCCCAGATACTTGCATTTCATACTATTAGGTGTGTGTTAATCTGATTTCTTCTTCTTGGTGCTTCTTCTATTTTTATATCTTTTGTATTCCATCTGCTGGGAGTTAAGTACCAACAACCCAAAACCATGATAGAAAAAGCAAGGGTGTGGCACTGTAGGATAAGTACTGAACTGCCAACTGTAAAGTCGGCAGTTGAAACACACCCGTCTCTCCTCAGAAACACTATACAGGGTTACTGTGAGTTGGAACCAACTTGATCACACTCAAGAACGAGAAGGACCCACTTGGCGTCCCTGAGGCCATTTTAGGGAATCTGTGAAGTAAAAATCAAGAAGCCCTGTGGTGTAGTGGTTTAGTGGCTGACTACTAGCTGAGAGGATAGAGTTTGGAACCTGCCGGCTACTCTGTGGGAGAAAAAATTTACAGCTTCAGAATCAACTCCAAAGTCGTGCGTCTGGTTTTGGTTGAAGTCAAAGTTTTATAGTAATTTAAACAAATAAATCAGGGCCATTGAGTCATTCTGACTGACTCAGAGCAACCTTATAGTACAGAGTAGACATGTATATCTTCTTGGAAGTAGATTGCCACGTCTTTGTCTGTCAGCGTGGCTGGTAGGTTCAGTAACAGCCAGTCTTTTGGTTAGCAGCCGATCATTGTAACCACTGCTCCACCAGAGCTCCTTTATTCTTACAGCAATTCTAATACACTATTTGCAGGCTCCACACAAGTCCTCAGGATCTTTGCATTGTAGATCTTTGCTTTTATTCTCTCATGAGTGTACAGTGGAATTTTCCAGAGGCCACATGGCATGACGATATCTCTCATGACAAATAGAATGTGTGATTGTGTATTCTTGTGTTGTAAGAATACAAAATGTCTAAGTTTTTATTTCTGAAACAATCCATATTGAGATACATAACACACATAAACTAAAGCTCTTTGAGATCCCAGTAATTTTTAACAGTGTAACAGGGTCCTGAGAACAAAAAGTTTAAGAACTGCTGGTTACAGAGTGGCCAGTATCCTGAAGGTCACTGAGGGACGGGTGGGCATAACCAAGTGACAAAGGTGTGTGAGGGCCATGTGAACCATTTCCTCCCCACCCCTAGTAGCCCCTGGAGATTTGAATTCAGAGAGGCACACAGGATACTGTTTGTCTAGGTAAGGCTCCTAGACTTCAGAGTGTCTCTGTATGGGGCAAAGTACAATAAAGAGTAATTAGTTGGTGAACTGACATGTCTCAAGCCTAGCTGAGGTAGGGTTATTCACAAAACCATTCTGCTTCTTGGACGCAGAAACGATGACGCGAAGAGATGGAGCGGCTGAGGACTCTAGACTCAAGGAGGGAGAGGGGTTGTGTGCTGGTGGTCGGGGGGCTGGCATGCAGCGTATACTACTCTTTGATTGTTTGAATGGTTGATTATATATTCCTTATATTCCTGAGTGCTTTGGTGTACATTAAAAAAAAAAAAGGAATTGGAAGCAAATGCTGTTGAATGATGATGCATGGAGGGGATTGAAATCATTGCAATGAAATTAAATACAATAGGGTGAATGTAAAGCTAATGCTCTCCCATGTAAACTGTCACTCAATTCACAATAGAAACTTATAAAACAAAACCATCCCACTTCTATGTGGCTAAGGGAACCTGAGTGGAACTTACTCACAAATTTTACTTCCTGAGACACCTTCCCACTAAGTAAGCAGAATGTTCCTCCTTAGTCACCTGTTGCTACCTTTCAACTAAAGGATCACTGGATAACTAGACAGATGACCCAACTTTTATTTTTTTTAGGGTTGACTCACAACTGATAATGATACAGTGCTATTTTTGGATCATCAGCACTGTTGGTGTTAACTGCCGTCAAATCGGTTCCATCTCATAGCGACCCTGTGTAGGATTTTCTAGGAGCAGCTAGTGACTTTCAACAGTCCACCTTGCAGTTCAAACTGACCTTGAGGTCCAGTGCATTATCCTGCAGCACCACACCAGGATTCCTTCTAAAAAATGCAAACCCACTCACCTTAACTTGTTGTTAAAGGCCGTTGGGTCAACCCTGAACTCACAGTGACCCTGTATAGGATTTCCAAGGAGCAGCTGGTGGGTTTGAACCACAGTTCTTGAGGTTAGCAGTCCAGCCACACCGGGACTCCATAAATACCCTGTTGTTGTTAAGTGCCATCAAATCGGTTCTGATTTATAGTGGCTTGTGGGTTTGAACTGCTGACCTTGCTGTTAGCAGTCCAGTATCCTTCAGCACCACACCAAGACCAAATGTAATTGGCTTGATTAAATTAATCAGCTCAATTTCCTTTCAAAGGAAATACATTGCAAAGATAGACATTTGTGTACCTTTACATTTAAATTGAGCTGATCAATTTAATCAAGCTAATTACATTAAAAATTAAAACAGGTAATATCTGGAACACCTAAATGACTACTTAAAACTAAGTTTTCTCCTGTTTTTGCTTTTTTCCCTCTCTCTTTGTATTTCTTCTTGTAGGGTATCCAGAGAGTCATTTAAGCATGGAGCTTTGAGAGAACAACTGGCCGACCTGGCCATAAGACAGAAGAGTCTATTAGTTGTGGCAAAAAAACAGAAACAGATAAGCCTGAAAATCCAAGACTATAAGAATGCCACATCATTTTCTGGATTGAGCATGAGGAAGTTGCCATGTAGCTCAGAAGCCTCCAACAAAAAGGATAGCCAAAGACTTAGCAGTCTGGAAAAATCAGAACATCCCCAATCAGGTTCACTCTACCCTGCCAGCCTCGTTTGTGGAAACACACAGGAAGCAGAGTTGTCTCAGCAAACTTGGAACGATGGCCAAAATACCACCTTTTGCCTAAATTCGGAGGTGGCGAGAAGGGGAGAAGTATCTGGAAACGAACTGAATTCTAACCAAAATGTCACTGACTGCACCTCAGATGGGTTATCAAAATCTAGTAATTTAAATGGCACTGAGAAGATGAAATCACCATCACAGCCTGTTGCTTTTATCACTCAAGCAGATTATACACAAAAAGGAAATGATCTTGCAAAAACTACAGCCAAAGACTGTGAATGCAGCAACCCTTCCACCGTTACTGGCACATTAAATGCTTCAGAAATCACAAGTGTACTTGCCCAAAAGGACGCCCATCCGTCAACTATGACTTGTGACCAAGCGCATCCCAATAACGATCCCAAAAGAGGGAAGAAGAACACAGCTTCTGAGCAACCTCCTAGAGCAGCATCAGTGCCCCTGGGACAGCAGAGAATTGCTATCTTCAGCAGTGGTTCGGTGCCTCCAGTGAAAACGAATCTTAAAACATCAGCTTTTACTGTTCCATGTGCAAGTGACAGTCAGATCACCACCTCGGAGTCTGGCCATCAACATTCTATGAAAAAACCATTAAACTACAATACTGCTCCAAAAAAGAAATGTATGCAGATAAAGGATCTGATATTACTAGGAAAACTTAATCCTGGAAATAACATTCTGGAATTCAAAACACAGGTATTGTACTTAATTTTCCTATAAAACCATGTGAATTTTAGAAATGAATCAGAGTTACTGTGTGATTAGAGAAATGGGCCTTTCTGAATGAAGCCCCACTACCATTGTTCTCTCAGCAAGTGAGATCGTGCTTCAGAATGGAATTACACCTATACTTACCAACTATTTTGTTATCTGATGTTTCCCATTCATGACAGTAGTAGAACACCTATTATCTATTTTGCAATTAATAGCATATGTCTGGCAGTAATAAACACCAAGGTACTTGGCCAGAGAAAAGTTGACTGTCATGGTTAAGGTAATGTGTCAACTTAGCTGGACCATGATTCTCAATGGTTTGGTAGTTAGGTAATGATGTAATTTAGCAGCCATATAATGTTTTACTCCTCCGTTTTGTAATATGGTATGGTCATCTTCCATTTTCACATAAAGCCAATTTTCACATAGGAAATTGAAACTGATCTTTGGAAACTAACCATGTCGGTAAGTGAGGAGAGGGAGAGTCAATTTTATTGCAGAAGGAAGGATTTTAAAAACACCTTATTAGAATATATTGGAGGTCTTTTTGGTTCTAAACCTTTGGGAACTGCCAATGTGTACCTTATGCATCTTCTAATAAAGGGATAAGTACAAGTTTATCTTCCATAGCTTAATTTAGAACCAAGAAGTCATTTGGAAATTGGCTAACTCTAACTCAATTAAAACTACCAAGTTTGTATAGAAGTAGAGTAGGGGAAAAAAGTTTTGCTAGAAATGCATACAAAGTCTGCATCTCCCTTTTCCTTGTATTTCGCTTTTTTATTCAGAGTCACAAAGACTGCAGACTTTGAATGCTTCTTTGCTTTATGAGCTATACAACAGAAATCAATCCAGCTCAACTGTAATTTGATCTGTATGACCCTTGTGTCCATTTCTGGAGTAGAAGGCTTTCCTTGATTCAGAAAGCATCAAGTTGTCTCTGACTCAGCCATGCCATGTGTGTCGGAGTAAAACTGTTCTCCATAGGGTTTACAAAGACTAAATTTTTCAAAAGTAGATTTTTAGGCCTTTCTTTCAAGGCATTAAAAATTTTAGTCACAAAGGAACCTCAGTGGGGTTGTGGGCTAGGCATTAGGCTAACTGCAAGTTTGGCAGTTCAAATCCATCAGCCGCTCCTTGGGAGAAAGATGAAGTTGTCTGTTCCGTTAAACATTTATGGTCTTAGAAACCCTATGTGTAGCACTATAAGATAAAGCCCTGAACTGCAAGATTGATTTGAACCAGAGGTTAGCCGTTCAAGTCTACCAGCCATTCCTTGGAAACCCTATGATGTTGTTGTTAAGTGCCTTCGAATCAGATTTTTTGACATATAGAGACCCTGTATAGGGTATCCGAGGGGTGACTGGTGAACTTGAGCTGCCAACTTTGCAGTTCAAACTGACTTTTCAGTCCAGTGCGTTAACACACAGTGTCACACCAGGACTCCTAGAAGCCCTATATCGGGTGGCTATGAGTCAGAACAGGCTCAACAGCACTTAACAACAACAACAGCAACAACAAACTCTATGTAGGATTTCTATGAGTAGGATTCAGTGGCAGTGGGGTTGGGGTTTTAAATTAATTACATTAGCTCAAATTTTGACACTTAAGGTTACTTTTCCAGGTCAGCTATAGTAATTTTCATATTTTAGCTATTTTTTCTTCCTATAGCAGCCTTTTAAAAGCTTTAATTAATGTAATACACTGCATATATTTGAAGTGTGCAATTTGATAAAGTTCTTACATATGTATATACCTTTCATTTCATGCTCACAAAAAAGATAATGAGCATGTCCATCAACCCAAAAAGTTTCTTTGTGCCGTTGTATACTTTCTTTACTCCTCTTTCTTTCCCTATTGATTCGCAAACAATTTCTGATGTGCTTTCTCTCCCTGTGCTTTGGTTTGCATTTCTGAAAGTTTTGTATCAGTGGAATTATACCCTATGTACTCTTTCTTTTCTTTCTTTCCTTCCTTCCTTCCTTCCTTCCTTCCTTCCTTCCTTCCTTTCCTTCCTTTCCTTCCTTTCTTTTCTTTCCTTCCTGAGGGTCTGGCTTCTTTCTTTCAGAATAATTATTATGAGATTCATCTTTGTTTTAGCGTATATCAGTGTTTTGTTCCCCTCTTTATTACTAAGTCCAGTGTATATATATGCCACAGTTTATCAAGTAATCCTGATAAACATTTGAGTTGTTTCCAGTTGTAGGTTACTACAAATAAAAAACCACTGTGAACATTGATGTACAAGTCTTAGTATGATGTAGACTTCATTTCTTTTGTATAAATACATAGGAATGAAGGGACTGAATCATATGGGAGGTTTACATCTAACTCTTTTAGAAATTGCCCATCTGTTTCTATAGTGTTTGCATCACTTGATATTCTTAACAACAGTGTACAAGAGTTCTATTCCTCCATAGCTTCGTCAACACTTGGGATGATCAGCCTTTTTAATTTTAGCCATGCTAGCATGTGTACATCATTATGGTTTCTCATTGTGGTTTTAATTTGCATTTCTGTAATGATTAAATATGTTCAGCATCTTTATATGTGTTTATTTGCCACCTGTATCAAAGTGTCTATTGAAGTCTCCTGCCTGTTTTTTATTGGTAGCTTTCTTATTATTGAGTTTTGAAAGCTCATTATACTAAACACAGACAAGTAAAATGTAAACTTTATTTTTGTCTTATCTTTTACTTCAGGAGAAGACCCACAAAGCCAGTGTTTTATTGTGTGGTAAAATTAAGGTAGAAAATGGTCAGATTTATCAAAACCCAGTCAGCTGGGTCAAGGATCTGGTAGGCGGTGACATTTCTGTGACCTGGAATTACGCATGGAGTCAGGTGGGTCATTCTCAAGTTTACCTTTAACTTCATACTCAAGTGGAAGGGTACTTTTTCTTGATGATGGAGCTATTTCCTTTTTTTTTTAAAGAAAATTCCGTGATCTCCAATCTAGTCGTCCACATGTACCGCTTCTGTGCTGTCCTGTATGCTTTCTTCTGCGATTCCTAGTTGCCAGAGTTCCCCACGGGCAGAGTTGCACTGCTCACTGTGCCTCTCCTTCCTGTTCCTCCCTTAGTTTCAGAAACTTCAGTGCTCCAAATCTTCCCTTTGTCAATCCACAGTGATTTCAGATCTTTGTGACTCCACATAGAACATTTGGGACCACTGGTGTATAAAGATGGTATTAGCATTTAACACTTACTTTTCCCCTAAAGAAGAAAGGAATGGGCAAGGGGCCCGAGGCCACAGAAACTATTGTGCATTTTTATTCTTTCACCTTACTGCATCAGCAAAGTGTGTTTACGACCCAATGGCCATTCAGTTCTAGATATCCACAGCACCACTTTGGGAACAGTGTTCCAGTGACTCTCCCAGGAAAGTGTGACTCATCAGACACTACCATTGTGATTTCATGGAATGCCAGATCCCTTCTACTCTGCTAATCATCACAGCAAGTCCCACTGCACCAGCTTCCTCTACTGCTTTTTCTCCAACCCAGCTCTGCTCATCCATGCTCCTAGATCCTGATCTCAGCCTGTGTCCCCAAACTTTGCAGACTCTTAGAACTTTGTGGCAAACATTAACAGCACAGCATTTTCAGACTCGACGGCACTTAACAACAACAACAACAACTTACAGAAGAACACGTTCAGCATTTCTCAAGTTGGGAGAACTGAAAAAAAAATTCAAGTCTCAACTTTCGTTATTGAAAGATTCTCTGAGCAAATTAATGAAAGATGCAGAAAGCATCAAGAGAAGATGGAAGGAATACACAGAGTCACTGTACCAAAAGGAAATGGTTAATGTTCATGAGGTAGCATATAATCAAGAGCGAATGATACTGAAGAAGATGCATTGAAGGAATTGGCAAAGAAAAAGGCACCAGGAATTGATGGAATACAACTTGAAATCTTTCAAGAAAGTGAGGCGACATAGGAGGCACTCACTCACCTCTGCCAAGAAATTTGGAAGACAACTATCTTGCCGACTGATTGGAAGAGATCCATATTTGTACCCATTCCAAAGAGAGATGACCCAATGGAATGTGGAAATCATCGGACAATCTCATTGATATCCCACGAGAGTAAAGTTTTGCTAAAGGTAATACAGAAGCGGCTACAATTATACATTGACAGAGAACTTCCAGAGGTTCAAGCCAGATTCAGAAGAGGCCGTGGAACGAGGGATATCATTGCTGGTGTCTGGTGGATCTTGGCTGAAAGCAGAGAATATCAGAAAGAGGTTTACCTGTGCTTTATTGACTACGCAAAGTCTTTTGATTGTGTGGATGACAAGCTATGGACAACATTGTGAAGTATGAGTATTCCAGAACACTTAATTGTGCTCATGAGGATCTGTACCTGGACCAAGAAGCAGTTGTTCGAACAGAACATGGGAACACTGAATGGTTGAACATTAAAAAAGGTGTGCAACAAGGTTGTATTCTTTCACCATACTTATTCAATCTGTATGCTGAGCAAATAATCCAAGAAGCTGGGTTCTATAAAGAAAAACATGGCATCAGGATTGGAGGAAGACTCATTAACAACCTG
>NW_006408793.1:268394-270065 GCF_000296735.1 Chrysochloris asiatica
GGAGAAGGATATCATGTTTGGTAAGGTGGAGGGACAGAGAAAAAGAGGAAGACCCCCAACAAGATGGATTGGCCAAGTGGCAGCATCAATGGCACCTAACAACAACAAACTTACAGCAGCACATTTTAGATTTTCTGTGCTATATATATGTAGTCTCTCCTGGTTTTATCCCCTAAAGTTTTGTTTTGTTTCTATTTGCCACCCTTGGATCCACCAGGCTTCCGCTTTTCAGTTCATGTTTAACCCTTGCCTAGCCCTTTCCGTGGATTCTTAATTCATAATTACATATTAGCCCTTTTTTATTGCAAGGATTCTTAAACTTAGGGAAGATTGTGTTGTGTTGCTGAAATGGATTCAAGGATTCTTTAGAGCTTGTCGTGCCTGTTCTGCAGTTTGCCCAGTGCTGACTCAGTCCTTCCACCGTTTTTCTCTCTTTGAACCACTGTCTTGACTGCCTGTGACGTCATTTGGCCCTTACTCTGTACTAATGGGACTCCTGTTGCGGCGCTGCGGGTTAATGAGCTGGATTGCAAAGTGAGTTTGAACTGCAAAGTCAGCAGTTCAAGCTCACCAACCGTGCCTCAGAAACCCTACACAGGATCACTATGGGTGGGAACAGACTCCATGGCACTTGACAACAACAACTGTACTGATGCCTCATTTACATATTCTATTGCCCGAGGCCTTTTTTCACCAGCTGTGTCAATCAGTCTTACTGTGTAGCACCAATAAGACAAGACGATGAAGCCAAATGCAAATATGGGCACTGGAATTTTTGGATGTAAGATTATCTAAGCAAGACATAAAGCTTTTTCTTTTAGATTATTCTAAAACTGAAAACAGGGTTTTAAAAATTACTAGGGGGCACTCACATACTTCTTAGTAAATACCTCAGACTGAGAATTTCTTCACCCCAGTGAATTTCTTCACAGTATTTTCCAAACCTGTTTTAAAGTTTACCACAGAAACCTCTGCCTTCTTTTGTTTGGGGTTACTTTTGAATTCACAATGACTTCTTAATGAAAGGAGCATTTTGCTACATTGCTTTTCTAAACAAGTGCTGAGAATAGTGATGGTGATATGAGGCAAGGGGTGGGTGGTTGTCGGGCAAGAAATACCAGCAAACTAGGACTTGCTCTGCATTAAGCTGAGTCACTAGACAGATGACTCCTACCTCCTACCCGAGCAGTGAGACTCCTGCACACGCTATCTGGGAACTCCTGATGCTTAAACCCAGCATGCATCACGGACTCTTCTCTCGCTGCTGCAGACTCCCAGCTGTTGGGCATCAGCCTGATATGGCAGAGTCAGCTCTGGGTTCAGGGACAGGGGACCAGGTTTCTATTCCTACTTCTGCTCTTGATAAGTTACATGGGCTGGTCAGGTGCTTTCCATCCAGGGCACATTTTGGACTCACTTTTAAAAACTCAGTGAACCCCAGCCCCATAGGTTCTGACCTCATGGTCTGGGTTGGGACCAAGTGGGAGAGTTTTAAAAAGCTTTCCACATGGTTCTAAATGCAACCTGGCCTGAGAAGCATTGATCTAGGTAAAGTCATTTAACCTTGGGGATATCAGTTTTCTAATTTAGATAAAGTAAGGTGGCCGTAGTAGTGGGTGTGTGCTGTAGAGCAGGTTCCGATTCATAGCGACCCTGTATAGGATTTCCAAT
>NW_006408793.1:270926-272090 GCF_000296735.1 Chrysochloris asiatica
TTCCTTTTTTTACCTCCTGGGATAGTGAAAATTTGTAAGACTTGCTTCTTAACCAAATTGGACTTTAAATAGTCATTGGATCATCATTAGTCAATACCAACAAATGGCTTTTTCGGAGACATACCAAAAATGGACTAATCATTTGAACTAAAATAGAATCCAACAAGGAGTCCTATTCTGGCACTGTAAGATAAGCACTCAACCACAAGATTGGTTTTAACTGCAAGGTCAGTTCAAACCCACGAGCCACTCCTCAGAAACTCTATACTATGAGTTGGAATCAAGTTGACAGCACTTAACAACAATAACAAGGAATAAATTCATATATATCTCTCTGGTATTCAAAGGCATAATGTGTTTTTCATGTATTAGTCCATGCAGCGTCTAGCTTTCTGAGTTTAGGCAAAGCCTCAGCTTTATATGGAAAAAGTTGTCTACCTGAACAGGAAAAATGCCTTTCTGTGATCTGACTACAGTATGAAAATCATAAGACTCATAAAAATGACAGTGTTTGTGGATGCCCTGGACTGGATTTATGCGGATGAAAAGAAGGCTGCCATTGGGCGCAGTGATTCAAGTACTAGAAAGATTTCTTACATAACCATACTGCCCATTTAGATGCTTTACTGCCTGAATTTCCACCCTTACTAATTTATACCTTTGAATTTAGTGTTAACTTGTGTTAATGATTTCCCCCTCCCTCATTTTTTTTTAAATTCCTCCCACCACCATGATTAGAAAATCAAGATATGGACAGGTTAGACTAGGTATATAGAAAACAGTGGGAACTGTTGATCTGGACAGACAGCCTCGTTCAATCCAGTAATCACACTCTCCACGTGACTCCCACTGATGCAGTACATTATAGAGGGAAAAGGAAGGAAGAGGAAATGTGAACCTCTTTCAAAATGCACGTATCCAGGGCTTCTGAATCCTGGAAACAACAACAAATGTGGAAAGCCTACTGCTTTCCCTTACCTGGAGCTGCATAGGGCGTGATCTAGGTTGGGGATTTGAAGGAGGTGGATAATGATCAGATGAACTTCACTTCCTCTCGGGCAGCCAGTTCCACGTCCACTTTCTGTCTTGTATTCTGAATTCCTCTAGAAATATTTCCATTTGAGAAATATTTTTATTTTCTTAGCCAAAGTGTCTTTTTTTTTT
>NW_006408793.1:272704-285562 GCF_000296735.1 Chrysochloris asiatica
CTTGTCTGACTCATCCATTCTGTCTCACTTCCTTGCTTATTATTCCACCCAAACACACACACACACACACACACACACACACACACACACACACCATTTCTTCCACAAGTATGATATTTGATATTAGGGGATCACACTGGTCTCTGAGGAATAAGGATCCTTCAGCTTTTTTCTTTTTTTTTTTTCCTTTAACATTTTACTGGGAATTGGGTGAAGGTTTACAGAGCAGATCCATTTTCCATTCAGTAATTCAGACACATTGTGTTTCATATCACTGGTTGCAGTCCCCACAATATAACATCACTGATCCCATTTCCTGTGTCTTCCTTTCCATTTCTCCTTTCCTAACCTCTCCTGCCTTCTGAACTTTGTCCCTGGGAAAAGGCTGCCTTCAGTGATTCTTTATTCTAAGGGGTGCATACTTCCCTAAAGTTATTGTTCATCTTACAATATTGTTTGACTGAAAACTAAGCCACAGACTGAATTCAGTTGCAGATCTGAAGGGTGACCAAGGACCCATAGTCTCGGGGATTTCACTTGTGAGCTTGGACTGTTTTTATTATTTTAAGTTTTTGTTGCACATTTTTCTTCTACTCTATCTGGGACCTTCTAATGTTATCCTTCTCAAACTAGTCAGCAGTGGTAGCTGGGCACCATCTATTACTGGTTTAGTCGTGAAAACAGATGGCCCATTAAATTAGTCCACTAAACTAACTGTTCCTTGTATCTTTCTTTGATTTTCTTCTTTTTATTTATTTTTTTTCTCTGAGTGGGAAGAAACTAATAGTTGCACCTTCTATGGCTGCTCACAAGCTTTTGAAACCAGTCACTAATCACCAAAGTAGGATGCAAAACATTGTCTTATGGACTAAGTTCTACCAGTTGACTTTGGTGTCCCCCAAGATTATGGTTCTGAGCCCCCAGGCCCAACAAGGCATTCAAGCAAACTCAAACCAAGGTGTTTGGTTATGGCTAAGAAGTTTTCATAATTTTGTCCCGGAATGATCTACTATATTCATAGCTATGTTTCCAGCAGTGTTTTTGTTAGCGTGTCGTTGAGTTAGTTCTATATCATAGCAATCCTATGTACAGTTAATGAGACACTACCTGGTCCTGTACCATCTTCACAGTTATTGCTGTGCTTGAGCCCACTGTTGCTGCCACTATGTCAGTGCATCTCATTGTGTATCTTCCTCTTTTTCACTGACTCCTTGCATGATGTCCTTCTCCAGGGACTGGTCCCTCCTGACAGTATGTCCAAAGCACGAGAGATGAAGTCCCGCCATTTTTGCTTCTAAGGAGCATTCTGGCCATACTTCTCCCAAGACAGATTTGTTAGTTCTGGCAGCCTATGGTACTTTCAATATTTTCTATTAGCACCATGTTTCAAATACATTGATTCTTTGATGGTGTTCCTTTGTCATTGTCTGTATTTGTACCATCACCAGGCTGTTTTAACTACCCTGGCTGGCAGTAGGGTCTAGAGATTAGGGCATGTGAGACTTCCTACTTTGTTCTTATTTAGTAGTGCTTTGCTTATCCACGATCTCTTTAAGTTTATCATATAAAGTTTATCAGGTCACTGTCCTGATTGGAATGCTGTTTGCAAAAGTTTAAAATGACCGTGCTGCATCCGGCCAGCTGACCATTCACTATTCCCTTTTAACTGGTTGGCTGCTCATAGCAGACTTCACCATAGGATTAGTTGCTTTATATTAGAGCTTATTAACTTGAAACATTTACTTATGAAGATCAAAGAGCGCAGCCTTCGGTATGGTTTGCATCTCAATGTCAAGAAAACAAAATTCCTCACCACTGGACCAATAAACAACATTCTTATCAATGGAGAAAAGATTGAAGTTGTCAAGGACTTCATTCTTCTTGGATCAACTATCAACACTCGTGGAAGCAGCAGTCAAGAGATCAGAAGACGTATTGCATTGGGCAAATCTGCTGCACAGGGACTTTTTAAAGTATTGAAGAGCAGAGATGTCAGCTTAAGGACTAAGGTGAGCCTGACCCAAGCCATGGTATTTTCAATAGCCTCATATGGATGCGAAAGCTGGACAGTGAATGAGGAAGATGGTAGAAGAATTGATGCCTTTGAGTTGTGGTGTTGGAGGAGAATACTGAAAGTGCCATGGACTGCCAAAAGAACCAATAGATCTGTTTTGGAAGAAGTGCAACCAGAGTGCTCCTTGGAGGCCAAGATGGCTAAGCTTCGTCTCTCATACTTTGGACATATTGTTAGGAGGGAACAGTCGCTGGAGAAGGATGTCATGCTGGGTAAGGTGGAGGGTCAGAGAAAAAGGGGAAGACCCCTAAAGAGATGGATTGGCCAGGTGGCATCATTGATGGACTCAAGTGTGGCAGCGGTAGTGAGGTTGGCCCAGGATCAGATATTGTTTCGTTCTGCTGTGCATGGGGTCACTATGAGTCAGTTCTGACTCGATGGCACCTGACAACAACAACAAGGGGATAACTATATTTTAACTGCCAACCCACTGAGAATCCTGGCTGCCTAGTCAAGTTGATATAAAACCTTAATTATCACACCCTGTGTGCTGAGAGTTGAGCTTTACTCCATAGGGTTTTCTGAGCTCTGACATATGGGAAGCAGATCACCTGACCTTTCTTCTGAGGTGCTTCCGGGTGGGTTTGAACCACCAACCTTTCAGTTATTAGTCAAGCATTTAACCACTTGTGCCATTCAGGTTCTCCTGTCAGGAAAAGAAAAATCCATTGGTTGTTTGCAGAACCAACAATTGACATTCCAGGGCCTTTCCTCTCCTTTTTCCAAGGCTAGAGCAGAGGGACGGGCACACTGGGTAGTCAAGGACTTTTCCACTCCCATTACCAGGCTTTGTTTGGTTGTGACATAGACCCCACTAGATCCTGTAGTACTTCCTCCTTCTGTTTAATTTAACAAACACTTACCACACAGTTAGATGTACTAGGAAGTATACAAATGCTTTTCATGTGTTCTCTTTTAATCCTTGGACAACTTAATAAACTGAAGGTTTTTTGGTGTGTTTTATTGTTATTGTTGTTGTTTTGTTTTTTGATAAATACATACAGTGAGGCTCAGAAAATTCAAGAATCTTTCTTGAAAGCTGGAACTTCAATCTTTTAACCAGTATTGTCAGGACTATGTGAAGTGTTGAAGGCATAAAAAACTAATATGACACAGATCCTGTCCTCAGGAAGCTTATCGTTTCATTAGAACAGACTCATTAACACACGTTGTTGCTGTTGTTAAGTGCTGTCGAGTGGGTTCCGACTCATAGCAACCCTGTGTAGGGTTTCTGAGGAGCAGCTGGTGGATTTGAACTGCTGACCTTGCAGTTCAAACCAACCTTGCAGTCCAGTGCTTATTCTGTAATGCCACGCCAGGACTCCCGTTAACATCATTTCATTTAAACGTGGGGAAGTATGGGCTGTGACAAAATGACAGGCACGCTTGGTTTTATTGTTTCATAGAGACTGCTGCTTTTGGGGGGGTCACATTTTGGTAATTCTTAAAATATTTCAGACTTTCTTATAATGATATTATATACTTAAAAGACTACGGTGTAGCACAAATAAAACTTTTGTATGCCCTGGGAAACCCCAAAATTCATGTGAGTCACTTTACTGTAATATTTGCTTTATTGTGGTGGTCTGGAATTGAACCCCCAATATCTCAAAGGATGCATATAAAAGCACAGAAGTTATGAGAGCATAGAGGAGTATTTACAGGATGATGCAGTTCTAGGCTTCGCCTTGGATTGTTATGAGTTGGAATCCGTTTGATGACGTACGACAGCAGCGGCAGCATGGTGGAGGAACTGATGTTCGAGTTGAGTGAATCATCCTCTGGGGCATATTATCAGGCTGCCATAGAATTACGAATGAAGAAGCCACTGATCCTCTGGCCCAGTTCATTTCTGGGCCATTGTTTTCCCAATCATCTTAATCCAGTACATTCATGTGTAGATATTTCTAAACACTGATCCTTTGAGCTGATAGATAATGTCTAAGTTCACATATAAATGGGCAGCAAGGCACAAAATCACTACTTGGATGTATAGAACTAAAATGCTACTAATCAGTTAAACATCTGGGTTTTTTTTTTTCAAAAGTACTATTACTTTTATGATAAAAGTACTATTTTATTAATGCAATATCTAGCAGGTGCTAGATTAATGAGATTGTTGAGTAAGTAAATGGATAAAAGAATTAATGATCTACAACATGGATAAACAAAATTATTTCTGTCAAGTCAGATAGTAAATATTTTAGATTTTGTGGACATGACTTTTGTTGTAAGGACTCAATTTTGTTGTAGCGCAAAAGCAGCAATGATCATAAGCAAATGACTGGGCAGTACTGTGTTCCAATAAAACTTTTTTTTTTTTTTTTTACAAAAACAATGGTGGAAGGGCACATTTGGCCATAGGCCAACCCGTGATATATAATAATCAATACTTTTCAAAAATTATGATGTGCAGAAGATAGGTATGTTTTCCTCTTAAATAGAATATATAATTTTTTTTTAATTCTGTGCTGAATTTTGTGCAGGTAACGTATCTTGGAAAAGAGCTTTTAAAGTATGTTTCTGAAGAAGTACCTAGTGTTCCAGAACCAAACTTGGTACCTCAACAGCATCAACCTTGTCTTCCAGGTATGTACAGACTAGCACCCATTTCTTAATTGTGGATTAAAAGCATCCAGACCTACTGAGAAAGCACTCCTTTTATTTCCAGTCAAACTGAAATCCACACATGAAATGAACCATTGTAAAGTGAAGAGTGTAGTGACATTTTCTACATTCACAATGTTGTACAGCCACCACACACCTACTTTCAAAACACTTTAATCACACCATTGGAAACCCAGTATCCATTAAGCAGCTCGTTTTTATACCTTACTCCTGGGACTCTGGCAACCACCAATCTACATTCTGTCTCTTTGGATTTACCTATTCTGGATCTTTCACATGAATGTGTACAATGCAGCCCTTTTGTGTCTAGCTTCTTTCATTTTGCACAGGACAGTCATGTTGTAGTGTATGTTAGTATTTCATTGCTTTTTATGGATGAAGAATGTTCCATTATATATACTAGTGTGGGTTTATGTACACACATACATATACATACACAGGGGCTTTAGAAAGCCTGGAAAAATGGAATTACAAAATAATGGAAGTGCTTCACAAACATATTAAGACTCCCCTCATATGTATATGCATATATATCTATATACATTGACTAAATGTCACATTTGTTTATCCATTCATCCACTGATGGGCAATTGGGATGTTTCCAGCTTTTGGCTGTTGTGAATGGTGCTGTAATAAATATGCAGGTACATGAGTTTGTTTGAGTACTTGTTTCCAGTTCTTTTAGGAATAAACGTAGGAGTGAAATTACTGGGGGTGTGGTGCTGTGGGTTAATGCGCCAGACTGCAAAGCTGTTTGAACCACAAGGTCGGTGGTTCAAGCTCATCAGTTGCTCCTCAGAAACCCTATACAGGGTCACTATGAGTCAGAATCAACTCAATGGCACTTAACAACAACAACATGTTAATTAAGGAAGAAGTCCAAGGTGCATTGAAGGAATTGGCAAAGAACAAGGCACCAGGAATTGATGGAATAAAAATGAAAATCTTTCAAGAAAGTGAGGCAGCACAGGAGGCACTCATTTATCAATGCCAAGAAATTTGGAAGACAACTATCCAGCCGACTGATTGGAAGAGATCCCATATTTGTGCCCATTCCAAAGAGAGGTAACTCAGCGGAATGTGGAAATCATCAGACAATCTCTTTGATATCTCATGTGAGTAAAGTTTTACTAAAGGTAATACAGAAATGGCTACAAGCATACATTGACAGAGAACTTCCAGAGGTTCAAACCGGATACAGAAGAGGCCATGGAATGAGGGATATCATTGCTGATGTCCACTGGATCTTGGCTGAAAGCAGAGAATATCAGAAAGATGTTTACCTGTGCTTTATTGATTACACAAAGGCTTTCAATTGTGTGGATCATAAGAAGCTATGGACAACATTGTGAAGTATGAGTATTCTGGAACACTTAATTGTGCTCATGAGGAATCTGTACATAGACCAAGAGGCAGTTGTTCAAACAGAACATGGGAACACTGAATGGTTTAAAATTAAGAAAGGTATGAGACAGGGTTGTATTCTTTCGCCATACTTATTCAACCTGTGTGCTGAACAAATAATCCAAGAAGCTGGGTTCTATGAAGAAAAACGTGGCATCAGGATTGGAGGAAGACTCATTAAGAACCTGCAATATGCAGATGATACAACCTTGCTTGCTGAAAGTGAAGAGGACTTAAAACATTTACTGATGAAAATCTAAGACCACAGTGTTCCGTATGGATTACATCTCAATGTAAAGAAAACAGAAATCCTTACTACTGGACCAGTAAACAACATTCTTATCAATGGAGAAAAGATAGAAGTTGTCAAGGACTTCATTCTTCTTGGATCAACCATCAGTACTCATGGACGCAGCAATCAAGAAATCAAATGATGTATTGCATTAGGCAAATCTGCTACACAAGACCTTTTTAAAGTACTGAAGAGCAAAGACGTCAGCTTGAGGACTAAGGTGTGCCTGGCCCAAGCCATCGTATTTTCAATAACCTCATATGTATGCGGAAGCTGGACAGTTAATAAGGAAGACCGTAGATGAATTGATGCATTTGAAGTGTGGTGTTGGAGGAGAATATTGATAGTGCAATGGGCTGCCAAAAGAAGCAATAGATCTGTATTGGAAGAAGTGCAGCCAGAGTGCTTCTTGGAGGCCAGGATGGCCAAACTTTGTCTCTCATACTTTGGACATACTGTCAGGAGGGACCATTCGCTGGAGAAGGATATCATGTTTGTAAGGTGAAGGGTCAGAGAAAAAGAGGAAGACCCCCAGCGAGATGGATTGGGAAAGTGTCAGCATCAATGGGCTCAAGTGTGGCAACAATAGTGAGGTTGGCCCAGGACCGGGCAGTGTTTCGTTCTGTTGTATATAGGGTCGTTATGAGTCAGTACCGACTCGATGGCCTCTAACAACAACAACACATGTTAATTAAAGCCGTTTGAACTTCAGGGTTGCAGTTCAAGCTCACCACCTACTCCTCGGAAACCCTATACAGGGTCACTATTGATCGGAGTCTACTTAGCAGCACTTAACAACAACAGTGTTAATTCTGGGGGTCCTGGTGTGGCTCTGTGGGTTAATGCATCAGACTGCAAAGTCATTTGAACTGCAAGGTTGGTGGTTCAAGCTCACTAGTTGCTCCTTGGAAACCCTACTGGGTCACTGTGGGTCGGAATTGACTCAACGGCACTTATCAACAGCAACATGTTAATTCTATGGTTAACTTTTTGAGAAACAACCAAATAGCTTTCCACGAGGTAGCCCCATTTTACATCCCTACCAGTTATGCACCGTAGTGCTGATCAGTCTCTTTTCAGCGTCACCAACATTCAATATTTCCTGTTTTTAATTTAAATTGTTATTGTTGTTAAATGCCTTCAAGTCAGTCCTGACTCATACCGATCCTGTATAGAGTTTCCAAGGAGCAGATGGTGGGTTTGAACCACCAATCTTGCAGTTAGCAGTCCAATGCTTCCATTTTTGATGGTTAATTCTAGGAGAATTTAAGAAATGACACCTTCCCTCACAGTTCTTTTCTCTGAATCTGAGTCTGGTGTGGAGCTGTAAGATAAGCATGGATTTGCAAAGTTGGAGTTCAAACCCACCAGCCGCTCCTTGGAAACCCTATACAGAGTCACTGTGAGTTGGAACCAGCTCAGTAACACTTAGCAATAGCAACTGTATGCTGTACCTACTTTGGATAGATTTCTTTTAAGTGTCATATAAAAGGGGGGCGAAAAGTATTTCTCAGTCATGAAGGCATGATTTGGTTTATTTTTTACGTTTTATAAAAGCAAGTAAAAAATGAATCTTTGTTTATTGTTGTTGTTGTCAGGTGCCATCGAGTCGGAACCGACTTTGTTTATTAGCATATACAAATATGCTTTATTTAATGGAATAAACCTTAGTCTGAGAAAACAGAGGAAGATGAAGTCCTCATCAATGAGTGGCAGATTCTGAAATGATTGGTCCAGGGGCAGCATACCTTTCTGAAAAAATGGACGTAGCTGATGTTAGGTTTTCAGATTCCTCTGAGACAGTGCCCTCTTTCTTCCCCAGTGTCCATGTCTCGGACAGGTTAAAATCACTCTTGGCGGCGGGAGGGTGGAAGGATTCTGAAGTACTGCTTCTGTTGAAACAGTTTCTTGTTAAGTAAAAATTTCCCTTCACCTTAGAGATTTCAGAGAATGCTAATGTTAACTTCAGAACTGTGGAGATGCCAGTGTGCCAAACAGCTTCTCAGTACCTTGGCCTGAGGCTAAAATTCTACAGGCAGGTCCCAGCTGACATTCCATAGACTGATGTTGGAATTTTGTTTGAACTTTCTTGATTTAGAGTTCTTTTATCCCTGATCTTGTGGTACGTAAAAGAACGCCCTGGGCTGCCTCAAAGGAGCTCCTTGGAGGAGCTGTAGATTAGGCCTTGTGCTGCTTGCTAACCATAGGTCAGTGGTTCAAACCCACCAGCTGTTCCACAGGAGAAAGATGAGAGGCTGTGTGCTCCCGGAGAGATTTGCCGCCTCAGAAGCCCTAGTGACTTAAATGACAGTGGATTTGGTTTTGTTTTGAGAGAAATACAAAGACTTGGTAAACTCAAACTCTAGTGCAAACAAAGCATTCAAAAGAGAATATTGCTCCCTCTTCTACATTGGGCTGCGAACCTTAAGGTCAGCGGTTTGAAACTACCAGCTGCTCCGCGGGAGAAAGATGAGGTTTTCTACTCCCGTAAAGATTTACACCCTCGGAAACCCTGTACAGGGTCGCTATGGGTCGGAACCGACTCGATGGCACATAACAACAACAATAACAACTACATTTCAAAATACAACATTAGAAGTTGTGACTCTGGAAGAATTAGTCCATAAGCTTTTGTTGTTGTTGTTAAGTGCCCTCGAGTCACTTCTAACTCATAGCAGCCCTGCATAGGGTTACCAAGGCTGTAACATTTTGCAGGAGCAGAAAGCCTCATCTGTCTCCTGTGGAGTGGTTGGTGGATTCGAACCTCCGACCTCATGGTTCTCAGTTCAGTGCTTATCGTACCTTAGATCACCAGCATAATCTATTCCCAAGCTTTTTTATGATTACACTCTTCAGAACAGTGTTTTTCAGGAATAAGGGGAATTAGGGAGAACTATTTACATTTCTGGTGACTGATGTGATCATGCATTCTGATTTAATTAGAACACTCAACTCCTTTCTGATTCAGCAAAATTAGTGGTTGCACTCTCTTTGACTTTCAGAAGTACTGTTTAGATGACCCAGTGTAGGAACTGAGCCAATAGGAGTTGAAGAAAATGGAATTTGGTTAGGGTGAAAAAGAAAAGAAAACGAGAAACTTTTCAATTTGATCTACCTGCAGAATAAGTAAATTCTTGTGGTGGTGTCCATTGCCATTGGCTTGATCCCGACTCATGGTAACTCCATGTGTCCAGGAAGCTGATCGCCAGACCTACCTCCCAAGGCAGCTGCATAGGTTTGTCCACCAGCCTTCTGGCTAGTCCTGAAGTACTTCACCATTTGTGCTGCCCAGGAACGCCTAGGAAGTATTTGTTGTTGTTGGTAAGTGTCGTCGAGTTGGTTCTGACTCATAGCAACCCTGTATAGAGTTTCTGAGGAGCAGCTGGTATGTTAGCAGTCTAGTGCTTTTCCTACAGTGCCACACCAGGACTCCAGAAGTGTATAGACCCTAGCATATTCCTAGGCAAATAGATAGTCTTATGCATACCGCCTTATCTTATAAATAATTGCTGGTTTCTGCTTCGCGGGAGAAAGATGAGTCGTTCTGCTCCTGTAAAGATTTACAGCCTCGAAAACCCTATTCAGGGTCGCTGTGGGTCGGAACCGACTCAACGGCACTTAGCAACAACAACAACAGGCTGGGAAAGTATTTGTGTGCTGAGACACTGGAAGCGCTTGCTTTTGATTCTCCAATATCTGTCACATAGTAGCTCTCCAGTTAAAGTCCACTGAATAATGCACATTAAGTAAATGAATGACTGAATGAAAGCTTGCGTATGATCCAAATGGCTGATCATTTAAAACTGCATTTACTTGTGACTGACCATCTTAATAAATGGGAATGCCTACATCATGCAGGCTATAATAAGTTTGTGGTGAAGAATGCAACAAATGGTCAGTGGGATTTCAATTGGCTGACATTATCTCCATTATCTGAATTTGCTGCTTACAATTTTGAGAGTGGTGGCCCTCCACATTTTCTCAACCAGGGAATTTAAAAGGAAGCTATCATCATCAGTGTTCCTCTCTCTCTCTTTTGTTCTTTTTCAATGTCTCTCTTGTCTTTAATCTGTGTCATTTACCACTGGGACAGAAACTATAATGTAAACCTAGTTAGGGAGGGAGTTGATGCAGCCTCCGGTCTCATCATCCACGGTGATGTTATTGCTGTTGTGTGCCATTGAGTCTGTTCTGACTCATAGCGATCCTGTATAGGATTTCCAAGACTGACTTTTGGGTTTGAGCCGCCAGCCTTGTGGTATAGTCCAGTGCTAATCCTACAGCACCACACCAGGAATCCAGTGATGGAAAGCGAGTAATGTCACTACAAGAGTCATCTCTTTAGTAGAAATAAAACACAGTCTTTGGCACCTCAGAAAACCTTTGGAACCTGGAAGAGCCCTAAGAGGTCAGCAAACGCATTTCTATCCCCAATCTGCAGATGAAAAGTTATGGCTTGTGTTGGAAAGAATGGTAGAAAAGATGGAAGTTAAAACTCATTGGACTGAATGAAAGCTTTTTGGTGGAAATGTTTACTCTGATAGTATCAGTGTGACTTTGACTCTTGTGCTACAGAAGGTCCAGTGGCACTGCACTGGAAGGAAGAAACCAGGGAGCTTTCTTCTGGCAACCACCTAGGGACATGTAACTTTGGAAAGTTCTGTCACTTCGTTAGGCCTCGTTGACTCTTGCTTAAAATGGGAAAAGTGGGGAATGACCAATTGTTTTTGTTGTTGTTAAGTGCCATCAAGTCGGTTCTGACTCATAGCGACCCTATGTAGCGTTTCCGAGGAGGGAGCAGCTGGTGAGTTTGAACCACCAACCTTACAGTTTGAACCAACATTGCAATCCTGCAAATTATCTTACAGTGCTACACCATTAAAAATGAGCTATTAAAAAATGATACTGGTGTTTAGATTTTGAGGAGACAGCAAAGAATTTACTCATTTGAAAGTGGACAGTTTCGGCACTCCTAAAATGTCTGCTCCCAAGGTTGATAACGGTGTTTTGATAATGATGATGATAAAGGTTAAAAAGGTGGGATAGGAAGATTATCAGTCATACTTTGAATTCCTAGTAGGTTCTCCCTCTGAGATTTAAAGCCTCGGAAACTCTCTACAGGGTCACTATGAGTTAGAACCAACTTGACGGCACTTAATAACAACTGGGGGCAGACTATGCCAAGCAGCTCAGAGCTCCAAGGGAAAATACTAATTGTCATTGAGAAAGTTTCTTCTGTTTTTGTTTTTGTTTTTTCCACCCTGCTGTCCTAACATTATGGTTTCCAGTGAATCGTCTTTCCAAGTCTC
Source organism: Chrysochloris asiatica (assembly GCF_000296735.1). Classification (NCBI taxonomy): domain Eukaryota; kingdom Metazoa; phylum Chordata; class Mammalia; order Afrosoricida; family Chrysochloridae; genus Chrysochloris; species Chrysochloris asiatica. The sequence continues at coordinate 284,412 of NW_006408793.1, forward strand.
TAGTCAGGACAGACGTTCAGACAGGCAGACCACATGGAGAAGGCTGCTATGACACCACCTCCCATACATCTGACTCTGGTAACAGGGGTTCATTTTTACCTTCCATCCTAAGAAATATACAAAAGGAGGAGATAAAAGATGAGCACCGAGGAGATCAAAGATGGGCACACACTCTGATTTTCATTTTCAATTTCTGCGAAGGAATGTTTGCTACTTTAAGTTGACAATATTAACTAAATTTTTTGAATGGTTAATAGTGTAAGCTACATGTCTACCTAATTATCTCAGATTGCCCAGTCTCTTGTTATTGCTAAGTGCTGTGGAGCCAGTTCCGACTCATAGCAACCCTGTATTCAAAACCACCAATGACTTATCACTGGTGGTTCAAAACCACTGACCTAGTAGTTACTAGTCCAGTACTTAACCTACAGCGCAGCACCAGAGTTTGTATTATAGCTAATGAAACTGACTCAAGGTCTTATTGCCTAGTAAGTGGCAGGGCTTTATTGCTTTTGTTAGGTGGCATCAAGTTGGTTCCAATTCATAGCTACTCTGTGCCCAACAAACCAAAAAACACTTCCCAATCCTGCACGATCCTCACAATTATTCTTATGTTTGAGCCCATTGTTCTGCCACTATGTCAGTGCATCTCCTTGAGGGTCATCTTCTTTTTCATTCCACTTGACCAAGCATGTCCAGGGCCTGCTCCTTCCTGACAACGTGTCCAAAGCACAAGAGATGAAGTAAGGAGCATTATGATTGTACTTCTTTCAAGACAGATTTCTTTCTTCTCTGGCAGCTCATGGTGCTTTCAGTATTCTTCGCCAATACCGTAATTCAAACTCATCAATTCCTCTATGGTTTGTTTATTCACTGTCTAACATTTACATGCATATGAGGCAATTAAAAATACCATGGTCAGGCTCACCTTAGTCCTAAAAGTGACATTATTGCTCTGAAATACTGTAGAGAGGTCTTTTGCAAAATACTTGCCAAATGCAATCCATCATTTTATTTCATAACTTCTGTTTCCATGAGCATTGATTCAAGCAAAATGAAATCTTTGAAAACTTCAGTTTTTTCTCCACTTAGACAATTATGCTGTTTATTGGTCCAGTTGTGAGGATTTTTGTTTTCTTTACATTGAGGTG
>NW_006408793.1:285662-288613 GCF_000296735.1 Chrysochloris asiatica
ATGAGTCTTCCTCCAAACCTGATGCCACATTTTTTTTTCATATAATTCAGCTTCTTGGATTATTTGCTCAACATACTGATTGAATAAGTATGGTGAAAGGATTCAACCCTGGCACACACCTTTCCTGATTTTAAATCATTCGGTGTCCCTTTATTCTGTTCTAATGACTGCCTCTTGGTCTATGTACAGGTTCCTCATGAGCACGATGGAGTGTTCTGGAATTGCCATTCCTCACATAATCTGTTATGATCCATACAGTTAATAAAACAAAAGTAAACATCCTTCTGGTATTCTCTGCTGTAGGCCTAGATCCCACATTCTGTGGGGTCACCTTTTTTTTTGGAATAGGCACAAATATGTACCTAGCTTGAGATGCTGAATGTGTTTGTCTCTTTTGGTTTCTTAACTCCAGGTCTTTGCACATTTCATTATAATATTTGACTTTATCTTCTCGAGATGCCCTTTGAAATTTTCTACTCAGCTCTTTAACGTCATCATTTCTCCCAATCTCTTTGACATGACTATATTCAAGAGTAAGTTTTAGAGTCTTTTCTTAGATCCATGTTGGTCTTTTCTTCTTTTCCTGTCTTTTTAATGACCTTTTGCTTTCTTCATATATGATGTTCATCATGTCATCCTGTAACTAATCTGGTCATCAGTGTTCAGTGTGTCAAAAATATCCCAAACTCAGGTGGTTTATATTCAAGGTCTTGTTTGGCTCTAGTGGACTTGTTTTAATTTTCTTCAGCTTCAGCCTGAACTTGCATACAAACAACTGATGGTCTTTTCCACAGCCTGCCTCTGGCCTTGTTTTGGCTGGTGATAATGAAGCTTTTCCACCATCTCTTTCCAAAGATGTAGTCATTCTGATTTCTGTGTATTCCATCTGGTGAGGTCCACGCGTATAGTCATCTTATATGTTGTTTAACAAAGGTACTTGCAGTGAAGAAGTCATTGGTTTTGCAAATTTCTATTGTGTGATCTCCATCATTGTTTCTATCACCAAAGCCCTGTTTTCCAAGTACTGATCCTTCCTCTTTGTTTCCAACCTTTGTATTCCAATACCAGTAATTATCAATACATCTTGATTGCATGTTTGATCAATTTCAGACTGAAGAAGTTGGTGGAATTCCTAAGTTGTATCAATATTAGTTTTAGTGATTGGTGCATAAATTTGAATAACAGTCATATTAACTTGTCTTCCTTACAGACATATGGATATTGCCCTATCACAGACAGCATTATATTTCCAGAGAGATACATTGAAATGTTCTTGAAATTTTTTTTGATGATGAATGCAACCCTGTACCTCTTCAATTTGTTGTTCCTGCCTAATAAGCCATATGAGTATCAGATTCAAGTTGACCAATCAATAGCAGTCTATTTCAGCTCACTAATGCCCAGGATATTGATCTTTATGCATTCCATTTGATTTGTGACAACTTCCAATTTTCTTAGATTCATACTTCATACAATTCATATTTAATTATTAATGAATGTTTGCAACTGTTGCGTCTCATTTTGAGTTGTATACCATCAGCAAATGAAGGTTCCAAGTTTTGCTCCATCCACATCATTAAGGTTAACTCTCTATTGAGTAAACAGCTCATCCCCAGTTGTATGTTGAGTGCTTTCCAACCTGAGGGATTCATCTTCTCGCACTATGTTAAACAACATTCTGCTTCTGTTCATAAGGTTTTCTGTGACTAACGTTTCAGAAGTGGTCTGCCTCTCCTTCTTACTAGTCTGTCTGCTTCTGGAAGCTCTGATGAAACCTGTCAACCATGGGTGTCCATGCTGGTATTTAACATATCAACCCAGCACCAAAGCAACACACAAGCACCACATAGGACAAACTGACAAATACGTGATGGAGTGCCAGGGCTCCAAACTCAAATCGAGATCTTTCTGACTCCTGAGTAAAACACTACACGGAAACATCATCCTGAGGCACTCTGGAAAATAGGACAGGAGGTTTCATGATCAAATATTCATGAGAATTGCATTCGCTACCTTATCTTCCTAAAGAGTATGGGTTACAGTATTAAAGGAGTACTAGTGTGGCACTGTTGGATAAGCACTCTACTGCTAAGCACAAAGTTAGCAGTTCAAACCCACCATCTGCTCCTTGGAAACCCTATACAGGGTCGCTATCAGTCAGAATCTACTCAACAGCACTTAACAACGGCATATTAAAGTCTCTGAAAAATTATAAAGAAATTTGTTTAGCTTTAACCAAATATCCGAAACATATTTAATTATATGAGATCTATTAATATTTCATGGGATAGACAAGCTAACCACAAGTTCAGTGATTCAAACCCACCAGCCACACCTTGGGAGCCCTATGCAAGATTGCTATGAGACAAAACTGACTCAGCTGCACTAAACAACAACAACAATACCTAATTTATTTTTGCGTATCCGTTTTTTGCATGGTGTCAAGAAAATCCTGAGTCATGTCGATAAATGAGAACAGTTTTTCATCCTGCCATTCTAAGACAGTGAAAGTTTTATTCCTTAGTTTCACACAAAAAACTATTTAAATTAATGACTCAAGTCGATGTGGATGTGTTAATGTATTCCAGAGGGTTAAACTGTAGTAAATTAGCATTTGAGGGTATCTGTTGTTTCTCAGCAACACATTTCTCAACAATACATTCTTCTTGGATCAACTATCAACACTCATAGAAGCAAGAAATCAAGAAATCAAAGGTATTGCATTAGGCAAGTCTGCTGTACAAGACCTTTTGAAAGTGTTGAAGAACAAAGATGTCAGCTTGAGGACTAAGGTGCGCCTGACCCAAGCCATGGTATTTTCAATAACCTCATATGCATGTGAAAGCTGCACAGTGAATAAGGAAGACCATAGAGTTATGGTGTTGGAAGAGAATATTGAAAGTGTTATGGGCTGTCAAAAGAACCAATAGATCCATTTTGGAGGAAGTGCA
>NW_006408793.1:288788-315054 GCF_000296735.1 Chrysochloris asiatica
GGGCTCAAGCGTGGCAACAATAGTGAGGTTGGGCCAGGATCAGGCAGTGTTTCGTTCTGCTGTGCATAAGGTACTGACTCGATGGCACCTAACAATAAAAACAATTGTTTCTTGTTAAATATTTTTAAATTTATAAAGATGACATTTAAAAATGAAGTTCTTTTGATGAGCTGCTGATAAAACTCTAAAGCATCTCCACAGTCATCTTCTTCTTTACAATGGAGTGAGTCTGTGGTACAGTTTCTCCCTTGAAATGTAACAGCTTCTTCCCAAGTCTGTGAGCTCTCTGCCTCATTGGCTGGAAGTCGTCTGTGTTGTTTTGGAAATCATCACTGAGCTTTCTCTTTTCATTATGAACAGGAAGAAAGCAAAAAAAAAAAAAAAGAACACTCAAAAACTCCTACGTAATTTATGATCATTATGTACAAGAATATTGATATATTTTTCACAAAGGTCTTTTTTAAAAAAGAACATTGTTAAGAACGTTATTTACCTAGCAAACCAAGCCAACTTTATATATTTATGTTCCCTATCACCATAGTACTAAGGTACTAAAAACATGTTGTTGTTGTTGTTAAGTACCACCGATAGGCTAAATGTATTCAACCAAGCAAAGAAAGTTGTAGTTGTTGTTTTTCTGTGCCATTGAGTCAGTTCTGACTTATAGCAACCCTGTATAGAGTTTCTGAGGAGCAAATGGTGGGATTGAACTGCCGGCCTTGTGGAAACCCTATATAGGGTTGCTATGAGTTGGAACTGACTCGGTAGCACTTAACAACAAAAAATATATTATAAAATAGTCCTCAGACTACTGATAAATCTTCTCAATAAATGAGTTTAAAGAGTTTTCTTCGTTTCAGTGCTGTTACTTTGTGCTCCATTTCTCTATAAAATTTTATGTGATTGCACAAACCGTCGCAGGTGCTTCTGTTTTATGTGGTTAAGAATGACTGAAACTTAAAACACCAAGGAAGTTGGGTGCCTGAGAACAGAGTAGAGGGTGTTCTTTCAGCTCTTATTTACAACTCTTGTTGCTTTTTCATTATTTAAACTCTATTTTATCTCATGTCATGAGTGACACCCTTTTGACCTAATTCATAAAGTAGAAGATTCATCAACTGATAGGGGAGGAAAGAAGAGAAAACTAAATATTTGTTGCGCATCTGCCATGTGCCAAGTTCTCTGCTAGTTTAAATACATTAGAACTTTTAAGAGCTTCCTTTTAGTAGAACTTTGGGATTATTTTTTACAACCAAATGCGAAAACAAAACAACTGCACACTCTGCATGAAATAACCTAAAATTAATTCAGCTTAAGGAGCAACCCAACCAATTAGATTTTACCTTTGCCCAAAGAATTGGGGTTTAAATAATTTTAAGCTTCTAAGTGTAACGTCTCACGTCTGCCAGTTTGTCGTACTGTAGTGGTTTGCATGTTGCTGTGATGCTGGCTGGTAGATCACCCATGACAGACAGGTTTCAGCGGACCCTCCAGGCTCAGCACCACCAGTTAATAAGACTATTACTCAAATTTATGCACAAACCACTAAGTCAGTGATGGTGCAGTTGAAGAATACTACCAACTTCTTCAGTCTGAAGTTGATCAAACATGCAATCTAGATGAATTGGTAATTACTGGTGATTGGAATGCTAAGGTTGAAAACAACGAGGAAGGATCCATAATTGGAAAATATGGCTTTGGTGATAGAAACAATGTTGGAGAACACATGATAGAATTTTGCAAAACCAACTGCTTATTCAATGCAAATACCATTTTCAACCATATAAATGGTAACTATATGCATGTACTTTTTTCAGATAGAATACATAGGTATCAAGTTGACTACATTTGTGGGTAAAGACAATGTAGAAACTCAATATCAGCAGTGAAAACAAGGCTGGGGCAGACTGTGGAACAGACCATCAGTTGCTCATGTGCAAGTTTCGAATCAGGCAGAAGAAAATTCAAACAAGTCCACGAAAGCCAAAATATGACCTTGAGCATTTCCTAGTTGAATGCATCTTAAGAATAGACTTGATGCATTAGACACTGATGACTGAAAACCAGAAGAATTGTGGGATGGTATCAAGAACATTATACATGAAGGAATAAAAAGGCCACAAAAAGGCAAGAAAGAAAGAAAAACCAAAGTGGATGTCAGAAAGACACTAAAACATGCTCTTGAACATAGAATAGCTAAAGCAAGTTAAAGAAAGGATAACTCTCAAGAGCTGAACAGAAAACTCAAAGGACAGCTTGAGAATACAAAGTAAACTATCATTATGAAATGTGCAGAGACCTAGAGTTAGAAAACCAAAAGGGGCTAATGTGCTAGCTGAAAGAAAAAAAAAAAATCCAAGCCTTGCATTGCAATATTGAAGGATTCTATAGGCAAATAAGGAGCTCTGGTAGCGTAGTGGTTACAAATCAGGCTGTGAACGGCAAGGTCAGCAGTTCAAAACTACCAGCTGCTCCGCGGGAGAAAGATTAGGCTTTCTGCTCCCGTAAAGATTTACAGTCTTGGAAACCCTATTCAGGGTCGCTATGGGTCGGAACCGACTTGATGGCACTTAATAACAACAACAATGTAGGCAAAATGGAGCCCTGGTGTGGCGCTGTGGGTTAATGCATTGAACTGAAAGGTTGGTTTGAATGACAAGGTTGGAGGTTCAAGCTCACCAGCCACTCCTTGGAAACCCTGTATGTTGCTATGAGTTGGAACCTACTTGAAGGCATTTAACAACAACAACAGCCTGGACAAAATAATTGAGCGATGCAGGAAGCATCTCAAGAAGATGGAAGGAATACACAGTCACTGTAACAGAATTGGTGGACATTCAACCATTTCAGGAGATAGCATATGATCAAGAACCAGTGGTATGAAAGAAGAAGCCCAAGTTGCACTGAAGGCATTAGTGAAAAACAAGGTTCTAGAAATTGACAGAAGACTGACTAATGTCTTATACTTCTTTGTGCCTCAAACCAGATCCTGTTCAGACATTTTCTATCTAGTTAGTACAGTTTACTTTGATGCATATAGTTTTACAATCCATGCATTGTTTTTTCATAATAAGCATTTTTTATGAGCTTTCTGAAGACGTATGTCTAAGATTGTAATTACTGGGTCATATCTTGGAAACCCTACATAGGGTCACTATGTGTGAGAATTGATTCAACTGTACTTAACAACAACATGTTGTTCAACAAGGTGCCGTTGCCCGAAACAATGCTTTGTCCTTTGCCATTCTCAATATTGGTGTTACGCTCGAGCCCACTGCTGCTGCCACTGTGCCAATCTGTCTTGTTGGGGGTCTTCCTCTTTTTCGCTGACCCTCCATTTGTTCCATGTTTAGCATTGTGAGGAACAGCCAAACGAAGCTGTACCATTTTGCATTCCCACCAGTAATGGGTGAATGTTTCAATTTCTCTACATCCTCTCCAACACGTCTTATTTTCCTTTTTTTCGGTCAGTGCCATTCTTTTGGGGGCACAGTAGTATATTATTATGGTTTTGATTTGCATAAACACTGGACTATAAACCACAAGGTCCATGGTAATCAATGAAACACTAGGAACAAACTTAGGGACTTTAATACATGGCAGACATACACTATCCAACAATCCAAAAAACAGAAACAGAAGAAGACAAAACAGATGAGTGGGAACTCCTAAAAATTAGAAATGCATGTACATCAGAAGGTCTTGCCAAAAGAGTCATAAGGGAGCCCACAGACTGGGGAAAAAAATTTGTACAATTAACATATCAGACAAAGAACTGATATCCAAAATTTATAGAAAACAACAACACCTCTACAAGGAAAAGAAAGCCCAATTAAAAAATGGGCAGAGGACATGAATAGAAGACATCCAGGCAACCAACAAACATATGAAGAAATGTTCACAATCATTAGCCATTAGAGAGATGAAAATCAAAACAACAATGAGATACCATCTCACACCAACATTGACAGCAAATGTTGGCGAGGATGCGAGGAGACTGGGATCCTCCTACATTGCAGGTGAGACTGTAAAATAGTTCAACCACTCTGGAGAACCGTTTGGCGCTTCCTCAGAAGTTGGAAATAGAAATACCTTATGACCCAGCAATCCCTCCACTTGGTATATATCCATAAGAAATATGAGCCAGGACATTAGTAGATATACACACACTGGTGTTCATCGTAGTACAATTCACAATAGCAAAAAGATGGAGACAGCCTAAGTGTCCATCAGTAGAAGAATGGATAAACAAAATTTGGTACATACACAATTGAATACTATATATAACCCTGATGAATAACGATGAAGCTACCAAACAACTCATAACTTGGATGAACCAGAAGGGCCTTATGCTAAGTGAAATTGTTCAGTCACAAAAGGACAAATATTGTATGAGATCATTATTATAAAAGCTTAAGAAAAGGTTTCCAGATGAAAAGAAACTTTCTTTGATGGTTACCAGGTGTGGGAGGTAAGGGAGAGTAATTCACAAGCTAGCTTGTTAGCTTGGGTGACAGGGCAATATACAAGAACGGGAAGGGCAGTGTACATAAAGAGGAAGGATGTCAGAAGAATAATGAAGATAGCTGAAGACACAGGGAAGTATGCATGGGCTAAAGGAAATAGATGTGTAAATAGTGATATATGCACAACCTTGGAACAACAGTATTCTGTGTGTAGATACATGGATTAAGACATAGATCAAATGGGTAAGGGAAGATGAGTGAGACCCAATATATTTTTATATTCTACAAGTATGTAAGAATTTGAAAAAGAAAAAAGAAACATTCGTTGGTGGTTGCCAGGGGTGGGAGGGAAGGGAGAGTAGTTCACTGGCTAATGGGTAGATGCATGTTAACTCAGGTGACGGGGAAAGCAAAAAAAGAGAAAATATACAAGAAGGGTGAGGATGCCAGAATATGATGCAGACTGGGATATACCATGGCTAAAGGGGATAGAGGTAAATGGTGATATACTCATACATAACCTGGTTGTTGTTCAGTGCCATTGAGTCGGTTCTGACTCATAGCAACCTAGTGTAGGGTTTCCAAGGAGAGGTTGGTGAATTTGAACTACCTTGGAACAACAATATTCTGTAGGTAGATACATGGACACAGACACATGCTGAAGGAATTTCTATGTCCCACAGATATACAAGAGTGTGAAAGGGGATATTGATATTGGTACATGATTATTTTTTCTTTCCTGAAAACATAATTATGAATGTGGTGGTGCATACAGTGGGCAAAATGATGAAAATTTAGGTATTATCAGACATCTTAAAGCAATGAGTAGCTGAGTCTGGGAGCTCAGGACCATAGTCTTAAGGGACACCATGTTCAATTGGTACAACATAGTCTACAAATGTTGTACATCCTACTTTGAGGAGTAGTGTCTGGGATATTAAAAGCTCTTGAGTGGTCAGCTAAGGTACAGCTATTAGTCTCTCCATGTGCAGAAGAAAGAAGAATGATTAGAACTGAAGATGTTTGGAATCAGTTAGTTCATTGGACTAACGGAACTGTGAATATCAGTCTCCACAACTTGGAGACCAGAAGAACTAGATAGTGCCTGGCTACCAACTGCTCTGAAAGGGATCACATTAGAAGGTCCTGGATAAAGTGGCATAATATGGAACAAAACGCAACTTTTTTCTTTTTCTTTTTCTTTTTCTTTTTTTTTTTTTAAAGAACGGGCTTACTAGTTAGACTGGAGGAACCTGAGACTGGCCCTCAGCCACCCTTCAGATCTGGAAAGGAACACACCCTCTTTCAGTCAAACAGTTCTTGTTGTTCAATGCCGATGAGTCGGTTCTGACTCATAGCAACCCAGTACAGGGTTTCCGAGGAGCAGCTGGGTGGTTTTGAACTGGCAACCTTGTGCTGCAGTCCAGTGCTGATTCACAACGGGTATATATAGGGAACAACTTTCAGCCAAGCATAGATAGGTAGGTATAAAGGGGCAACACCAAACACTAGTAAGATATGCTCAGTATGAATAATGGAACGGTCAATCATTCGGAACTAAAGGAGCAACATATACCTAAGGACAGTGGTGAGAAGGGATGGTATGGTGAGAAGGGTGGGTGGTATGGAAATAGGAGCCACTTGAGGAAGTGGCTAACTGTGTTCCACAAGGGATTGCAGTCATTGAGACTGAAACAAAGTGTATTCTTTATTGAGTGTAAAACTGATGATCTGGTCTGTAACCCTTCACTCAATTCACAATAAAAAGTTAAAAATTAAATAAAAGATTAAAGCCTAGAAAATCATACCATGCAGCGTCATGTTGTCATTTGAGTTTGCTATAAGTAGAAATCCAACAACAACAATGGTTAGTGACACTGGGTTGATTTCCATGTGTTTGTTGGACATCTGAGTGTCTTCTTTGGTGAACAGTTCGAGTCCTTTGTCTATTTCTCTATTGGGTTGTACGGTTTTTGCTGTTGTTGTTGAATTGTAGGAGGTTTTTATGTGTTTGCTTTTATTTTAGCATTTTTTGAGTATTAGATTGTTACCAGAAAAAAATGGCTCCCCAAATTTTTCTGCTTTATCTGTCTCTTAACTTTGTTGATGAAATACTTTGATGAAAACATATGTTTACATTTTCTGAGGTTCCTGTTATCGGTTTTGTCTTGTGTTGTTTGTGTTTTTATTATCATCACTGATAATCCATTGTGAAATACTAGGTCCCACAGTCATGTTTTCTTCTAAGAATCTTACAGTTTTTGTTCTAAATTCACTTTTGTGTATGGTATGAGGCATGGGGCTCGTCTCACCTTTTTGCATATAGAAATCAAATTTCCCCAGTACCACTTATTAAAAAGATGCTTCTTTCCCCATTGACTGGACTTAGCACTACTTGTCAAACTTCCTTTGTTTTTTAGGTCAGAAGGAGGCCTCTCCCCCTAAAGATCAACCAGTGGTGATTTATAACCTTGTCTCAGATCTCGAAAATGGAATGAATGAAGACTGTCCTGGTCAGTAAACCTGTTTTGTGTGCTATCACATAGACTTGACTGGGGTGAATGATTTACAATCATTACATTTAAATATTATGTTTTCAAAGTCAGTTTTTAATTTGGTGACTTTTTTTAAAAAACAGGTACTTCCAGAAGACCAATGCAAAGTTTATCAGATTATCTGCAAATAAATGAAGTACTGTTAATCAGTGATCAAGAATTTCTCCCATGCCATATAATGGATCAGCATTGGAAGTTCTATGCAGAATGTGAGGAACTAACATTCTAAAGCCCTGTTTTCTTAGTAATATATCTAGATATTTGTTCATGTTACTCAGTTCATATTTTATCTTGTGTGGTCTGGTGTGCCTGTTTTAACACACATGTCATGGGTTGCTACTTAAGATCTATGCTTATTGCAAGAAAAACTGTAACTCTTTAAACTGTTATAGTAAGAGCAATACTTTTTTTGCCATTGAAATAAAAGCATTTTTGAACTAAACAAAATTGACTCTGTCTTTCTCCTTACTAACATATACTTTAAACTTTCAGTCAACATCTCTACGTTTGTATTGTTGTTGTTGTTGTTAAGGAGCATCCAGTCAGTTCCAAGTTATAGCAACCCAGTATAGGTTTCCAAGGAGTGGCTGGTGAGTTTGAACTGCTGACCTTGCAACTCAGTCGGACCTTGAGGTCCAGTGCTTATCCTACAGCCCCACACCAGGAGCCCCCACCTTTGTATAAATAACAGTAACTTCTTAATGGAAGCAAGGGTACTAATATAAGAATGATCCATGGACAACTGGTTCTGAATTAACTAAGATTTTAAAGTCCCAATATCTCCTCCTAATTTATTTCAAGATGTATCTTGAAATCAACATATCAAATTATGAAAGAAGTTTACTTTGAATTTCATAAAATTTAGTTTATGTTGTTGTTGTTGTTAGGTACCATCGAGTCGGCCCCGACCCATAGCGACCTTATGCACAGCAGAACAAAACACTGCCCAATCCTGGACCAACCTCACTATTGTTGCCACACTTGAGTCCATCAATGCTGCTCCTTGGCCAATCCATCTCGTTAGGGGTCTTCCTCTTTTTCTCTGACCCTCCACCTTCAATGTCTATGCATTCCGTTTAATTTTTGACAACTTGCAATTTTCCCAGATTCATACTTCGTGCATTCCATGTTCCAATTTTCAATAGAGGTTTACAGCTGTATCTCTTCATTTTGAGTTGTGCCCCATCAGCAAATGAAGGTCCCTCATGCTTTTCTCCCACAGGCTTTACTCCATTCGCATCACCATGGTCAACTCTACTTGAGGAGGCAGCTCTTCCCCAGTCGCATTTTGAGTACCTTCCCACCTGAGGGGCTCATTTTCCGGCACTATATCTGAAAGTGTTTCTCTGCTATTCATAAGGTTTTCAGTAATTAAATATTCGGAAGTAGTTCGTCACTCTTTCTTCCTCATCTGTCTGTGTCTGGAAGCTCATCTAAAACCTGTCCACCATGGGTGACCCTGTTGGTATTTAAAATACCGGTGGCATAGCTTTCAGAATCACAGCAACTCAAAAGCCACCACAGTACGACAAACTGACAGATGAGTGATGGACATTTTAGTTTATAAAGACTGTTAAATATGCAAAGTCTTAGAACAAAGAATGAAGTGTTGATTTGAGGGCTGATTATTTTAAATAGGATATTTAAATCCTGTCATGAAGAGGATTTTTTTTTTTTTTTTCAGAAAGATTTATTCAAGAGTGTTATCAATTTTCCTAAGAATTTCTCTGAGTAATTTGATAGTCAAATTATTTTCTACTCACCCAAAGAAGCCATATGTGACTCTGTGACCTAATGCTATATCTTCTCTCTAATTAGGGTGGTGGTGGTAGTGTGCTAGGGAATGAGTTCTGACTCAGCGCCCCTGTATGGAGTTTCCAAGAAGTGGCTGGTGAGTTTGAACTGCCACTAATCGAGTGTTTATAATCTGACTTTATGATGGAGTGCTTATCAGTGCTACATCATTTTGGGTTGCTGTTGTTAGGTGCCATCAAGTCGGTACTGATCCTGTATGTGCACCAAGAAGAAGTTCTTTGAACAGAACATGGGAACGCTGAATACTTTAAAATTAAGAAAGGTGTACAACAAGGTTGTATTCTTTCACCATATTAATTCAACCTGTATGCTGAGCAAATAATCCAAGAAGCTGGGTTCTATGAAGAAAAACTTGTCATCAGGATTGGAGGAAGACTCATTAACAACCTGCGATATGCAGATGATACAACTTTGTTTGCTGAAAGTGAAGAGGACTGTAAAAACATTTACTGCTGAAGATCAAAGAGCACAGCCATCAGTATGGATTACATCTCAATGTAAAGAAAACAAAAATCCTCACCACTGGACCAATAAACAACATTCTTATCAATAGAGAAAAGATTGAAGTTATCAAGGACTTCATTCCTCTTGGATCAGCTATCAACACTCATGAAAGCAGCAGTCAAGAAATCAGACGACATATTGCATTAGGCAAATCTGCTGCTCAAGACTTTTTTTAAAGTGTTGAAGAGCAAAGATGTCAGCTTGAGGACTAAGGTGCGCCTGACCCAAGCCATGGTGTTTTCAATTATTTTGGGTAGAGAAGTAAAAATTGAAATAAAAATTGCTCTAGTAAATTCTTGAATTTTGATAGTTTATGATTTCAAATACATAGAATCTTAGATACCTTTATAATACAGAATAATCTGGTTAATAGTAGCTTTGGGTAGAGAAATTATAGGCTAGGGAGCCAAGGTGAAAGGAAGACTTAGCTTGGATTACATGTAGTTGGCAACTTTTTAAATTGGTAGTATGTGCTTACTCTGTTTATTCATATAAATTATTTTTAAGTGCCTGAAAAGAAAGCACCTGGAATTGTTTGCCTATTAATCAAAGTGTAAAGACATTTTAAATCATTTATTTTTCTTTGTTTGAAAGAGCAGTGGAAATGATCAAGATAAACTCACCTGATATGTTGTAATGTTTGTCAACTGGCAAGAATGTTAGAGTTCCATTATAACTTTCTTAGACTACTCTATCTTTCTCATTCTAAAATAGGCTAGATGAAGTGACATATTTGGCTTTATTAGTTCATAAATATTTAGAGTATGGGTCATTCAGGAATATTTGTACCAACATGGGAAATTGTACATGTGAGTAAATGAAAAAACTCCTGGGCAATGTCAATGTAAAATCTTGGTCTTATTAAATAAATAAAAACTACTTATCTATGAGTGGATGCATGATACACACATATATGCATATCTATTTCTAGTATGTGTTATATGTATGGTGGTGGTGGTGGTTATGTGCCGTGGAGTCAGTTCCAACTCATAGCAACCCTGTACAGGGTTTCCGAGGCTGTAAAATTTTATGGGAGCAGAAAGCCTCATCTTTCTCCACCTTTTTGTTTTTGGTATGGATAAAAGTGTATCTAAGTATGTGTGTGGAGTCCCAGTGTGGCATTGTGAAGTAAGCACTGGGCTGCGAACCACAAGGTCAGCAGTTCAAACCCACTAGCTGCTTCTCAGAAACCCTATACAGGGTCACTATGAGTCAGAATCGACTCAACAGCACTTAACAACAACATCCTTAATGGAAGGCACTTTGTTGGTGCAGTGGGTTAAACACTGGGTTGCTAACGGAAAGATTGGCAGTTAAATGGAGAAGCTACTGTGAGGGAGAAAGGCGAGGTCCGCTGTGCAGCCTTGGCAATCCCTTGGAGCAGTTCTGCTGCATGCATCCTGCAGGAGCCCTGTGAGCTGGAATTGACTCTGGCAGTGAGTTTGTTGTTTGGTTTTGCATCCCTAAGAGAGTTGGACTCAGAGGATGGTGGATACTTTTGCAGTTTGCATTCTACTTTTTGAAAGAAAAGTTAGTTATTTCTTTTGCAATTAAAGATTTTTAAAATACAAATTTTCAAAAGCAGACCTTTTGTTCAGTGGTTACAATTTATAAAAGTCGAACAGTCTAGTTTATAGTACAAGAGCTCTTGAAATTCTAAGTTTTCATCTTAGTAATCATATTCTTGAGTAGAATTTTAAAAGCCCATCTACTATGATTTATATACCATCTGGTGTATAACAGTACCATTAAAATATGTCCAGTCTATCATATTGCCCAAACTAGAGATCAAAGGGGACTTCTCCAGCCAGGGCTGGGTCCCAGAGACCTTACCCCATAGTATTACTCTGGAAAGACTGGGTAATTTGAGATGTTTACTAGATGCTTTGTCTATTCTGGGTTCTAAATGAAACCCTCAAGCTACAACAATGTCTTTACTGTTTCCCTGTTTCTTCCAGTCCCTTCACAGTGCCAAGAATGGCATCATTCGAA
The DNA here is from genome assembly GCF_000296735.1 of Chrysochloris asiatica. NCBI lineage: Eukaryota > Metazoa > Chordata > Mammalia > Afrosoricida > Chrysochloridae > Chrysochloris > Chrysochloris asiatica. Next base: position 300,121 of record NW_006408793.1, read on the forward strand.
GAAGAAAAGAAACCTTTTCTTCTAATGCACTTCTTTTAGGAAGAATCCTTCCCCCACCACCAGAGGTTCGTATCTCCTTGGCCAGAATTGTACCACATTCCCATTCCTACAGTGGTAACTAGTCAGGGAAGTGGAGTTACCTGTGTGGCTGGAAAGAACTTGCCTGTGTTTAAGAGTGCAGTCAGCTATGCAAATGTCACATTTTACAAATTAAAAAAAAAAAAAAAAAAAAAACTGGAGAAGAAAGGGATGGAATAAGAGCTAATATTTATTGAACATTTAATATATGCCTTTAACTGTTATAAGAAACACTAGGGTGGCGCTGTAGGCTAAGCACGGAGCAACAAGGTCGGTGTGAATCACAAGGTCAGTGGTTCAAATTCACCAACCACTCCTCAGAAACCCTGTACAGGATCGCTATAAGTCGGAACCAACTCAACAGCACTTAGCAACATTCGTTGTTATAAAGAGCCCTGGAAGCTTAGTGGGTTTGCGATGGGCTGTTACCTGCAAGGTCAACAGTTTTAATTTACCAATCACTCCATAGGAGAAAGATGAGGCTTTCTGTTTCCATAAAGATTATAGCCTTGGAAACCCTGTACAGGGCCACTATGAGTCAGACCCTTTCGATGGCACACCACCACTACCACCACCATTGATTTTTATAAGCACTTTAATCACACACCCTTTGAGATAGGAAATGACCCATTTTGCAGATGAGTAAACTGAAGATACAGAGGGGTGATGTAACTTGACACATAGTCACCAAGTAGTGAAGCCAGGATTTATACTTGGTAATCTGGCTTCAGAGTTCATAATGATGTTGTTGTCAGGTGCCATCAAGTTGGCTCTGACTCATAGCAACCCTGTGCACAAAAGAACAAAACACTGCCCAATCCTGAGCCAACCTCGCAATTGTTGCTTGAGCCCATTGATGCTGCCACTTTGCCAATCCATCTCTCTGGGGGGTTTTCCTCTTTTTCTCTGACCCTCCACCTTACCAAACATGACATTTTTCTCCAGGTGCCATGTATTTCCTGTTAACCAGAAGCATTTGCCTCAAAATATGTATGTTAAATTATTAAAATTGTGCTGGCATCATTTCAAGTGATGGTCCACTGCCATCCAGTAGATTCTGACTTAACACTTAATTATCCTATAGGACAGAGTAGAATTGTCCCTTCGGGTTTCCAAGGGTCGTAATCAGTGGTTACAAATCAGGCTGCTAACCCAAGGTCAGCAATTCAAAACTACCAGCTGTTCACAATAAAACTTAAAAACAAACAAACAAACAAAAAAACCTACCAGCTGTTCCACGGGAGAAAGATGAGGCTTTCTGCTCCTATAAAGATTTACAGCCTCGGAAACCCTGTACAGGGTTGCTGTGAGTCGGAACCGACTCCATGGTACACAGCCACCACTACCACCCATCATTACAGAAGCTGACTGCCACTTCTTTCTCCCATGGAGGAACAATGAGTTTGAACTACCAAGCTTTTGGTTAGCTGAGCACTTTTAATCCTGTGCCACTAAACTACCTTCACTGATAATGACTCTATTGATTTCTTCCTACCCTCCCTGAGGAACTCACTGTTTGCTGACTTTGGTAAATGACAGCTGTGGATAGATAAACTCGTTGGTGGAAAATGGAATACAGAAGAAGTCTCAGTGGACAAGTTCCAATGTGAATATTTGGGTATCTGCTTTTGAAGCTCTCCTTTTCCGTCTTGTTAATAATGTTAGGTGCCGTAGAATTGCTTCTGTCTCAGTGACCCTCTGCACAACAGAACAAAACATTGCACGATCCTGACAATTGTTATGTTTGAACCCAATGTTGATGCCACTGTGTCAATCCGTCTTACTGGGTTCTTCCTCTTTTCCACTGACCCTCCACTGTACCAAGCATGATGTCCTTCTCCTGGGATTGTTTCCTCCTGGCAAGAAGAAGTCTGGCCATCCTCCTAAGGAGCATTCTGGCTGTACTTCTTCCAAGACAGGTTTGTTTGTACTTCCAGTTAACAGCACTTTCAATATTGTTTGCCCCTCAATGTAAAGGAAACAAAAATCTTTACCACTGGACCAATAAATAACATCATGATAAATGGAGAAAATACTGTCAAAGACTTGATTTTGCTTGGATCCACAGTCAGCACTCATGGAAACATCAGTTCAGAAATCAAACAACAAATTGTATTAGGCAAATCTGCTGCACAAGACCTCTTCAAGAGCAAAGATACCAGTTTGAGAACTAACGTGCACCTGACACAAGCCATGGTATTTCTAGTAGCCTCATATGCATGTGAAAGTTGGGCCATGAATAAGGCAGACTGAAGAAGAATTAGTACATTTGAATTGTTGATGTTGGAGAATATTAAAAGTACTATGGACTTCCAGAAGAACAAATCTGTGTTGAAAGGCATAAAACCAGAATGCTTCTTAGAAGCCAGGATGGTGAGACCTCCTCTTATATTTTAGACTTGTTATTAGGAGGGACCAGTCCCTGGAGGACTTCATGCTTGATCAAATGGAGGGTCATTAAAAAAACAGGAAGATCTCCACAAGATGAATTGGCACAGTGGCAGCAACAGTGCAAATGTAGAAACAGTTGTGAGGATGGTGCAGAATTAACAGTGTTCTGTTTGGTGGTTTATAAGGTCCCCCAACTCAACAGCACTGTAATGGTTAGGGTTCTGTGTCAACTTGATTGAGTCAGGATTCCTAGTTATTTGGCAGTCAATCGTTAACTCTATGAGTGACTAAGAGCAGCCAATCAATTGAAAGCCTACTTCCTTGAGGGTGTGGCCTGCTCCCAATATAATGGACCCATGGGAAAGGTGTGCTCGCTCTCTCTTTCCCATTGGGGACCTGGGACTCTGTAATTGTAAATTATTTCCTTGATAATAAACTTCTTTTTCTGGTTTTGCTTCTCTACAAAACCCGGCCTAAGACAGACATCTAACAACAATACTCTTTGCCAACACCATCATTCAAATGTATTAGTTCTTCTCTGATCTTCTTTATTCATTGTCCAACTTTCACATGCTTATGAGGCAAGCCTTGGAGGTAGCAGTTGTAAGGACCAAACTGATTTTGCCTACCTAGAAATTGCTTGACTAAACTCTAGTCAGGCTCAGGAAAGCATTTTAAATAGACAAGGCCTCAGTTATTAGTTCCCTTCAGAGGCAAGGTCAATCTCCATTCTGTACATTAGCCTGAACACGTACTCTAGCTCCAAGAATATGATATATGCATAAATAGCCAGGCAGCTCAAGGCCAGAGGCCAGATGTTTTCCTTTACCCTAGCCTAAGAACAAAGACCACCAGTCCTGACCAATTAAACTGTAACATCTCATAGTTTGCCAATTGTTAACCAATCCAAAGATTGTAAAGCTGAGAAACCTGAGCTGTTTGAAAATTCTATAAAAACCCTGCAGACAATGAATTCGGGGCTCTTTCCCTATTCCGAAATGTCGGATAAGGTTAGAGACCTGGCTCGAGCTTGATTAAACAACCCTTATGTATTTGCATCGGTACACGGCTCCTGGGTGGTCTTTGGGGACCCTGAATTCTGGGCATAACACAGTTCAGTGCTGGTACACCACACCAGGACTCCAAAGGTGCTCACAGGGCCTGCATTTCAAGTCCCTTCAGATTTTCAGTACCACCCATGGCCTCCACGTGTGTTTCTTTCAACTCTTTCTCCTTCTGTTTCTTCTCATCTTATGCTTGTTGGAATCACTTTACAGAAGAAAATCAAGGCTATGTGTTTCCACAAGCCAAGAAGTGTGGTCTGTTTCTCCTTGAACTGGATCATAATGTTCTCTTGTCCCTCATTCTTTATAACCAAAATAAGAGGAACAGAATTTGAGACCATGTCAAACAAATTTGCCTCAGTCTACATTAAATACAGGTTGAGTGGTTAACCTCCAAATTCCTGGGATACATTTGTAAGTTCATATTTTTCACTTAGGCAACTTTACCAGTGGCTCTAAAGTAGGAACAATAGCTACAAACATTTGAAGGTGTAGTATAAATACTGGTACTCCTAAAGGTAAAAGTAGTTAATAGTTATGTTTCTAGCTGTTCACAAGACACCTTGAAGGAAGGCGAGTGAGTTATCTAGCTAATAAGTGAGCCTAGCCAAACAAACTCACTGCAGTCAGTTGGGTTAGTTCCAACTCACAGCAACCATAGGCACAGAGCAGGACTGCCTGGGGTTTCCAAGGATATAAATCTTTAGAAGCAGACCACCTCATTGTTCTCCCCTAGAGCAGCTGATGGGTTCAAACCACCGATCATTTGGTTTGCTTAACCCACCGTGCCACCAGGTCTCCTTTGACTCTATCTGGTTATTCAATACCTTCTTCTCAGCACAGTTTTGTTTGTGTTCATTATCGCCTACATAGTGACTATTAAGAAATTATTAAACAGAAGAAAACAAAGACTATGTTTCCTTTTGCAAAAATAGCCCAAAAGAAATGCTGGTGGGAGAAATGAAAAAGTTAAAGAAAATGATGGTTGTTAGCTATTATACATATGTTGTTGTTGTTATATGCCATGGAGTCGGTTCTAACTCATAGCGACCTTGTACAGGGTTTCCAAGGCTGCAAATCTTTACAGGAGCAGAAAGCCTCATCTTTCTCCCGCAAAACAGCTGATAGTTTTGAACTGCTGACCTTAAGGTTGGCAGACCAATTCGTAACCACTGCGCTACCAGAGCTCCTTATTATATATATAATTGTTGTTAAATACCGTCAAATCAATTCTGACTCAGAGCGACCTTGTCTAGGGTTTCCAAGGAGTGGCTGGTGAGTTTGAACCACTGGCCTTGCCATTCCAACCAGTCTTATAGTTGAGTGCTTATTCCATAGGCTCACACCAGGACTCCATATATTTATGTGTGTGTGCATGTGTGTGTATATATATATATATGGTGTGTGTGTGTGTGTGTGTGTATTGGGCTGCAAACCGCAAGGTCAGCAGTTTGAAACTACCAGCTATTCCATGGGAGAAAGATGAGGCTTTCTGCTCCCATAAAGATTTACAGCCTCGGAAACCCTGTTCTGGGTTGCTATGGGTCGGAACTGACTCGATGGCACTTAACAACAACAATATATATGTATATATATACACACACACATAAATATATGGAGTCCTGGTGTGGTCCTATGGGATATGAAGCACCACGCCAGGATAAATAAAAGAGTAGACAGTCAATTTGGAAAAGCCCAGCTCTGTGTCACAAATAACTTTATTAAGTCAGTGCAAGTCCAGACAACCCCTAACCCTCTAGAATTATGGGACTCATTTTCCCTTAAAAGTCAGCTGGAACAGTTTTAGCACCTTAGGCTTATGGCTGCCTTATATGCAAAGTCCACTAGAATTTCACTAAGTGTTGTTAAGCGCCATGGAATTGGTTCCAACTCATAGAGACCCTGCGTTGGGTTTCCAAAGAGCGGCTGGTGAGTTGAACTGCTAAACTTTTTGGTAGCCAGTGCTTATCCTACAGCACCACACTAGGACTCTCACTTTATATAGCCCCAGCCCAATTTCTCTTCATTTTCCCAAGAAGAGACTATGGTCATCTACTGCAGTTCCTTTTCTATGAAATACTCTACTAGCCTTCCGGTCAGTTTGGTCCCTGGCATTTGATACCACCTCTCACATCCCTCTTCCTCATGCTAACCTCCCCCACCTGCACCCTTTCTCCAAAGTACCACCCATCCTGGCTATTGTTAAGTGCCATTGAGTCTGTTCCAACTCGTAGCAACCCTGTGTGGGGTTTCTGAGGAGTGACTGGTGAGTTTGACTCACTAACCTTGTGTTTCAAAGTGACCTTGAGGGCCAGTGTTTATCCTACAGTGCCACACCAGGACTAAAGAGCAGGCTTTACTGAAGGCTTGATAGTAATGGGGAACAAGATACAGCATAGCACAGCAAAACAATTTAAGCATAACTGGACATCTCTCCACCACAGGGAACCTAGCTTTTCTGACTGCTTTTGGTTGAGGAAACAATACAGGACAGCAATGAGGGGAGGCTCTGGAATCAGAATCCTGGCTCCACCACTCACTCACTGGTGGTGGTGGTGGCTGTGTGCCATGGAGTCAGTTCCAACTCAGAGCGACCCTGTACAGGGTTTCCAAGGTCGTAAATCTTTATGGGAGCAGAAAGCCTCATCTTTCTCCTGTGGTACACCTGGTAGTTTCGAACTGCTGAACTTTCGGTTCAAAACCTGATTCATAACCACTACACCACCACTCACTAGTTGTTATTTTTGTGAAGTGCCATCAAGTCTGTTCTGACTCATAGCAACTGGGTATATGGTTTCCAAGAAGCGGTTGGTGAGTTTGAATCACCGACCCAACAACTCAAACAACCTTGCAGTCCAGTGCATTATCCCACCAGAACTCTAGGTCTGATTCCTTGCCTGTAAAGGTGATTACTAATGGGCTCCTCTCCTAAGGTGTTTATGGGAATTCAATGAGGTAATATGTAAAGTTGGCATTTCAGTGACTGGTACAGTGATTACTCAATATGTATCAGATGTCATCAAGTTGATTGCAATAGACAGGACCGTATATGTGTCAGAGTAGAACATAGGCTCATTTCAGTGGCTGAGTTTTGGGAAGCAGATCATCAGAACAACTATCCTCAGACACCTCTGGATGAACTCAAACCACCAACCTTTAGTTTAACAGGTGAATGCAATCACCATCACACTTCCCAGGAACTCCCAATAAATCTGCTGTTATCCAGAAGATTCTGTTGCCCACTGATTCCCAACCTTTGTATGTAAACCACTGATTCCCTACCCTGCTGCCTGACACACATGTTGCTGCTGTTGTTAAGTGCTGTTGAGTCAATTCCAACTCACAGTGATCCTGTACAGTGTTTCTGAGGAGCAGCTGGTGGGTTTGAACCACTGAATTTGTTGTTCACAGTCTAGTGCTTATTCTACAGTGCCACATATACATATATCCTGTATCCATCCCAGCAGAGTCTTTAAGCCTGTGTCTGAGCATCAGTGGTCTTTTCAGCGCCCCAGGTTGACTATAACACATAGCCAGGTTGAGAACCATCACTGCAGTCTCTTCCACACCTTCCCCTTCTTTCCCTTTTCTGGACTACCTACTACCTTTCTCCAGGCCTGCCAGAGAAATCCAGAAGTCTTCTATACTGTATTTTCTCCCACTTTATTATAAGCATAGCATTTTGACTCTCTTTCTCTCACAACTGCTCATTTAAGATATACCCAGGAGTCCTTGACTTTCTCATTGTGAAAATATTCTTGTAGGCTTTTTTCGGTTCCAGTCATTAAGCATAAGAGATACTGCTATTGGTTTAAATAATATTTTCAAAACAAAACAAAACATTAGTAAGAAGCTACCACAGATTTCCCCAAATTGGATTATGGCATAAATAACTGCACACGTCCCTTCCATTAGACAGCCAAGGATCCCAGCTATACAGTACAAGATGCTGGAAGTCCACTTAGCAATATGCTCAGAGTACTTGTAAAATATTTCTGCAGATCTTAGGGAATTTTCAGTCTTGGCTGCATTAAAAAAAAATTTTTTTTTTTTAGGTGAATTGGGTGAAGATTTACAGAGCAAATCAGTTTTCCATTCATACACATTTTGTTTCATGACATTGATTGCAATTCCACAATGAAATAACCAATTATGCCACTTCTTCCCCGCGTCTCCTCTTCCCACTCATCCTACTCATTCCTGCTTTCTGAACTTTGTCCTTTGGCAAATGCTGCCCTGTGGATGTTAAATGGTTGATTATTCTGAGGTGTGTGTACCTCCCCAGTGTTACAGCTCACCGTGAAAACCTCTGTCTCTATTGTTGGCTTTGCCATGGGGCTGAGTTCCTTTCCAGATCTGAGGAGTGACCTTGGACCATAGTCTCAAGGGTTTCACCAGTCTCTATCTGCCCAGTAAATGGGTCTTTTTTTTTTATGATTTTGAGTTTTGTTCCACATTTTCCTCCCTCTCTAGCCAGGATCTTCTAATATGATCCCTTTCAGAGAAGTTGGAAGTAGTAGCTCAGCACCATCTTGTTCTTCTGGTCTCAGGGTCTTGGAGACTGATGTTCATGTGGTCCATTAGTCCATTGGATTGTTTTCATGTGTCTACAATTTTCAGCACTCTTATTTCCTTTGTACAGGGAGAGACCAATACAATAGTTACACCTTAGATGGCCAATCACAAGCTTTTAAGACTCCAACTGCTACTAATCAAGGTAGGATGCTGAACATTGGCATTATGAACTTTGTTATGCCAGTTGATCTTGGTGTTTGTGTTATGCCAATTGGCCAAGACTATTGGAGGAGAATCTTGAAAGTGCCATGGGCTGCCAAAAGAACTAACAGATCTGTGTTGGAAGAAGTGCAGCCAGTGTGCTCCTTGGAGGCCAAGATGGCCAAACTTCATCTCTCATACTTCGAACATGTTGTCAGGAGAGACCAGTTGCTGGAGAGGGATATCATGTTTGATAAGATGGAGAGTCAGAGGAAAACCCCCAGCGTGATGGATTGGCAAAGTGGCAGCATCAATGGGCTCCAGCATGGTAACAGTAGTGAGGTTGGCCCAGGATCAGGCAGTGTTTTGTTCTGTTGTGCATAGGGTCGCTATGAGTTGGTACTGACTCGATGGCACCTAACAACAACAATGATCCTGAGTCCCTTTCAGAATGCTCAGCAGTTGTAGTTATTGTTTTGACTAATTGTTTTCATGTATCTCTTCTTTGCTCGGGACAGGAAGAGACCATTAGATGGCTGCTCACAAGCTTTTAAGACCCTAGTCACTACTCATAAAAGTAGAATGTAAAACATTATCTTTGCGAACTATGTTATTGCCAGTTGACTTTGATATCCTCTCATCTACCACAAAATTATGGTCCCAAGCCTCTAGGTCCAATGACTGTCTCCCTCCAGGTGTTTGGCTTGTGTGGCGCTCCGAGTTAATATACTGGACTTCAAGGTCTGTTTGAATGGCAAGGTCTGTGGTTCGAGTCTACCAGCTCCTCCTTGGAAACCCTATACAGGGTCACAGTGAGTCAGTACTTAGCAGCAACAGCAACAATCATCTAGTGGATGACTTTCCCTTCCCTCCACTCCTCTCCCATCGCTGGTAACCATCAAAGAAATTGTTGTTGTTGTTCCGAGATTCTAATTTCATAGGTCTGGAGTAGGGTCTAGGCATCAGTTTTTGTTTGGGTTTGGTTCAATCGCCCTCCAGATGACTCAAATGAGCCGTCACTGACCTGTGCAGACCTGCTCTTCTCACGTCACTTTTCTCATCCATCCACCCTAAAGCACTGTATTAACCCTGTATTTCCCAAACAGTTCCCATCATAGAACCTCCTGGGGTGCTACTTGAAAACAGTCCTGGGCTCTCCTTCATGTTTACTGACTCAGAATTGCCAGGAAATTTTTCTTAACAGGGGCTTTGTTGTTGTTCAGTGCCATAGAGTCGGTTCTAACTCATAGCTATCCCTCATAAGTTTTCTAAGGCTTTAGTGATCTTTGGAGAGTAGAAAGTCTCATATTTCTTCTGTGGAAAGGCTGGTGGTCTCAAACCACAGAACTTGTGGTTCAAAGTCGAGTGGGGTTTTTTTGTTTTTAAGTTTTTATTGTGAATTGAGTGAAAGTTTACAGGGCAGATCATCAGTTGTACATTTAACAAATCATACACCTTGTTTCATTACAAAGATTATAATCCCCTCCATGTACCATCAGATAACAGATAACAGTATTTCTCTCTATTCATTTTAGCTCTTTTTTTTTTTTTAACACTCAGACATATGTAATAATTTAAACCACCAAAGGGTACATTCTGAAAGCCTGCCTCCTGGCCTCCAGCTCGCAGTCCCTCTCTTTCTATGAATTTAGAATTCTCAGCTGCTTCCTCTCTCCATGTCCCCATCTCTGCCTCCATCTCTGGCGTCGCTGCTTCTCTGGATAAGGTCCCACATTCTGCTTGTGCTCTTCTCCCTTGATAGTCCTAGGGTCCTTTCTTTCTGGACTGTGAGATTAACTACTCCCCCATTTTTGTTACAAAACTTCTACCTTTACAATTGTGACACTTGTAATTATTCATGATAATAGTTACTGTTGAATTGTAAGAATCTTATCCCCATCTGTTTAACGAGACCCATCTAGACAAGATGACAACTATTCAGTGGGGACTTTATCTACCCCCTCACATTCTTAAACTAACCTCCCTCTTGAAAGCTTGTAAGCCAGTCACTTCATGCCTTTATCACCCCCTCATTTTAGGTAGCCAATATCTAAGTTGCCTCTTCCTATCTCCCCTGTATACAGAGGGGATAACATTAATACTTGATGTGAAGACTTCTTCCCTTTCTGTTAGTATTTTGAGCTACTACATCCATGAGTATAGGTCAAGATCATCAAATTGTAGCAATGTACTGTCGTTTCCTTTATCAAAAATTATTGTTGTTGTTGTTTTTAAGCTTCCTCTATTCGAGTTCTGATTATCAAGTCATTGAGGCTAGGTCAAATGGGTACTATCTGCAAGTTTGGGTGTTCTTATGCATCTCCCTTCACTTCATATCAGATGGATGCTTCACTCTCAGCTCTAGCCCTCAGTGGCTATGTCCTTGTCCATGTGCTCAGGTGTCCCCAGGTCTCAACACACTTTGGACCAACCAGCCTTTCCTCTTCTCTCTCTCATCTCCAGGTCAAGGGGACTTTATGGAATGTGGTTGAATTCAGCCCACTTCTTCATTGCTGCCTTTCCCCTTCTTCCACTCATCAGTAGACTAATTGTTGCAGACCGTGAAGGCCTGGTCAGAGGTTCAAGGCCCTATAGGCCCGAGTGTAACAGATCTAGCCACCTGGCAGTTAATAACAAATTATTTTTATTAATTGCAGACATGAAGCCCTTAATATACACAGATAAATGTAATATTTTCCTAAAAGTCAAGACTGTAAAATTCCAAACAGGCAAAGTTCTTCCCTCAGAGAATCCATTCAAGGTAAATTGGGTGGCTCCCTGGTCTGTTCCAAGGACAATAGGAATGCCCTCCCTAAAGTGTTTCCAGGTGCTGCCTATTCACCCAGGCGCCTCTTTTACTGAAGAACCTGGGCTTGGCAGCCGACACAATGGGAATCCTCCCAATCCTCCCTTTCCTCCCTCCATTTGAGGCTAGGTGCTAAAAGGTATGTTAATTAAGCTTGAGAAACCAAGTTGCTGTAGTGAGATTCGAACCTGCAAAGTATGATGTAAAGTTGCCTGAATGTCTGGAAAAGTAAATCTTGTCTTAGTCCCCTCCTAGCTTTGTGTAAAGTACCTCCCCTAAATAAAAGGAAGGCTCAGAACGAATCCAGGTGCATTATAACTGGCAAGGCGTGCATTACAGCATGCAGGGGGCACAGTCCAGCCTTGCAACCATACTGCCTGTTTAGCTAAGATGTTTACTATGCAGGATATTACGGCCTTCGTGGCTGAGATGTTTGCAATGCAGGATCTGCCTGATGCCAGTCCAGCATTCACTCTGGTTTCGGAGTGTCTCTTTGTCTCTCTCTTTGCATCTCTGTGTCACTTTTGCTATCTGTATCGCTGCTGAATCTCCCCTCCTCGTGAACCAAACACTCGTGAACAACACAACTATGTCGAGGTCAGACCCCGGCAACTAATGTGGTTTCCAGTAAGCTTACATGTCTGCTCATGTGTTCCCTTTGAGTTTCAGGCTTAGAGGGGGGTTTGGCCTGAAGGGACTTGATTGCTTGCCTTGATGGCTTCCCAGTGAACAACTTGCTTATTCTTATAGTAGCCAATCATACTGCCATTTTTATTTTGGATTTTTCCTGCTAATCTTTCTTTGAAAATGTACCTTCTGTCACTCTAGCTCTTCCAGGCTGGTCTGCTTGTCCTTTCTAGTGGGAATGTTCCACCTCAGAAGGTTCTGGATGGGACTCAGGATTCCACCTAAGGTCCTATACACTGCAAAGGCTCCACAAGAGGCCTATTTCACTGGGCAAGTTGTAGAGCCCCTTTGAGGTATTCTAATCAGTTATAGGCTGAAGATGGGCTTACAAGCTTTCTGTAATAATATTTCCTGACATTCATTTCTATCCCACTCAAGTGTCTATTTTACAGTAGTAGGCAAGGGAACCCAGTATTCATAAGACAGTCAAGCATCTTAGTATTACTATCCCTCTTCAACCTATGCCTTTATCTATGTATCACAGAGCCTTGAGTCCAGTGTATGGAGTCACCACACTCCCTAACAAGTGCCTGTCTTATCAAGCAAATGTAGGACATGCCATTTGATTCCAAGTTATTGCAGTCCATTTCCAGCCAACTGATACGTATGTTACTCATTTATTCAACAGTTAAAGAGTACTGATGGTGTGTCCAAGGAGCCCAGCCTGGCAGCACAGTGGCTAAACACTGGGCTGCTAAGGAAAGGTCACAGGTTCACACCTACCAATTGCTCAGCAACAAAAGATGAGACTGCTCTCATTAAGATTTAGTCTCAGAAACCTTATGGAAATTTTCTGTTCTGGCCTATAGAATCGCTGAGTCCAAATCAACTTGATGGCAGGCGGTTTGGATTTGGAACATGTGCCAAACATTACTTGTTGTAGTTGTTGTTAAGTGCCATTGAGTTGGTTCCGACCCTTAGCGACCCTATATAGGGTTTCCAAGGAGCAACTGGTGAACTTACCAACCTTGCAGTTCAAATGGCTTTGCAGTCTGGCACTTTAACCCACAGCACCACACCAGGTTTTACCAATACAGCAGAGAAAAAAAGTTCATAACCTCAAGAATATTATAGTCAAGAATTGACTATAGTGCCCTCGAGTCAGTTCTGACTCATAGTGACCCTATATAGAGTTTCTGAGGAGTAGTTGGTAGATTTGAACTGCCAATCTTGTAGTTAGCAGTCCAGAGCAGGTTAAGGCTCTGTAAGGCCATTCTTTTAAAGGGGGTAACCAGGATGACCTCTTTATGAAGGCAAATTTAAACAAAGAACTAAGTGGAGAAGCTTGCCAAGAATTCCACTGAGATATATTTGCACATCTTTAATGCAACATGCAACATGTCTCCTACATGAGATGGGATTTTCTTCCAGGTCAGGGAGTTTTATACTTTTGTATTCTCCCATAGCAACTAATGCAGCAGTTTGCACACATAAAAACTCATTAAATCACACAAGACTTAAAAGCATTTTGAAATTCAATACACTTTCCTTGTTAACTTTTTATTGTGAATTGAATGAAAGTTAACAGACAAGACCATCTGCTTTACTTTCAACAAATCCTACACTTTGTTTCATCTCAATGATTGCAGTCCCCTCCCTGCAACAACAGTTATCCTGTTTCCTCCCTATAACTTCCCTTTTACATTTTATTTTTCACAAATGAACAAAATAAAAAAATTTGATGTACACATATGAAACAAAAAATATAAATTCATTTAAATGTCCAAAGGGCACATTCTGCCAGCCAGCCACACAGCCTTACTCAGTCCCTGGGCCTAAAGCCTGCAGCTACTCTTTCTCTCCATGCCTTCACCTCTGCCACTGTCTCTGCTGTTGCTTGCTTTTTTGGTAGGATCTCACACGCCTCTCATGTTCTTCCTTCTTCATGGTCCTAAAATAATCTGTTCCTAAAATGCAAGATTAACTAGTCCATTTTAGTTATACATCTTCTACAATTACAGTTGTGATAATCACAATAAACCCTGCTAGCAGTTACTCTCGATTGAATCATAAGATCCCGTCACCATCATCCCTGCTCCTCTTTCACCAGATCCACCTGGAAAAGAGGAAAACTAGTCAGTGGGGATTCCACCTTACTCTCCTCATTCTGAAACTAAGCACACTCTTGAAAGTTTGTAAGCCAGCCACTTCATGCATTTATAGCCCCCTATTTTTGATAGTCAATGTCTAGATTGCCCATCCCTATCTACCCAGTGCACTGAGGAAACAAGCTTGATCCTTGTATGAAAAATCCTTCCATTCCTGTGGAAATTTTGAGCAACTGCATCCGTAAGCAAAGGTCCAGTTCATCAAATTGCAGCAATTTACATTTGCTCACAGTATCAAACATCTTTATCTGGTTGAGTTCTGATCAGCTAGCCATCCAAGCTAGGTCAAATGGATACTAGCTGCAAGGTGGTAGTTCACACACACCTCCCTGTACTTCAGACCAGCTGGCCACCTCACTCTCAGCTCTAGCCCCCAGTGGCTAGGTCAGAGCCCATGGGTTTAGGAGTTTACATATCTCCCTAAACTTCAGACCAGCCTTCCTCTTCACTCTCTCATCTGAAGGTCAACAGGTGTCAATGGAACATGGCCAAACTCTGCCCATGTCTTCATTGCTGCATTTCCCCCACTTCCACTCACAAGTAGACCCAGGTGGTCAGTCATAGGCAAGCATTCCCATTTAGTTTCATGTCGGGGACCCGCCTCGACATAGGGGTTCGGTTCACGAGGAGGGGATACCTGACAGCGATTGCAATATATCAAGAATACACAGGAGACAAAGAGACACTCCGAAACCAGAGTGAATGCTGGACTGGCATCAGGCAGATCCTGCATTGCAAACATCTCAGCCACGAAGGCTGTAATATCCTGCATAGTGAACATTTTAGCTAAACAGGCAGTATGGTTGCAAGGCTGGACTGTGCACCCTGCATGCTGAAACGCACGCCTTGCTAGTCGTAATGCCCCTGGATTCGTTCTGCGCCTTCCTTTTATTTAGGGGAGGAGTTTCACACTAAGCTGGGAGGGATTTAGGCAAGGTACAGCTAACATCGGTACTTTTCCAGACATTCAGGTAACTTTACATCGTATTTCGCTGGTTCGAATCCCAGGCCAGCAACTTGGATTCTCAGGCCCAATTAACATATCTATAGCCCCTGATTGTGTGGATCATGACAAGCTATGGAC
>NW_006408793.1:316479-317521 GCF_000296735.1 Chrysochloris asiatica
ATTAAGATGAAAGCAATTTGCCATTAACTGCCAGTGGCCTCATTTGTTACACTCGGCCCTATAGGGCCTCGAACCTCTGACTAGTCTTACAAGGTCCGCAACAGTTTCAGTCTTAGAAGGGTGTTTTTCCTGATGGACTGACTTTTTTTGCCTTGATGCCTCCAAAGCAAACAGCTTGCTTGATATTCTAACAGCCAAGCAGTCTGCTTTTTCTTCTTTCGGCAGGCCTTTCTTTGAATAAGATCCTTCTGTGCTATATTACAGAATATGTTGTTCCAAGGTTGTGTATAAATCACTATTTACCTCTGTCACATTTAGTGCATGCATACCTCCCTAAGTCTTCCCCTATTTTCTTTGTTCGTCTGCCACCCTCCTTTGCCTGGTGTATTGCCCTCACTTGCCTTGTATATTGTCTTCCCCGTCACCCACACTAACATGTGTCTACCTTCTAGCCTGTGAATTACTCTCCCTTCCTTCCCAGCCCTGGTAAACATCAAAGAATGTTTCTTTTAGTATGAAAATATGTTCTTAAGCTTTTTCAATAATGTTATCGTGCAATGTTTGTCCTTTTGTGATTGACTAGTTTCAGGTTCATCCAAGTTATAAAGCGCTTTGCAGTCTCATCATTATTCTTCTAGATGGCATAGTATTCAGTTGTGTGTTTATTGTTGTTGTTAAGTGCCATCGAGTCGGTTCCGAACCATAGCGACCCTATGTAGAGTTTCCAAGGAGTAACTGGTGAGCTTGAACCGCCAACCTTGCTGTTCAAACGGCTTTGCAGTCTGGTGCATTAACCCACAGCGCCACACCAGGACTCAGTTGTGTGTATATATCCATTAATTTGTTCTTCCATTGGTGGACACTTAGGCGGTCTCCTTCTTTTTGCTATTGTGAATTATTCTGCATATTACTACTTGCGTCCTGGCTCATATTGTGGATCTGTACTAAGTAGAAGAATTGCTGGGTCATAACGTATCTCTGGTAGCGTAGTGGTTACGAATCGGGCTGCAAACCTTAAGGTCAGCGGTTTGAAACTACCAGC
>NW_006408793.1:318401-336558 GCF_000296735.1 Chrysochloris asiatica
CAGAGAAAAAGAGGAAGACCTCTAATGAGATGGATTGGCCAGGTGGCATCATTGATGGACTCAGGTGTGGCAGTGGTAGTGAGATTGGCACAGGATCGGACATTGTTTCATTCTGCTGTGCATGGGGTCGCTATGAGTCGGTTCCGACTCGATGGCACCTGACAACAACAACAATAACCATTTGTTGTTTTCTGGGTGTTTTTTTTCTTAATTTCGCTGTTAATGCTTAAATACGCTTTTAAGGACTCAGTCAACAGAGGCAAGTTATCTGCTTTGTCTCAGGTACGTTGGCCACGTTATCAGGATGATATGACATCATGTCTGGTAAAGTATGGGTCAGTGAAAACGAGGAAAACTCCCAGGAGTTGGCTTAGCACAACGGCTGCAACAATAGATTGAACAGAGCACTGAGGATGAAGATTATGAAACACCTGGAAGTATTTTGTTCTATTGTCTGTAGTGCCGTTATGAGTCAGAACCTACTCAGATTCACTAAACAGCAAACAAAGGAAACTCCAGGGGGCAATGTTTAATTACCAAATACTAAGCCCAAGCCTCAACTTTCTGCTTGCTTTCACTTAGTAGATGTAGATCCTTATCAGAAAAATCTTCAAAATAAGACAAGATCTAGTCATCAGTGCCTGACTGCCTGCTGGGGAGATGAAGCATTGAGTTTCTGTTTCCAGTTTCTGCTAGCTTACCACCCTGTGACATGATTTCTTATCTTCAGTATTCAGCTTCCCCTCAACTTCTTACCAATGTCTCTGCATGCCTTCTAAGTTTCATTCAACTCCTATTTTCTTATGATAATCAGCTGGGTTCTGCAGAAGACCACAGAATCCTATTAAGTCTCTGAAGGCCAAAGGGAGACTATTTAATATACATGAAAATCCTGAGAAGGGTTAGCAAAACCAGTTCATATGCCCGCGGAAGGTTTATTTCAATTCCAATTTGGTATTCACGTTGTTTTCAGAGGGGTTTTCCATTTCTAGCAGCATTACCCTGTTCTGGCTCACGACAGTGAAATCAGTACTGGAGGGCTGACCCAGGAGACAATACCATTTACTAGGGAAATTCCTGAACAAGAAATGTCCAGAGTGTTTTGTACCAACTCTACAACTGAGGTATTGTTTAACCTGACAAGTTACTTAACCCCTTTATGCCTTCTTGTTGTTCTAAAGTGCCATCGAGTCAGTTCTGAGTTAATAGCAACCCTGTAGAGGGTTTCTGAGGAGCAACTGGTGAGCTTGAACCGCTGACCTTGCAGTTCAAACAGCTTTGCAGTCAGGTGCATTAACCCACAGCACCACATCATGACTCCATGCTTAGTGCTACACAATTATAACATGTTGTTGTTAAGTGCTATTAAGTCAGTTCTGACTCATAACGACCCTGTATAGGGTTTCTGACGAGCGGCTGGTGACCTTGAACTGACCATGAGGTTCAAACCAACCTTGCAGTCCAGCGCATTAACCCGCAGCGCCACACCAGGGCTTACAACACACTTCATTATAATTGGGTGGCATAATGGTGACATGCTAGGATGCTAAACAAACCCACTCAACAACCCTAAAGAGAAACAAAGAGCTGGCTATCTGTTCCCATAAAGATTACAACCTAGAAAAATCTAGGGGATAGTTCTGTCAGTCACAAGGAGTCAGTTTCTCTGAACCAAAATTGACTTGATAACATTATTGTAGTAGAAGAGCCTGAGCTGAGTGGTGGAAATGGTTTACTAGTGGCTACAAACCACAAGGTTAGCAATTCAATCCCACCCACTAACTCCACAGAGTAAAAAGCTGATACTTTATTTCCATGGGAGTCCTGGTGTGGCGCTGTGGGATAAATCACTGGACTGCAAGGTTGATTTGAAACACAAGGTCAGCGGTTCAAATTCACCAGCTGTTCCTTGGAAATCCTATACAGGGTCGCTATGGGTTGGAACCGACTCGACGGCACTTAACAACAACTATGCTTCCATCAAAATCATAGTTGGGAAAATCCTAGTGAACAAGCTCTATTCTGACATGCATGTGGTCATTGTGAGCCAGCATCAGCTTGATGTCAACAGTTTGGTTTCAATATTATCATAGTAAAAAATAATACACTGTATTCTTAGACTCTTGTGGTAGGTACTTGGATCCCTTTTGCCTCTCAACCTCTCATTTCTGCATGAAAGTTACAAGATTCCTTCTGTCACCTCCTTCCCATGTGGCTGTGATTTTTTTTTTTTTATTATATCAATAGTTTTATTAAATATAAATGGTTTAAATAAACCAATGTAAGCATAGATATTGATAGTGGCTGTGATTTTGATTAACGCTCTGTACCTGTGCTTAGATCGCCCTCCTGGAAAAACCATGTCGGGGGTATGTCGGACTTCCCCTGACTTCATAAAGGAGCAAAGTCAAACTCAAAATCAGTCCACTGCCGATTCCTTTGAAGCAGAAGTCAGATATGCTTCCTCCCAACCACCTTCTGTACACGATTCTGACCCCAACCATCCCTCCCATAGCTTCACATCTGGGTTCCATAATCCACTGCAATGGTCACACAGAAATCACAATACTCATGATTATGGGGTTTATTAGGGAAATGAACAGGGTACAATTCAGGATCAAAACCAACTCCGGAGGCCAAAGTTCTCCAGTCAGGAACATCTCTTGGCTGCCATACCTCACACTTTCCTTAGGCCTCTCAGCCAAGTGGTCCCTTGATCTCTGTCCTGCGTGGGCAAGTGCTCTGTCAGCCAGTCTGTGAATGCCTAAGGGCACATTCTTCAAGTCAGTCTCCTGTCCATTGTTTTTCTCAGTTTTACTCAATCCATACATAGGTCTAGAGCCCAAAGCTGCTGTGTCTCTCCATGCCGTCATCTCTTGCCATCTTATCTTGCTGTCTCACTCACTTAGGCTCTTCCTTCTTGATGGTCCTGGGATCTTCGGTCTCTGCTTCTGAGATGACTCCTTTTAAATCCAGCTGGAAGGCAAAAGTAACCAATCCCAGCCTTAGAGTCCTGGATACCTTATTTGGATGGTCCCACCAATTGTTTGGTGGGAATTAAGAAGACATCGGATAGCAAAGCCATATCAAGTAAATCCAAGGCACCACACGCCCCCTTGGAGTAAACAAATATCCTCAGTTGACTGACATGACTGAATTCCTCAAGTTCAGTGGCCATTTGGCCCATGGATTGCCATTGGCCCTAGTCAGCTGACTCATAGTATCTCCTATCTTGCTGGTTACTTATGTCTGGGTGGAGGGACCTGTAACTACTGATGTAACTTAAACAGTGTCTCTGTTTATCTCAGGGTCTGGGATGAGGACTCTTCTAATCCTCAGCTCAATCAATACAGTTTCATTAATGGTGATTTTTTGGGTTGAATAGTATCTCCCCACCCCCTCCACTCCCACCCCACTCCCAAATTCATGTTTGGTGATTGTGACTTTATTTGGAAACACTGTCTTTGCAGATGTAATCAAAGTAAAACGAAGCCATACCCATTTTGAATGGGTCCTAAGTCCAGTGGCTGGTATTGTTTTAAGAAGGGTGAAATTTGAACTTAGAAAAGACACGCCAAAAAGAAGACCATGTGGCAGTGGAGGCAGAGGTTGGACTGAGGCAGCTTCAAGTTAAGGAGCACCAAGGGCTGTCGGCAACCATCAGTGGTTAGAAAGAGGCAACCAAGTGTTCCTCCTTAGAAGCTTCAGAGGATCATAGCTCTGCTGGTACCTTGATTTTCTACTTCAAACCTCCAGAACTGTAACAGAACATATTTCTGTTATTTTAAGTCACCCAGCTTGTGGAAACTTCTGGTAGCAGCCCTAGGAAATGAATGCAAAGATGCTGAGCACAATGAACAGGCATTAGCGGAAGGCAAATGCTCTTGTAGGAACATCATTCAGCATTAGGCAACCCAGCTCCTTAAGACCTGGGAGCTGTTTGGGTTGAGGTTATAAAGAAGAGGAGGGAGTAATTTGAGGCAGTGAATAAAAAGAATGGGGGCGGGGGGAAACAGGTATACTATCTGAGTCCTGGTGTGGCACTGTAGGATAAGCACTGGGCAGAAAGGTTGGCTTGGACCACAAAGTTGGTGGTTCAAACTCACCAGTTGTTCCTCAGAAACCCTATACAAAGGTTACTATGAGTCAGAACAGACTTCACAGCACTTAACAACAACATCTGAGTACAGAAGAATTAAAATTTATCAACTTTTATGTTAAACATCTCTTTAAGGTCCAATCACAGAAAGCTTGCTTTATGACAAAACGTTTGATCTGGGAATTAGAAGTAAGTAAGTAAAAGGAGTTCTGGTAGCGTAGTGGTTACGAATCGGGCTGAGAACCGCAAAGTCAGCAGTTCGAAACTACCAGCTGTTCGGCGGGAGAAAGATGAGGCTTTCTGCTCCCGTAAAGATTTACAGCCTTGGAAACCCTGTACAGGGTCGCTATGAGTCGGAACTGACTCCACGGCACATAACCACCACCACCAAGTGAATGGAGTGTCAGATAAAAAGAGGAAGACCCCCAGCAAGATGAATTGGCAAAGTGGCAGCATCAATGGACTCAAGTGTGGCAACAATTGTGAGGTTGGCCCAGGATCGGGCAGTGTTTCGTTCTGTTGTGCATAGATAGGGTCCCCATGAGTCGGTACCAATTCAATGGCACCTAACAACAACAACAAGTGAGTGAATGGATAACTACTTTATGATATGTTTATACACTGCCTGGTCCTGTGCCAACCTCACAGTCATTAAACTGGAGCTCCTTACTGCTAACACTGTGCCAATCCATCTCGTTGGGGGGTCTTCCTTTTCCCCTGACCCTCCATTTTGCCAATCATGATGTCCTTCTCTAGGGACTGGTCTCTCCTGATAGCATGTCTGAAGTATGAGAGACAAAGTCTCACCATCCTGGTTTCTAAAGAGAGTTCTGGCTGTACTTCTCCCAGCACAGATTGGTTTGTTCTTTTGACGGTCCATGACACTTTCAATATTCTTCTCCAGCACCATAGCTCAAATGCATCAATTCTTTCCATGGTCTTCCTTACTCATTGTCCAACTTTCACATGCATTTAAGGCTATTGAAAATACTATGGTTTTGTTCAGGTTCACCTTAGTGCTCAAAATTAGATCTTTGCTCTTAAGAGGTCTTGTGCAGCTGATTTACAAAATACAATACGTTGCTTGATCTCTTGACTACTGCTTCCATGAGTGTTGATGGTTGATCCAAGAAAAATGAAGTCTTTGACAATTTCAGTATTTTCTCCATTTATATGAATGTTATTTATTGGTCCAGTGGTGAGGATTTTTGTTTTCTTTACATTGAGGAGCAACCCATACCAAAGGCTGTGGTCTTTGATCTTCATCAGTAAATATTTTAAGTCCTCTTCACTTTCAGCAAGCAAGGTTGTATCATCTGCATATCGCAGGTTGTTAATGAATCTTTTTCCAATTCTGATGTCACATTCTTCTTCATATAATCCAGTTTATAGATTGAATAAAGTGTAAGAATACAACCACAGCACACATCTTTCCTGATTTTAAACCATTTGGTGTTCCCTTGTTCTGTTCAAACAACTGCCTCTTGGTCTATGTATAGGTTCTTCATGAGCACAATTAAGTGTTCTGGAATACTTATTCTTCACAATGTTGTTCATAGCATGTCATAATCTGCACAATCGAATGCCTTTGCATAGTCAATAAAGCACAGATAAACATTTTTTCTGGTATTCTGTGCTTTCAGTCAAGATCCATCTGATATTAGCAATGATATCCCTCTTTCCACATTTTCTTATGAATCCAGCTTGAACCTCTGGCAGTGCCCTGTCAATGTACTATTGCAACCTTTTAAAATTATCTTTAGCAAAATTTTACTTGCATGTGATATTAATGATATTGTTGGATGATTGCTGAATTCCGTTAGGTCACCTTTCTTTGGAATGGGCACAAATATGGCTCTCTTCCAATCAGTTGGCCTGGTAACTTTCTTCCAAACTTCTTG
The DNA here is from genome assembly GCF_000296735.1 of Chrysochloris asiatica. Taxonomy (NCBI): domain Eukaryota; kingdom Metazoa; phylum Chordata; class Mammalia; order Afrosoricida; family Chrysochloridae; genus Chrysochloris; species Chrysochloris asiatica. The sequence continues at coordinate 324,402 of NW_006408793.1, forward strand.
GCAGAGATGAGTGAGTGCCTCCAGTGCCTTATCAGTTTGTTGAAAGATTTCAATTTGTATTCCATCAGTTCTCAGAGCTTTGTTCTTTGCCAAGGCCTTCAGTGCACCTTGAACTTTTCCCTTTATTACCATTGACTCTTGATCACATGTTACCTCTCGAAATGGTTAAACAATGACCATTTCTTTTTGGTACAGTGACTCTGTATATTCCTTCTACCTTCTTTTGATGCTTTCTACATCATTCAATATATTGCCCATAGAATCTTTCGATATTGGAAGTCAAGGCTTCAATTTTTTCCTCGGTTCTTTCAGCTTGAGAAATACTGAGTGTGTTCTTCCTCTTAGTTTTCTAACCCCAGATCTTTGCACATTTCATTATAATATTTGACTTTGTGTTCTCTAGCTGCTCTTTGAATTTTTCTGTTCAGTTCTTTTATCTCCTTTCTTCCACTTGCTTTAGCATCTCTACACCAGAAAACAAGTTTCAGAGTCTCTTCTGACATTTATTTTGATATCTTCTGACATCCATTTGGTCTTTTCCTTCTTTCTTGTCTTCTTACTGACCTTTTGCTTTCTCCCTGCGTGATGATCTTGACCTCATCCCACACTCTTCTGGTCTTTGGTCATGAGGGTCTCATGCATCAAATCTGTTTAGATGATCTCCAAATTCAGGTGGGATATGTTTGGCACTCATGGACCTGATTTAATTTTCTTCAGCTTCAGCTGAACTTACATATGAACAATTGATGGTCTATTCCACAGTCTGCCTGGGTGTTGTTTATGATATGGTATATTAAAAATAATGAAATTGATCCATTTGGTAGAAATTGTGTGTGTGGGATCATAGCACTCTTTGCTTTGGGGGATGTGGGGGTTTGATAGCACCCCTTATTTGAGATAGTTGGAAGGTGCCAATGGTGTGAGTCAGGGTTGATGATATAGCGGGTGGACAATTGAAATTCCAGTCTGGGAGGGCTGTGGTTAAGAACATAGACAAGGAGAGAAAATGAATCCTGTCTCTGCCACTTGTAAGTTATTTCACCCTGCTTGCCTCCCTCTCCTCTTTTGTAAAAATCAGAATAAAAATAGCACCACACTCTTAAAGTTGTGAGGATTGAGAAAGTTAATCTGCATAAATGGTTTACAGGCTTGCCTGTTGTGACCCTCATTCTTTGCAGATGATGGCTAGGATATGGGAGACCAGAAAGGGTGACTTATGTGATCCTTAATAGCTCTAGCTTGGCCCAAGGAGGTCTCAGTGTGAAGATAAGTGTAAAGCTGGTCATTTGCTTGACACCTTGCAGAAAGAATGTTACAACATTTACTTCCTGAGCTCAGGGAGTTTTATAAAAGGCATACCAGGCTCAGAGTCTCTCTGCTACAGTGGGCAGACTCCTAGGTAATGCGCACACCGGTCAGATTTACTATAGGCCCTTAGCTCACCTCCATTCACTGAAGGAAGGGGAAACTCAAGTAGGACTGAGTAGCCCTGTGTCCCCGCCACCCCCTGTGCTGCAAGGCAGGCCCTGGATGTATCTGACCACGGAAGGACGTGGAACGCCGCGGAAAATGTGAGAACACAAGCACAACATAGCGAAGTTAGCACGCTCACAGAAACCTGTTCTCATGGCCAGTCAAGGCCGAATGGTAGATGTTGTATTGCCCAGTTGGCTAAGTAGGTGTGTGCTTTCTTGCAATTATTAGGTGAACAAGGCAGGAACCGGATACTGCGCCTGTGGGACTTGCCACCCTCACCCCCGCTTGTGGTCAGAGAGGAAGACTTGAGTGTCTACTGGTCATACAAGCACTGATGGAATTTGTATCCCATTTATTGGGCCAAAGCTCCACCTTCCCACGCGACTCCTAGATAGTAATGTCATTTCTCCAGGCGGCATGAGACACAGTCTCGGCCCTACCAATGAGAGCTGGCGTGGCTTCCAGCTCTGAAAGGCGATTCCCACAGGACCGGAGCCTTCCAAGCCCCGGATTCTGGAGAAACCAAAAAGTCACAGAGGTGAGTTTGCTTTGTCACCTTTCACTGCGACTTTGGGCAAGTCACTCCAAGTCCCTTAGCTTTCTTGACTTCCGATTTCTAGCTTGTTCCGTACAGAGGGATCAGAGACAGGAGGACACTCAGCGGGTGAGCGCCGGCCGCTTGAAACTTTGTCTGAGGGACCCCGGCGTGACGGGGCGGGGATCTCCTTCTGTGGCTTCGGGGAGGCACAGTGGCGCGCCCCTCCTTTTTTCCACCACGTCACGGGGGCCTCTTGGCGCTTTGCCACCCTCGGCTGAGGGAAAGCGACTCCCCAGCCTGGCGCGCACGCTGAGAAAGAAGAGCCAGCGGCGGGAGCGAGCAGGCGCCTCCGCCTCCGAGGGACTGAAGCTGGGAGCGCAGCCCACTGCCCCCCTGGGGCCACCTCTATGGCCGCGGGGACTCTGTGTTCGGGGCTCCCCACTTCCTTTCGTAAGTCAACTTGGCCACGAAGGCTAGTGAGGAATGCCGGGGTCTGGGTGCGGGGCTCTGTTCCCAGCTGCTCTGGGTGGAGGCGCCCCCAGACCTCTCCTTGCGACTTTCCTGCGGGGGTGAGTGGGAAACTTTGGTCCCGGTCGCTCTCGGGGCTGCGGTGGGGGCACCGGCCGGAAAGGCCACACTGGGCTCCCCGGTCTGGCTCTGTGCCCTTAGACTTGCAGGGAACCCAGCGGGACCTACGCTGATACTGAGCTAGTGGAGCTGGGGTTGGGGATTGGGTGGGTGACCTCGGCAGTGTGCCGAGCAGGCGCCCCAACTTCAGGGCCCCATGCTCAGCCGCCGCCCTTGGCCGGACCATGTAAAGTTCCTTGAGGCCACGGTTGGGAGCCAGGGCTGAGGGCTAGCGATGTTTGTGCCGAGGGTGTTACTGGGGAGACGCCGGGCGCGGGCCGCAGTGCCTGACATCCTGGGCGCTTGGGCGGAGAGGTCGGTCCCGGCCGGCGCGTTGACACCTGGGTTTCCCTGGGACTCGCCCCAAGCGGTGAGAATGCGGCTCCCGGAATGCATCCTTTTCCAGGATGGGGGAGGTCCGCAGCTTTGGCCCGGGGGTCCGAGGTCCACCCACACACACCCGTACAGGTGAGGGCCGCTGAGGGACTTATAGAGCCCAGGTTGCCACTCCCCTTCCCGAGCGTCAAGAGGTGGTGAGTGGGCTTAGGAGGAACCGGGTACCCAGCGGGGTGCACGTAGGGGTGCTCGCGTGGCTTCTCTACGGCCCTGGGATGATTTCTCTTCATGGGACTTTGGAGATCGAAAGCTGCGGAACCGGCCTTCCGGGCCGCACCTTCAGCACCGACCAGCTTCTGCGCTTTTTAAGGTCAAGTTTTGTGCCGCAGAGCCGGCCGGGATCGTCCCCCGCAGCGAGCTGGCGGCGCCTCCCCTCAGCCGGCTGGCTGGAGTCTTCGGTGATCCGGGGCTGTGCTCTACTGACAGTTGTTGTTGTTAAGTGCCGTGGAGTCGGTTCCGACTCATAGCGACCCTGCACAGGGTTTTCGAGGCTGTAAATCTTTACGGGAGCAGAAAGCCTCATCTTTCTCCCGCGGAACCGCTGGTAGTTTCGAACTGCTGATCTTGCGGTTCACAGCCCGATTGGATTCGTAACCACTACGCTACCAAAGCTCCTATATGTAGTCTGTTTTACTATCTTTACCTGCAGCAGTGGGAGTGAAGTGAGTGGATTTTGTTTTGCAAATTTTAGAACTAACCTTTCCCAGGTAGGGAAGGCTTTATTGTGTCCTTTAGTGTCTGTATATATATGGATGGGGGAGGGGCGGGAGAGGCTGGGAATTGTTTATTGTAGCCTTGCTGGGCTAGAGGTAGTATTTAACCCTAGAAAACTTTTCCCCCTCTTTAATACTGAAGAGCAACAAACCAGCAGATTGAGGAGATGTGTGATTATAATAGGAATTTAAGTTCGGTGCTATAGGATCAGCACTAGACTGCAAACCACAAAGTCGGTAGTTCAAACCCATCAACTGCTCCTTGGAGACCCTATACAGGATTGCTATGAGTTACAACGAACTCCACTGCACTTAACAACAGTAACTAATGTTGTTTGTTAGACATAAAAGACACCCTTTTTTATCTTAAAAGCTTAAATCATATTCTTATAATTAAACCATCTATCAGTTTAAGACTTACCAGAACCTAACAGTCTCTTTCAACAGCCTTTGTGGATGGTTTCTTGAGGCAAATCTTTCAAAGGGAATTATGGCACGGAACAGTTCCTCAGTTCGCCAATCCAGTTCTCTGAGAAATGACCAACAGAGAAGTTGAATCTCTCTAGAAAACAATAGCCAAAGCATGGGGTGCTATTGAAAGGGAGACAGAAAGAAATTTTCCTTTTGGAAGTATGGTGGAGTAGACAAGTGGTCCCTCCTATTAACTACATATGGTCATTCTTTGGGTGACAAGTTTGCTGTAATTTACTAAATGCAACATCTGTACAGGAGTCCTGGTGTGGTGCTGTGGGTTAATGTGTTAGACAGCAAAGTCGGCTTGAACCACAAGGTCGGTGGTTCAAACTCACCGGTCACTCCTCAGAAACCCTCTACTCTGGGTCACTGTGGGTTGGAACTGACTCAATGACACTTAAAAGCAACAACAACAACATCTACACAGACGTAGGTAGAGGTGAATGGCATACTGGGCATACTTGATAGCATCTTGCTAATCTTAAGTATCTTAAGGATAAATGCAAACCAAACCCTTTGCCATGAAGTTGATTCTGACTTAAAGTGACCCTATAGGACAGGGTTGAACCGTTCCTTAGGGTTTCTGAGACTGTAAATCTTTACAGGAGCAGAAACCTTCTTTCTCCAGAAGAGTGGCTGGTGGGTTTGAACTGCTGACTTTTCAATTAGCAGTGCAATGCTTATCCGTCCCATGACAACACCAAGGTTATATTAAATACTTACAAAATGATTTTGAAGAACTTCCAGTCTCAGTGGAGTAGGGGTGTGGTATATGGAAACTGTCCTGGACAGTGTCCCTCCTCTCTTAAGATTCACTAACATCTGGTGTTTGGAATATGACCCCATATTACAAACTGTGGCGCTGTGGGCTAATGCGTCAGACTGCAAAGCCTTTTGAACTGCAAGGTCAGCGTTTCAAGCTCACCAGTTGCTCCTTGGAAACCCTATATAGGGTCGCTATGGGTCTGAGTCAACTCGACGGCACTGAACAACAGTTGTAGATAGTATATTGAAGGATCCTATTTTGTTATCCATTCTGCTACTTTCTGTCACTTCACTGGTGCATTTAATCCAGTTACATTCAGTGTCATTATACTGCGACTGTTGCTAACTGCTGACAAGTTGGTTCTGACTCATAATGACCCTGTATAGGGTTTCCAAGGAGCGGCTGGTGGGTTTGAACTGCCGACCCGGCAGCTCAAACTGACCTTGCGGTCCAGCTCATTATCCTGCAGCGCCACACCAGGACTCAGTGTCATTATGTTTTTGTTGTTATTTGTCGAGTTGGTTCCAACCTAGAGTGACCCTGTATAGGGTTTCTGAGGAGCAGCTGGCGAGCTTGAACTGCTGACCTTGCAGTTCAAACAACTTTGCAGTCCAGCTCATTAACCCACAGTGCAACAACAGGACTCCCAGTGTCGATTTGTTGTTGTTATGTGCCGTCGAGGCGGTTCCGACCTATAGCGGCCCTGTATAGGGTTTCCAAGGAGTGACTGGTGAGCTTGAACCACCAACTCTGTGGCTCAAATAGGTTTGCAGTCCAGCGCATTAGCCCACAGCGTCACACCAGGATTTTATTGTTGTTGTCAAGTGCCATCGAGTCAGGTCTGACCCATAGCGATCCTGCATAGGGTTTCCGAGGAGCAGCTGGTGAGCTTTAACTGCTGACCTTGCAGTTCAGATGGCTTTGCAATCAGGCGCATTAGCCCACAGTGCCACACCAGGATTTTATAGTAATAAATTGATTGCTGTCATTTTGTTGTGTGGTGTGTTTTTTTGTTGTTTTGCTTTTTTTTTTGTAGTGCTGTTGGTTTCTTTGTTCCACATAATTACATAATTTTCTGTGCTGGGTTTATTTTGTTTGTATGTTTTCGTTCGTTTACATTTCTCTTGTGTTAATGTTCATTAAATCTTTCTGGTTTTCCTCTTTTTCTGTTTTGATATGAAGGTATACTCATTTTCTTTGAAGTTATTCTATAGTTTATTTATTTTTTTCCCCTTTTTAAAACAGTATGTTTTATCTTGAATTCTACTTGACTTCCTCACCATTTGGAAGTTCTGTATCTACACTATTTTTCTTTTTGTTTTGTAGTTGATCTCATTATAAATTGATATCTCTGGTGCTCTATTTTCAGTCTTGTAGGTTTGTTTTATTATAAATACTTCCATATCTGGATTGAGTTCTGGGTGGCAGTGTCTGCTTTTGTTGGTTCTTAGTCCAATATTTGTAAAGTTGATTTTGTTATTTCAAATTCCTTTAATTTCTGTATATCTAGAAATGTCTTAATTTTGTCCCCAATATGATTCTTGGTTGGCAATTTTTTTCTTTCAGAGTTTTGTGTATGTCATTCCATGGCCTTCTTGCCTGCGTGGTTTCTGCTGAGAAATTGGAAATAGTCTTTCTGCTTCTGCTTTGTAGGTAACTTTTCGTTTTTTCTGAGCTGCTCTCAGGATTCTTTCCTTGTCTTTGCTTTTGGAAAGTTTGATTATGATATGTCTTAGTGATTTTCTTTTAAGATCTATCCTGTTTGGTGTTTGTTCCGCTTCTTGTATGATCATCTGTGTTTCATGATGTTAGGGAAGTTGTCTTCCAATAACTCTTAAACATTTTTTTCTGTGCTTTTTATTTATTTATTTCTGGAATTCTGATCACCTATAATTCATGATGTCCCAAATAATTCTTGTCCCTGCTTCAGATTTTTTCATTCTTTTTTCTGATTGTCTTTCACGCATATTAGTATTCAGAGATTTATCTTCAAGCTCGCTAATTTGGGCTTCCGTTACTCCAGATCTATTCCTTTGTCCTTTCAATGTTTTTTCCATTTCTGAAATCTTAATATTGATTATCTGAATTTCTAGTTGCAGGTTTTGTATTGTTGAAAAAATTGCATTTATTTGATCTGTTTTTTCTTATAGTGTTTTCCTGTATTCATTTTATTTTTTTTTTTCTGTGTTCTCCTTGCTTTGTTTGATCTTTCTGCAAGTCCTTTGAACATACTTAAATATCATTCTTTTTTAAAATTCTTTTTCAGTTAGTTCCATTATATTTTCTTCCTTAGAAACATTTTCTGGTTCTGCATCTTGGTCATTTGTTTATTTGTATGAGATGTAGTTGTCTGTGTCTCTGGGACATTGTGGTGTTGTCGGATTTGTATTTAATTAATGTTTGTATGTTTATACCTTCTTAGGCATTCACCAACTGTCTCCTGTGGGTACAGTTAGAGGATGGACGTATGTGCACTATTCTCGATTCACCATTTGTGCACCTCAGTTTAGTGTGGGTTTGGCTCTTGTTGGTTGCTATCTATTGATCAGATAGTATGGTGGTGGTGGTGGTGGTGGTTGTATGCTGTGGAGTCGGTTCTGACACATAGCAACCCTGTACAGGGTTTCTGAGGCTGTAAATCTTTATGGGAGCAGAAAGCCTCATCTTTGTCCCACGGAACAGCTGGTAGTTTCGAACTGCTGACTTTGAGGTTAGCAGCCCGATTTGTAACCACTATACTACCAGAGCTCCTATCAGATAGTAGGGGAGTTGGTATTGACTCTTGCCCAGTGGGTGGGGCTACATACAGAAAGTACAGTTATGGCTGAGGTGTATGGGCACAGTTGCTGTATCCAGTCAGGTGGGAAAGAGAAGAACTGTCGCCCTGCTCCCCCCCCACACAAGACAATAAAACAGAACAAGCAAACAGACAACCAACAATGAAAAGAGAAAATAATAATGGAGAAAAAACAGGCAGTAACCAGTAAGAAAAAAAGTAACTAAAAAGATAAAAGAGGGACAGGAAAATGGAGCTATAGAAGAGAAAAATAAGAAAATAAAAGGAGAAAAAAAAAAATACAGCCATTGGACGTGGAGAGGAGAAAACTGGAAGTTCTCAAGAGGTGGGTGTGGGAGGGATATGACAGCAGAGTTCCTGGACATATATGTTGCTCCTAACAGCCTAAGTGTTGTCTATATTCAGGGCACTCAACCTGGAAGTAGTTCATAGGGGTCCTTGATGGAGTTGGTTTCAGTGTCTGTTAGAAGCACAGGGCAGCTGGGGGCAAGGTGGATGGTTATGAGGGTTTCTGCTAGACTAAAGTGGGTCTAGTGGCTCTAAGTTTTGTAGGTCTGGAGCTGAGCCCACCTGAATCCAGCGACCAAAGCAGTACAAGCTACCCCCACCTCACACTGGCATGGCTCCCAACCCTAGGGCTCTGAACTCCAGGAGAGCAGGGTCTGTGGTAGGAGTGGATGAGGATGAGGTCTGGCCACACCTTTGGTCACCTGGGAAACGCAGGGAAAATGCAGGTCTTTCCCCTCTCCTTTGTAAATCTGCTCTTCCAAGCCACCAGCTGTTCTCAGAAACCCTATACAGAGTAGATATGTGTTGGAACCAACACAACACCACACACCAACTCCACCACCTCTCAGAAGTGGTCTTCCTCTTCTTTTTCCTATTCTTGGTCTGGAAGATCTGCTGAAACCTGTTTTCCATGTGTAACCCTGCTGGTATTTAAAGTATCAGTAACATAGCTTCTAGCATTCCAGCAACACTTAAGCCGCCACCACAGTAGAACAAACTGACAGAGGAATGGTAATGGTGAACTTTAGCATAACTGAATCCTGTTCTCTTTCCTGAGATCTGCTGATATCAACTGGTGGTCTTTGTGGCCTGGTTAGCACCCCCATTCATTGTCACAAATCCTCAAGAATTGTCCAGAGGTTTTACATAATAAAGGTACCTCAATTACTCAGGCAATTGTAAAGTTTTAAAAATATCTCTTGGAAGCAAAGAAATTTACCTACAGTAAAATGCTGTACATGCAATAAATTCTAAGCTAGTTTATAGTTAAGGAAAGAAAAAGATGTCTTTCTCATGATGGGGAATCTAGGAGACTTCCTGGTCACTGGGTCTCCACAGTATTTCTTTTTATCTGGTTTTGGGCACATTCCACAATGATCAGTGAATTTTGTGAATTTTCCTGTTCAGACAGGAATCCGTTCATTTCTCTGGTCCTCATTTTCTTGCCTTAACAAGTGAAACTCAGCCTTTATCTTTTTGGGGAGAGTTGGGAGGGAAATGAGTGCAATGTGGGCTTGAGCAACTGTTCTGCCATGTCAGTACCAGAGAGGTTGGTGGAGACCTGGCAGAAAGCTGCTGCCACAGGGAGAGGTAGGATGGAAGATGAGAGAATCTTAAATATTTAAAGGAGATAAGATGGCACAAAAAGAACTGAGAGGTTGAATTTACAGGGCATCATGAGCCCTCCTTCTACCCTTGTGGTTTTGCATAAAAAATCTAATTGTGATGGCGTTTAAAAAAAACTTATGTGATTTGGATGAATGTTCATGTAACAAATTAGTTTTCCTTCCCACAGTTCATACACTTTGTTTTGTGACATTGATTGCAATCCCCACGACATAACAACACTCTTCTCAGTTCCTCTTCTTTCCTACCCCATCCCTGTTTTTTGAACTTTATGCTTGTCCACATGCTGCCTTCTTGATCTCTTATTATTCACCTGGTTGTTGTTAAGTGCCAGTGAATCAGTTCTAACTTATAGTGACCCTGGATAGTGTTTCCCAGGAATGTCTCCTAGGTTTGAACCACTGACCTTGAGGTCAGCAGTCCGGTGCTTAACCTTCAGTGCCACATTTTCACCCTATAAAGCTTTCTATTTTTTCCACTGCAAATTGAGCCTGAAGGTATGAGGGTGAGTTCCGTTCTAGGTCTGAAGGGTGTGGGGTAGCATTTTGATATCAAACTCATATAATAGAAACTGTCAACATTTTACAGAAACAATCTTGTTGAAATAAAAATCATATTAAGCAGCGATTAAAAGTTTATTAAATATACAGTTTGCAGACTGTAGTATCATTACAACTAAATAGTCAAAACTGTTCCCAAATTGAGAAAACCTCCAGAGACTCTTGTATCTCATCCCATCAACATTGTGATGGACTGGGGAGAGAATAGTGTGTTTACCATAACAATTTACCCTAAAACACAGCTTTCAGTCAGACCCTGGAGTTCCTGTTCTCAAAATTAATTGCACACAAAGAATTTTTCAAGACTCAAATATCAATATTCTAATGGCTAAGAGGGACAATCAGAATAAAGAATAAAATAATCCAAAGAAAGCCTAAAATGTATGTGGGATACTATCAAGTTCTGGTGTGGCACTGAAGGATAAGCACTAGACTGAAAGGTCAGTTTGAATCTCAAAGTCAGAGGTCACAAACTCACTAGCTGCTTCTTGGAAACCCTATACTGGATCAGTATGAGTTTTGGAATCAACTTCAAGGCCCTTAACAGCAACAACCAAATCAAAAGGAATAAGTTATGTGTATTTGGAATTCTGCATAGTGCAGTGACTCCAAATGATAAGCACCGGACTGTGAACCCCAAGGTTGATGGTTCGAGCCCACCATCCACTCCATGGAAGAAAGATGAGGCTTTCTGTTCCCTCAAAGATGTACAGTTCGGAAACCCTATATGTGGTCCCTATGAGTCTGAACTGATGGCACTTAAAAACAACAACAACAACAACAATTGGAATTCCAGAAGAGGAAGAGATTAAACAATTACAAAACCCAGAAAATTGTAGAAGAGCAGTTAGAAGAAAACTTCCTTTATGTCATGAAAGACAAGAAGATATGCATTCAAGAAGTTGAATGACCTTTAAAAAGGATAGACCCCCCCAACAAAAAAATCACTAAGACATTATAAATAAATGTTTCAAAACTAAAGGAATGAATTCTGAGAGCAGCGCAGGAAAACCAAAAAGTTACCTAATGTGGTGCCTTGAATTAACTTGATATAGCTTTTCTGGCAGTGTTCCGTTTTGTTGTTCATGGGGGCGCTCTGAGTCGCTACCGACTCCATGGCAACTAACAACAACATCCAAAGTCTTCTTAATCCTCACCAAGAGATTCATGGGACCAAGTCCATGTAAATAAGGTACACAGAACTCTAAGACTGGGATTGGCTAATTTTTTCCCTCCCACTAGGTTTCAAAGGAGCCATCTCAGAAGCAGAGATGGAAGATCCCAAGGACCAGCAAGAAGGAAGAGCCTGAGTGAAGTGTGAGATCCCTACACATAGAGTTCAGCAATGACAGATGCAACAGCAGAGGAGGTATCATGGAGACAGCAGCTTCAGGCTCGAGGCCCAAGGACTGAGTAAAGCTGAGTGCCTACGGGCAGGAAACTGGCTTGAAGATGTGTCCTTTGGGCATTTGCAGACTGACTAAAGGAGCTTTGTAACTTTTGCTGGAGTAGGGCAGAGGCCAAGGAGCCAGACCCTGAGCGATGGAAGACAAGAGTAAGGCATGTCTGCAATATGACAGACAAAAGGTTTTCCTGAAGAGAACTGCTGCGCCCTGAGCTTTTTGATCCTGAGTTGTACCCTGTTCAATTCCCTAATAAACTCCATAATCGTGAATATTGTTGTGAGTTCTGTGTGGCCACGGCAATGAATTATAGAACCCAGATGTGAAGCAGTGAGTGCTGTGGGAGGGATGGTTGGGGTCAGAGTAGGGTAAAGAAGGTGGTAGGGAAGAAGCATGTCTGACCTCTAATTCATAGGACTCAGCCTGGAGCTGATTTTGAGTTCAATTCTCTTTCCCACTTGTCAAACCTGGGGAAGTCAGACATAAGCTCCCAAGTGGTTTTTGCACCTACAAAGGAGGACTAACTAATACGACTAAGCTCTCATTCCTCAGCAGAAACCAACAGGCAAGAAGACAGTGGAATGACATGTATAAAACTGAAAGAAAAAAATTTGCCAACTAAGAATAATATTCACAGAAAAATTGTTCATCAAATATGATGGTGAAAATTAGAACATTTCCAGACAAAAAGAAATTAAAAGAATTTGTTAAAAACAGGCCAGTCTTCCCAGATGGCTTCACAGGTGAACTCTACCAAACATTCAGGGAAGAG
>NW_006408793.1:340619-376651 GCF_000296735.1 Chrysochloris asiatica
TCTGGGATATACCTTTTGGGTGGTTGATGATGCATGGAGGGGATTGGAACCATGGCAGTGAGATGATATACGATGGAATGAATGTAAAACTAAAGTTCTCCCATGTAAACTATCATATAATTCATAGTAAAACATAAAAACAAAAACAAAAACAGGCCAGTCTTGCAAAAAAGACCAAAGGGAGTTCTTTGGACAAAGAACCAACAGCAGAAGACAGCATCCTGAGATTAATATTCATGACACTATCACCCAGAATACAACCAAAATATGGAAGTATCTGAAGTAAAATAAACTCACGAGACTGAAAATAGGGAACCAGAGATATTAGTTTGCAATAAAAAGAAAACCACAAAGTGAAAAGAGGGAATAATGTAGTTACAGAACTTTCAGATGAAGAGGAAAACAAGTACATTTTAAGAAAAAATTTTTAAATAAACTTAGCTATAACCCTAAAACTAGACCAGTCTTTACTCCTAACCCTATCTCAAACCCTTCCCTTAACCCTAAACTAATCCTAATCATTTCCATAACACTAAACAAAGTCCTAGGTCTAGGTCCGTCACTACTATCCTACCCCCACACCACAAAAAAATCTGATGGTTTGTCTTCAGTTACTTATCTTAAAACAACAAAAAAAAACCTATTTAATAGAGTTCACCACACACTAATAACGTTTACTGGGTGCACACATGAGTATAGCGCCTAAGGCAAAATAGTTTCCACTAAGCTGCTTATTAAGGAGCTCTGGTAGTGTAGTGGTCACGAATCGAGCTGCTAATCTCATGGTCAGCAGTTCGAAACTACCAACTGTTCCGTGGGAGAAAGATGAGGCTTTCTGCTCCCGTAAAGATTTACAGCCTTGGAAACCCTGTATAGGGTCGCTATGAGTTAGATCTGATTCTATGGCACATAACAACAACAACAACAACAAGCCACTTATTGGAGTCCTGGTGTGGTGCTGTGGGATCAGCACTGGACCGAAGGTCGGTTTGTACTGAAAGCATGGCAGTTCAAACCTACTAGCCACTCCTTGGAAACCCTATACAAGGTCGTTATGAGTCATTAACAACAAGTTACTTACTAAGTTATTGTTTTGACTTAGAGGTGACTTTAAGAAACTAGTTTCTCAAGATTTAAGAGGATACCTAAAGGCAAATAGCACACCAACTCCATGGGTCCCATAAATCTGGATTCCAGGAGAATTCAAGTGGTTTCTCAAGATTCTAAACTATGATTAACTTTAAAATTTGAATTTTTACTACAAAGACCATGCACATTTATGTTAGGAGGAAAGTATCTGGAAATCACACAACAGAGTAATGTCGTGTTGAAGAGCAAGATCCGTCCAGTGAGGCTGCTGAGGGTTTGGTTTTGGCTCCACCACTCCCTAAATTAGGCCTTTGCCCAAGTTTCATGATCTTTCTGTCTGTTTCCTGGACTATAAAATAACACTACACCTGAGAGTTACATGCTCTGTGGCACCTTCATTATAGGTTGTTGTGAGAACGTAAAGAGTTAACCCTTGAATGCATTCAGCATCTTGCCAGGTGGATAGTGAGTACTCGGTAAGCGTTAGTGCCCTGGTTTGATGTCATTTCTACCTGTAGAATATGAGACTTATGGAGTTTGGAGAATCTATCCAAGGCCATGGCATGGGTGGTGCCAATGGTTAAACTTGCTTGACTGCTAACTGATAGGTTGATGGTTCAAGTCCTCCCCGAGGTACGTCAGAAGAAAGACCTTGTGGTGTACTTGTTGAAACCAGTCAGTCATTGAAAACCTTGTGGAACCCAATTCTACTCTAACACACATGCAGTCACCGTGAGTCTGAATTGGACTGGCTTGCAACTGGTTTTACTGGAGGGTCCACCTCTGCAGAGCTGAATGGTGACCAAGTTAAGTTCCAGATCCTACTTGCCTCACTCAAAGGTGGGTGCACCTTCCACTTAGTATCAGCATCAACACCGGGTGTCATGTGCAGGAAGGATGACGTCTGAAATTAACTGTAATAAAAATAACCCGTCATTGCCCACCAGAGTGGAGAGACACAAAGCAGATAACATTGAAGTTTATAGATTTTTCCCAAGTAATTCAGATATGTATGTTTTGAATTAATTTGCATTGTTTTGCTTATCATTTCATAATGTATTTCCATATAATTTTTCTTCTCTGACAAGTTTCCATTTTTCACATTTTCTGACTTTCGTAGGTTTTGTTGTTAGGTGCCATCGAGGTGGTTCTGACTCAGGGACATTATGAACAACAGAACAAAACATTGTCTGGTCATCGGCCATCCTCACAGTTGTTATTCGAAAGCCCATTGTTGCTGCCATTTAGCCAATCCTTCTCATTGGGGGATCTTCCTCTTTTTCACTGACCAAGCACGATGTCCTTCTCCAGGGACTGGTCCCTCCTGAAAATATGTCTGAAGTGTAAGAGACAGAAGTCTGGCCATCCTGGCTTCTAAGGAGCATGCTGGCTATACCTCTTCTTTATTTGTTCTTCTAGCAGTCCATGGTACTTTGATTATTCTATTTTTAACACCATAACTCAAATGCATCACAGGTTTTACTGTATTTAAAACAAATTCCATCAGGAATTGAAAGTAGCTGTTTCAACCTATTAGACCCCTGGGACAGTGGGCTCAGCGTAGACTTTTGAAAGAATTAGATCAATATTTGTTCTTTTAGAAGTTGTGGGAAGCCAGATTATCATTTAATAAAAACAAGTCACATCTTAATATCTTTTTAAGCTCAAGTGGGGCTATAGTTCTTAGAAATCATCTATTGGTGGGAATCTATTCAATGAATACTTACTGAGTGCCTACTGTATAGGGCTCAGGCACTGGGCCAGGTGCTGGGGATATAGTTGTTGTTGAGTGCCGTCGAGTCGGTGCCGACCCTGTACAGGGTTTCTGAGGCTGTAAATCTTTATGGGAGCAGAAAGCCTCATCTTTCTCCCGCGGAGCAGCTGGTAGTTTCGAACTGCTAAGCTTGAGGTTCGCAGCCTAATTCAGAGAACCAAAGAAACCTGTCCTGAGACAAAACTTTGCTTTCCTAGTGACTCTTTCCCAGAGCCCCCCTAGACTCCTTGCCTAAAGCCACCTGTTATACTAAATGCCAGAAAACAAAACAGAAGTTGAAACAGAAGTCTGCTTTATGAAGCTGAACTTATAAGCACTGCGGGTCAAAAAGTAAGGTTGAATTGCTGCTCATATATAATTTCAAAAGAGCATAATCTTAAATAAGGAAGTGTGGGGGTTTTAAATACAGTTGTTTCCCTAATGGGGATTTACTGAGAAAAAGGCCACTGTGACTTAGTAAAATCTTAGAAATATCGAGCATTAAAAAAGAAAGAAAGAAATCAACTACACAACACTATAATTTTGTGACTTAGAGCAACGGTTCTCAAAGTGTGGTTGCCTGGACCAGCTACATCAGCATCACCTGGGAATCGGTAGAAATGGACATTCTGAGACCACCCACATCTACTGATTCAGACCGTCTGGGGGTGGGGCCCAGCAATCAGTGTTTTAACAAAACAAAAACACCCCACTGTTACTCAGTAGATCCACTCACAGGGGCCCTGTAGGACACAGAGTTGCTCCACTGGATTTCCCAGGCTGTTAATCTTTACAGAAGCAGACTGCCTCTTCTTTCTCTAGCAGAGCAACTGATGGGCTCCAACCTTTTGGTTAGAAGCTGAATGCATTAAACCACCAGGACTCTGTTTTAACAAGCTCTTAAATAGTTGAGAGGAGCCTTGGTGTACAGTGATTTAAATGGTCAGCTAGTAACCCAAGAGTCGGCAATTTGAACCCACCATTGGCTCCTGGGAAGAAAGATGAGACATTTTACCTCCATAGAGATGTACAGCCTTGGAAACCTATGGGGGCAGTTCTGCTCTGTCTTACAGGGTCACTGTGAGTTGGAATCCACTTGGCTCTTTCCTATACTGTTAATATACTTCTGAATCAACTTCATGACAATGGACTTACTTTTTTATGGATTTTAAACATTTGTAGCTAACTTTCATTCTTCTCATAAACTTTGATTTCTTCAGCCCCAACTTCCCTATCTCCCACTTGTGGTCTTAAATTTCAAAGTAATATTGTTGTGGTTAGGTGCCATCAAATCGGTACCAACCCATAGCGACCTTATGCACAGCAGAATGAAACACTGCCAGATCCTGGGCCAACCTCACTGCTGTTACCACACTTGAGTCAATCGATGCTGCCACTTGACGAATCCATCTTGTTGGGGGTCTTCCTCTTTCTCTCTGACCCTCGACTTTACCAAACATGATATTGTTCTCCAGGTGACTGGTCCCTCCTGACAATATGTCCAAAGTATGAGAGATGAAGTTTGGCCATCTTGGCCTCCAAGGAGCAGTCTGGCTGCACTTCTTCCAAAACAGATCTATTGGTTCTGTTGGCAGCCCGTGGCACTTTCAGTATTCTCCTCCAACACCTCAACTCAAAGGCATCAATTCTTCTGTGGTCTTCCTCATTCACTGTCCAGCTTTCATATGCATATGAGGTTATTGAAAATACCATGGCTTGGGTCAGGTGCACCTTAGTCCTCAAGCTGACATCTTTGCTCGTCAACACTTGAAAAACAAAGTAATATACCTCCAAAATATGTGACAGCAACCATCCCTCACACTGCTCTCTACTCAGCTGGGTTCGATAATTCAATGGCCACACAGAACTCAGAGACAGCATTCATAGTTGTAGGGGTTACTAGGGAAGTTAACAGGTTACAATGCAGGGATAGAAATGTTCAGAGCACAGTTCTTCCAGTCAGAACAGCCTCTCCTCAGCCATTCCACAGGCAGGCCTCTCTTTGCTTTGACAACAAAGCTCTTTTAGAGCTACTGATAAATGCTCACAGGGTACACCACTCCTCCATAAGCCTCAGCCTGAAGTCACTTGGCTCTAGATCCAAACCTAGCTCCCCTAGAGGCAAACCTAGCTCCCCTAGAGGCACTTCTGCCAAGCAAACCTCCTGCCCAAAGTCAATTTTACTTGATCTATGGGCTGGGGAGCTCTGGTAGCGTAGTGGTTACGAATCGGGCTGCGAACCTTAAGGTCAGCGGTTCGAAACTACCAGCGGCTCCGCGGGAGAAAGATGAGGCTTTCTACTCCCGTAAGGATTTACACCCTCGGAAACCCTGTACAGGGTCGCTATGGGTCGGACCCGACTCGACTCGACGGCACTTAACAACAACAATGGGCTGGGAAGTCTACTACTCTTGTCTTGTGCTCTGGTTCTTGGTTCTGCTCTGGCTTCTCCTCTGCTAGTCCTCCGTTGTCACAGCTGTTTTCCCCTGGGTCAAGGAGGTTCAATACGCAGAGACCTCAGAGTCCAAAGGGTGTGTTCCACTCCTGGCCCTCCTTTGTTCATAAAGATTTACAGCCTTGGGAATTTGATGGGGCAGTTGTACTCTGTACTATAGGCACTCTATGATTTGAATAAACTTGATTCTGCCCTGTACTGTTAACATAAGTCTGAACCAACTTAATGGCAGTGGGCTTGGTTTTTTATGGGTTTTAAATATTTGGAGCCAACATTCATTCTTCTCATTCATTCCCTCCTGATTCTGGGATGGCCTATTATATAGCTGTGGTAACAGTCACATCTGAAACATATAATTCATTAGCATCTCCCTCCACCTTTTCTTACCTTGTTGTTAAGTGTCGTCGAGTCGGTTCCGACCCATAGTTTCCGAGGCTGTAAATCTTTATGGGAGCAGAAAGCCTCATCTTTCTCCCGCAGAGTGGCTGGTAGTTTCGAACTGCTGACCTTAAGGTTCGCAGCCCGATTCATAACCATTACGCTACCAGAGCTCCTTTTCCTTACCTAGACCCATAAAAAAAAAAAAAAAAAAGTGGTTTGGTGGAACTTAGAAAGACTATGGCTAGAAGAGCCATATGACATAGTTTATTGTATCATTGTACCCCAAAGCAGATCCTTTGCTGTCAAATCAATTCAAACTCACAGTGACCCTGTATAGGTTTTTCAAGGCTATAAATTTTTATGTGAGCAGAAAGCCTCATCTTTCTCCTGCCTTGCCCTCCCTCCAGCTTGAGAACTCAAGAATTCCATGTTCATGTCTAGATTTAGCCAACAGACTTAATTTATTTGCTTATCTATTTTTAAATATAACCATTTAGTGATGCATGATCTATAAATAAATAGTGTACGTCTTAAACAGCTTTGGGTTGGCTTTCCTCAGTGGAGATGCTTGTGGAAGGTGGTACCCTGACTAAAACCCAATCTTCACGTGTGTCTGCCTCAGAACAGAGTGAGCTCCCTCTTCCTTTTCAAACTGACGTAAGATACTTTTTGAGCTCCCTTTTGGTTCTCATCTTGTCCAAGACTAAACTGGTTTTGATTTTGCTTAGCTTGACTGCCTTTTTTGGGGGGTCAGTCTTGTCCTACTGTGACTCATACTAAGCATGCAGTCAGTGAAAACCCTGAGCTATTTGCTACAAGTCTTCCAACTACATTTCCCCAGTCTGGTATCAGTACAAGTCAATTTTGGGACCTAAGTTTTGATCTTTGTATTTATCTCTGTTAACTATGTATTTTAGATCCAAGTCTGTCCAAATCTGTTTGGGTCATGTCTGTCATCTTTCATACCATCAGATTACAACTTATGCTCCCTCTTTTGATCCACCTATTCAGTGCCCTGGCCCAAGGAACTAATAACATGATGAGCATCTTTAGTAGGGCTTTTCCTCATAGTCAATGATACTTAAAAACCTTGGCATCTTTTGCAGTCTTTAGGCTGACATCAGAAGAATAGTTGTTGTCAGTCCACTAATTATGGGCATTTAAATTACTATTATTTAAAAATCTTCCCTTTGTGTGCTCAGGACTTGTATCTCCATCTCCAGTGTCATCACTGTTCACAACCAGCTAGAACATACCATTAGTAACTGATCACAATGTTTGCTTCTCCTTCCCTATTTTGTTTATAGCCAGCTTGGTTTTCTTCATAGATGACACAAGTTAAGTCTCAGCTCATGTATGATTAGATGGAGATGGATTTAGGAATTTCCAAAGAATAGGAAGCAAAAGTTATACCTTGTTTCTGCCTAACCCTCCCTCCAGCTTGAGAACTCCAAGAGTTTTGTGCTAATGTCTAGATTTAGCCAAGAGACTCAGGTTATTTTTTTTTTCTCTCCTACATAAAATTTTGCTCATACATGATTCATAAAGAAATGCAAAGAGATAATTGTGGAAAAAGAAGCTTTAAAAGGCAGAGAGCAGGAACACCCACACTTGCACATAACACCCACTTGACCAGGCTTCAATGACTGGATGATCAGAGCTCAACTAGAAGGAGAAAGAAGAGGGAAAAAAAAGAGTAATCTGATGCAATTTGATGAACTTGACCTACACCTATGAATGCAGTAGCTCAAAAGAGGGAACAAATCTTTAAAGCAAGGATCATTCCCAATCCCTCCATACACAGGGTAGACAGTGATGGGTAACTTGGACATTGGCTACCCAAAATGGGGGAGGCTACAAAGGCAAGAAGTGACTGGCTTACAAACTTTCAAGAGGGAGCCTAAATCCAGAGGGTGTGGAGGAAGATAGAATATCCACTGAGTAGTATCCAATATGTCTGGGCGGGGCTGATGAAAGGAGATAGGGCTGGGTCTCTTGTGATACAATAGTGAATAATTGTTATCAGGACGGACTGTGAGGGTTGGAAATGTAAAGGGAGATGTTTTGTAGCAAAAGGAGGGGAGTGATTGACTTTGCAGGAGCGGAGGTCCCTGGGACCATCAAGGGAGAAGAGCGAAGTGCAGGACCCTACCCAGAGAAACAGTGATGCCAGAGATGGAGGCAGAGATGATGACATGGAGAGATGGAGCAGCTGGGGACTTTAGACCCAGAGAGGGAGAGGGGCTGTGTGCTGACACCTGGTGGGAGGCTTGCAGGGTATACCCTTTGGTTGGTTGATGATGCATGGAGGGGATTGTAACCATAGCAATGAAATGATATATGATACGAAGAATGTAAAGCTAATGTTCTCCCATGTAAACTATCACATAATTCACAATAAAACATTTAAAAGTATATAAAAAGGCGGAGAGCAAAATGTCTTTGCAGCAAGAATACTTTTGCCATGGTTGTTAGAACAGGAAAAAGCTCCTGGTGGTGATAGACGTCTCTGTAATCGCAAATAAATCCCCACGAGTACGCTGCATTCCCAAGGAGCTCTGGTAGCATAATGGTTATGAGTCAGGCTGCTAACCTCACGTCAGCAGTTGAAATTACCAGCCATTGCATGAGAGAAAGAAGAGGCTTTCTGCTCCCGGAAAGATTTACAGCCTTGGAAACCCTATGGGTCCGCTATGAATGGGAACTGACTCCACAGCACACCACCACCACCACTCTGTGCTCCCAGGTCTTTAATTGTTTTCCACTCCCCCCCACCCCACCCCCCACCTTTCTTTCTGGTTCTCTGGGTTCTTTTCTAATCTAGTTTAGGTGAAACTAAACAATGTTGTCCTTTTGGAGAAGGAGTTCTTGGGTATGCGCAGACTCCTGGGATCCTGTTTCAGAAGGGTCTGCAAATCCTGGCATTCCTCCTGATTCTCTAGAAGATCCGCTCAGAACAGAACAGCTTGCTCAGATTGCAGCAGAGGGTGGCCAGTTCTGCCAAGGACCAGGAAAAGCAAAGCCTAGCATAGTTCCTAAGCCTACCAGTGCTCCTTATCTCCTCCTTCTCCTGCTCTTCAGCATCACTCCCACATATGAAATGTTTGCATTGTTGCATCCTTTCTCTACACCTCCACATTCTATCTGGGTGGAAAAGAGGGGAGAGGGGCCCGTCTTTGCCCAGCCATCATCTCTAACAGATTTCATTTTTCTTTGAGCACTTTCAGCAAGCATCCTGTCCTACTCTCAAACAGATTCAGAGAGAGATATAGTATCATGTAGGTCTGGAGAGAGAAATAGAATGATGCATGAGATAGATCAAAATAGAGTTGTAAAGACAATGCAAACATAATAAGAGAATGATGGAGATTGTGGTGCTTAGGGAAGGGTCATGGGTCACAAAAGAGATCCAAAGAACAGAGAAACAAAGTCAATGCCATGGCAAGGAAATCCCTTCCCAAAAGAAACATTGCCAAATGCTCACTAGTAGTGACTTCTTTTTTTCTGGAAGATTCTCTTTGGATAGTAAATTCCAATGTAACAAAATAGCTGGGTTCCTTGGCTGTGTTGTCAAGTCTCTTGGTGCTTCACTTTTTGTTTCCAGAGTTGAATCTAGTGGGAGTCCTAGTGTGGCACTGTGGGTTAATGTGCTGGATTGCAAAGTCAGTTTAAACCGCAAGATCAGCAGTTCGGACTCACCGGATGTTCCTCAGAAACCCTAAACCCTATACTGGGTCACTATGGGTCAGAAACTATTTACTGGCATTTAACAACAACAATAACAAGTACATAGGAGACACACAGTAAATGTTTGCTGTAGTGACAGTTTAACAGCAGCTAACTGAAGAGGAGTAGAAAGAGGACATGTAAAAATATTTTTATGCTTATCAACTAATTCATAGATGGAGAACAATGCAAGGTTATTTTTATAACCAAGAAATGAGGCAGATAGTACTTTGAAAGGTAAAAGATGATAAAGACAAGCCAATTTCAATCAAACCCATTTTGACTCACAACAACCCCGTGTGGGTAGGAGTAGAACTGTGCTCCATAGAGTTTGCACTGACTGATTTTTCAGAAGTAGATCACCAAGCTCTTCTTCTAGTTTAAACATCCACCTTATTGGTTAGTAGCCAAGTGTGCTCTTTGCACCATCTAGGGACTCTGTAGGTTATAGAGAGAAGACAACAATGATACAGACTTTAAAGTAAGTTCAAAAGAGAGTCACTAAAAATATGTTGCCTGGATCCTAATTCGGGCCATGGATTTTCAAACTATTAGTCTTGCCTGTTCCCCTCTCTCCTGTGATTCCCTCTTTAAAAAAAAAAAAAAAAAGGCACCTTCTTATTTTGGAAATGTTCACACTACACAATGTTGTAAGGAAGTACAACGCACTGTTCTTGCCAAAATCAGAGTTAATTTGGTAAATCTTGGGGTTTGCTTTCCTTCAGATGTTAGCTGTTCAGAGAAATAAGAATGCTGTAGAGGAATGCTTGGTGTCAGAAAAGGATAAAGAAGTTTGAAGGGTGGAGACTTATCTGACCTCTGCCTCGTAGAACTCAACCTTGGGCTGATTTTGAGTTTAAGTCTCCTTTTCCCCTGTGAAGCCAGAGGCAGTCAGGCATGGCCTCCACGTCATTTTTTGTAGTGATGGTAATTGGCTGTCTCTGCCAAAGCCACATAAAAAGACTTAGCTGCTAGTTCTGTTTCTGAACGTTTGCGCTACTGAGCTCTATCGATTCTGGCACCAGGACCAAACTGTTTTGATGATTTAACATTAAAATCCATTTGAAAATCTGAAGAGCCTGATTTTGCTTTTGCTTTCTATATATTTGGCAAACAAATTTGTTTCGACATCTAATATGTTAATTAAATAATATTTTTACTTTAAAATTATATTAACCTAAAATAAAACTTCCATGTTGAGACCTGTCATCTCAATTAACAACCTTTGCTGGAATGCATTTCCCTGTAGGAGCTGCCAGTTGGAGGACTTCCTGGATTCTAGTCGTTTCTAGATTTGACTTTTGATAAGGCATTTGACTTAAAATCTCTACTTTTGAAATTCCTGTTTTGGCAGAATTTTCCTACAGATTTAATTTTTTTTTCCAGTCCTTCTGCTTAATTTTGAATTCCTATAAACAAAAGTATCTTTTCATTGCATTTTTCCATGAACTTTTAGGAACCCCCTCGTATGTGCATGTACATGAGCTCTCAGAGCAATGTGTACATTTTAAACCAAAACATATTGATCCTCAGCTAATTGGTGAAATCACACAGGAGCTGACAGTCTTGAATCTTACAGTGGAAGTGCCCAATTGATGTTTTCAGCTCAGCTCCTCTCCACTGTATTAGCAGAGCACAGAAAAAAAGCTAACAAGGTCTTTTGGTGATTTAAAACTGAGTGTGTCTTACCCATTCATGGAGAGAGTGGCCTGGCCTTGAGCCATTTCTAACTTCATTCGAGTTGATTCACAGCTGTTTATCTCTGTGCTACATCCCAGTGTAAGGAGCTCTGGTAGTGTAGTGGTTACTAATCGGGCTATGAACCGCAAAGTCAGCAGTTCAAAACTACCAGCTGTTCCGTGGGAGAAAGATGAGGCTTTCTGCTCCCGAAAAGATTTACAGCCTTGGAAACCCTGTACAGGGTTGCTATGAGTTGGAATCGACTCCACGGCACACAATAACAACAACAACATACTCCAGTGTAGTTATGAGCATAAGAGATTCTGCTTTCAATACAGTGTAGAACCCAGAGTTACCTAGTGAGACCTGACCTGCCGCTGCTGCTACATGACCTTTGAGGAAGCAATTTTGGCCAGTCTTAAAAAATACACTTAGCCATTTAATATCCAAATAGAAACTTTAGCAGTAGTGGGGGATGGTATCATCCCATATAGACCTGGAATGATAAATGGTCTTTTTCCTTTTAGTGTACTAAAAAAAAGCTTTTAAAACAGGTTTTTGATTTAGTTTGTCCTCTTTACAGAAAGAAACCAAAATATTCTTATCCACGTTTTAAGTTTAGGACATGAAGCATATATATTGCGGTCCTGTATTGTGACCAGTTCACTGAGGAAGGCAAAGGAAAGTAGGGGAACCCAAGAAGGAATGTAATACTGTTTGATAATGTTTGAGAGGCAAAGATCAAGGCTTTAAAACGGTTCTTCCCATATCAGGTTCATTCATAGCCAATGAAGCAAAATCAAGATGGACCAGAATTTGCAAAAATGTTGGTGTCTGAAATGATAACCAGAATGGGGAAAATTCTAAAGATTAATTATCTTCTGCTAAAAATGTAATCTGCCTCTTAGAAAATAAGGGCAGCATGCATGTTGCATAGCAACGAAGTCTTTCGACTGTCAGGGTCTGAAACAATGGTACCCCACTCAAATATGTTGGCTAACTACTCGGCTCTTCACAGCCCTGTCAAGAATCCTATAGCTCTGATCAGACTCAGGAAAGGGCTCACTATGCCTCTTTCAAGTCTCCGATTCCAGAGTGTTGATCTATTATTCTATCCATTCAGGTTACTGTTCTAGCCCCCGACATTTTGCAAATTCAGGGCCATCCTGGTTCTGCTTGTCAGCCATGACTAAACCAGTTCCAAGTACTGGCAAAGATCTGAAACACTAATTAACCTCTTTTTTGCAGACCTTTATATCTAAAAAGAAGAAATTCAATTTGACTGTTAGCATCCCAGCTAAAATCTGAGGGCGTAAGTATTCTCAAAATTCATCCTTCCATTTTTTGCCCCAAAATTTCAATACAGAAAAACTTTTCATGTTTTGCTCTGTGATGAGGTTTACACAGTGTTATAAAAGAAAAATGTTTAGTAGTATCATTTCTGGCCCTTTAGACTTATTGCCAAAGACTTCTAATCTCTGTAGCTTTATCCAACTGGGGACACAACAGATCAGCTTTTGATGATTACCCTATGGAGCAGATAAAATAAAGTCTAAAATGTAGTCTGTTGTTTTGTGGTTTTTAAGTGTCATCAAGTCGGTTCTGACTCATAGCGGCCCAGTATAGGGCTTCCAAGGAGTGGATGGTGGGTTTGAACCATTGACTTTGCAGTTAGTAGTCTAGTGCTTATCCTATAGCACCCTACCACTCTAAAACCAAGCCTGCTATCTCCAAATTGGAGTCCTGGTGGTACACTGTAGGACAAGCACTGGACTACTAACCACAAAGTCAGTAGTTCAAACCCACCAACCACTTGGAAATCCTATACAGGGGTCGCTATGAGCCAGACTGACTCAGTGCCACTTAACAACAACAAAATAACAGTCTTCATTTTAGACTTTGTTTTAAACCCACCAGTTGCTCCTTGGAAACCCTGTACAGGATTGCTATGAGTTAGAACAGAGTCGACAGCACTTCACCACCACCACCATCATTTCCTAAGGAGCTCTGGTAGCACAGTGGTTATGAGTTGGGCTGCTAACCTCAAGGTCAGCAGTTAGAAACTACCAGCCGTTCCTTGGGAGAAAGAGGAGGCTTTCTGCTCCCGTAAAGATTTACAGCCTCGGAAGACCTATGCAGGGTCACTATCAGTCAGAACCAACTCCACAGTATATAATTACTCCCCCCGCCACACACACACACACCATTTCCGAAATGATGCCACTCTAAAAAGCTGAATGAATTTTACACTTTTCACTACACTGCTACAGCCCACATTTCCAAGGAGCCCAAGGGACTGTTGTTGTTGTTAGGTGCCATCAAGTCGGTACCAACTCATAACAACCTTATGCACAGCAGAATGAAACACTGCCTGATCCTGGGCCAACCTCACTACTGTTGCCACACTTGAGTCCATCGATGCTGCCACATGGCCAATCCATCTCATTGGGGGTCTTCCTCTTTTTCTCTGACCCTCCACCTTACCAAACATGATATCCTTCTCCAGCGACTGGTCCCTCCTGACAATATGTCCGAAGTATGAGACACGAAGTTTGGCCATCTTGGCCTCCAAGGAGTACTCTGGCTGCACTTCTTCCAAAATGGATCTATTGGTTCTTTTGGCAGCCCATGGCACTTTCAATATTTTCCTCCAACACCATAAGTCAAAAGCATCAATTCTTCTATGGTCTTCCTTATTCACTGTCCAGCTTTTGCATGTATATGAGGTTATTGAAAATACCATGACTTGGGTCAGGCGCACCTTAGTCCTTAAGCTGATATCTTTGCTCTTCAACACTTTAAAAAGGTCTTGTGCAGCAGATTTGCCTAATGCAATACATCGTCTGATTTCTTGACTGCTGCTTCTGTGAGTATTCATAGTTGATCCAAGAAGAATGAAGTCCTTGACAACTTCAATCTTTTCTCCATTGATAAGAACGTTGTTTATTGGTCCAGTGGTGAGGATTTTTGTTTTCTTGACATTGAGATGTAATCCATACCAAAGGCTGTGCTCTTTGATCTTCATCAGTAAATGTTTTAAGTCCTCTTCACTTTCAGCAAGCAAGGTTGATATCATCTGCATATTGCAGGTTGTTCATGAGTCTTCCTCCATTCCTGATGCCATGTTTTTCTTCATAGGACCCAGCTTCTCAGATGGTTTGCTCAGCATACAGGTTGAATAAGTATGGTGAAAGAATACAACCCTGTTGCACACCTTTCTTAATTTTAAACCATTCAGTGTTCCCATGTTCAGTTCAAACAACTGCCTCCAGGTACAGATTCCTCATGAGCACAATTAAGTGTTCCGGAATATTCATACTTCGCAATGTTGTCCATAGCTTTCCATGATCCACACAATCGAAAGCCTTTGCGTAGTCAATAAAGCACAGGTTTATTGACTCTGCTTTCTGATATACTCTGCTTTCAGCCAAGATCCATCAGACATCAGCAGTGATATCCCTCATTCTACAACCTGTTCTGAATCCAGTTTGAACCTCTGGAAGTTCTCTGTTAATGTATGCACGCACCCGTTTCTGTATTACCTTTAGTAAAACTTTACTCTCATGGGATGTCAAAGATATTGTCCGATGATTTCGTATTCCATTGGGTCACCTCTCTTTGGAATGGGCACAAAACAGACCTCTTTCAGTCAGTCAGCCAGATAGTCATCTTCCAAATTTCTTGGCAGAGATGAATGAGTGCCTCCTGTGTTGCCTCACTTTCTTGAAAGATTTCAATTTTAATTCCATCAATTCCTTGTACCTTGTTCTTTGCCAGTTCCTTCCAATGCACCTTGGACTTCCTCCTTCAGTATCATTGGCTATTGATCATATGCTACCTCTTGAAACGGTTGACCATTAACCATTTCCTTTTGGTACAGTGACTCTTGTGTAGTCCTTCCATCTTCTCTTGATGCTTGCCATTTGGTAAATACATCTAGGAGTGGGTTTCCCATTCCCCACATGGCCTTATGCAACTCCATATTCCTCCCCACACCTGAGAGGCTCTAGGGCAGTTACTTGTTAGAAGAATTATAATCTAAAGAGGTTGTAGATTAACTAATTTTATTGCCCAGCATTTTCATTTAAACCACTATTGTCAGAATCTTGCAGGTAAAGTGAAGAGCCCTGCTAGCATTGTGGGTTAGGCACTGGGTTGCCCACTGCAAGGTTGGTGGTTCAAACCCACCAGACACTATGCAGGAAAAGGATGAGGCTGTCAGCTCCTGTAAAGTTCTGAAATTCCTACATAGGCTCTCTCAGAGTCAGACCGACTCAGTGGCAGTGGGTTTGTAGTTTTTGTTTTTTGTCTTTTTCTAAGTAGGCCTTTATTTAAAGAACGTGATGACATTTCTAAAGTGAAGCAAATTACCCATAGAGAAAGCTATCAATTGTGATACCTTCATTGGGTTCTCAAACCGTCCTGTTGGATGAGGAGGCATTATGTTCTCTGAGCTGCAACAGTTTCAACTTGATGTGTGATTTGAGGGACCGAGCACTTGCTAAGTCTCTGACCTCACATCGTTGTAGCATCTTCAGTATTGTTTTATCCCACAGGCCTTGGGGATGGCTGTGTTGAACAGGGATGCTAACACAAGTCATCACAGTTTTGCAATATGTGCAGAAGAATTGTCCCCAAAGATATAAAGATATTGAACTTAGAGGAAAAGTGCATAGCTTCTGCAATACACAGAGGTACAGAAGTTGTTTAGCTGATCATAACTCTGTATAGAACTAGTTGAATGTGGTTTTCTTCCACATCTTCTGAGGGAATTCTTTGATTAACTAGAAAAAGAAAGAATTCCCAAACTCAACTATCTTCCTGCTTTTCAAGATCTAAGACAAGTGTATGTCTATAGAATTCAGAAACTTCAGGAACAATGAATGTATGCCCTGGATATTAACAAAAAAGAATGTTGTCCAACAGCCAAAAAAAAAAAAAAAAAAGTTAAGAATGTAAGAATGGAGGGAATAATGAACGTACTATTTTAGCAAAATAGATCTAACCCACAACATATATGGTTGACTCGCCCAGTTTTCCCAGGCAGTGGTAGAATTGCTTGTACCTGACATTTGCATATTATAGTCCTTCTTCTCAAAGCCCTTTCACAAGCATTATGTCATATAACATGTAAACACTGTGGGATGGAAAAATCCACAGTAGCTCTGTGGAATGGAAAAACCTTTGTTCCATTTCAAAAGTAGAAGTAAAGACATCCCAAATATAAAGACTTGCCAGTATCACCTTAGGAATTTTATGTGGGGGTTGTAAAAATATAAACAAAATCCCAGATGTCAATTCAACAATCTCTACATGTATAACTAGTTGATTATATTCTTTAAGTTGTGTGACTTTTCTTGATATCACTGTAGAAATTTTTAATAACAGGACTTTAAACTTTTTATCCTTGTGAAATGTAGAATCACTTTGCAGAAAACAATTTGACCTTTAGTCTCCGATTTTTTTTTTTTTTTTTTAGCCAGACCAATACCTGAGGCTAATGAATGGGGGCTACCCAGACTACCTTAGGACTTGATGCGAACTAAACCTCTGGAGGCATGATGTAATCTGTCATGGCCCTGTGATGAGTGAGGCTAATAGGAAACCTGATCCCTGAGACTCAGATAGAGTTTCCTGGTTATTGACCAAGCATGGAAAGGGTAGTGTGTCCCAGAATGGGACTTGGCAGCTCTGTGTTGTATAACTGCTCTCAAACCCAATGTGTCTCCTAGTTTGTAGTACTTTTGGGTTGTAATAAATTTGCTGTTGTAAGTATGGTGTTGTTGTTGTTGTTAAGTGCCATAAGTCAGTTCCAACTCAGAGCGACCCTGTACAGGGTTTCTGAGGAGCAGTTGGTGGTTTGAACTGCCAACCTTGTGGTTCACAGTATAGTGCTTATCCTATAGTGCCACAGTAGGCACTAGAGATGTGAATGTAAATGCGAGTTGTTCCAGCATATTAATGAAGCCACAGGGACAGTGAGAATCAGCATGTGCCTCTTCATCAGTCTTAAGGAAGGTGTCCTTCTAACCTTATAGAGTGTACCACATGAGTCGCTGGTGGTGAGGACACAGAAGTGGGACTGTTAGGACTGGATCTATTTCCACAAGTTTGGGAACTGAATTCATGATGGTCTTCACCATGCAGTTAGCAAGGAAGGTGGGACGTGGTACTCTGCCTCTTATTTAGTATGGGCATACCTTGTGCCAGATATGTGTTTGGTTGTTGTTGTGTGCCAACAAGTTGGTTCTGACTCATAGCAACCTTGTATGTTGTTGTTGTACGCTGTCAGGTTGGTTCTGACTCACAGTGACCCTGCATGACAACCTTGAGGCTACCAGTCCAGTGCTTATCCTACAGCACCACACCAGGACTGATGTGTTTGGTTATTGTTGATAAATGCCATCAAGTCGATTCTGATTCATAGCGACCCTGTATAGGGTTTCCGAGGAGCGACTAGTGGGTGTGAATTGCTGACCTTGTGGTTAGGAGTCCAGTGTTTATTCTACAACACCACACAAAACAATGAATGACATCTTCAAGAACTTAGTGTTCCTTCCATGAAGACAGATGATAATGAATAAGTAAGCAATTAATTACTGTTTGTA
The DNA here is from genome assembly GCF_000296735.1 of Chrysochloris asiatica. Lineage (NCBI taxonomy): Eukaryota > Metazoa > Chordata > Mammalia > Afrosoricida > Chrysochloridae > Chrysochloris > Chrysochloris asiatica. The sequence continues at coordinate 358,312 of NW_006408793.1, forward strand.
GCAAGTGCTTACAAGAAAACAAGAGAGTGGAAGACAAGAAAGAACCTTGAGTTGGAAAATTAGAGAGGACTTAAGAAAATATTTCTCCTAAAACCTGAGAGAGAGGAAGGGCTGGTCAGGTCAAAAGCTAGAGAAAGGTTGTTTAAACAGCAAGTACAAAGGTCCTGAGATAGGAAAGAGATTGAAGTGTTTGAGGAATTTTCAGAAGATCGGTGTTGATAGATTTGGTAGTGGTGGTTGGTGGTGGTGTGCCGTAGAGTCGGTTCCAACTCATAGCAATCCTGTATAGGGTTTCTGAGGCTGGAAATCTTTATGGGAGCAGAAAGCCTCATCTTTCTCACATGGAATGGTTGGTCGTTTCAAACTGTTGACTTTGAGGGTAGCAGCCCAACTCAAAACCACTATACGATCAGAGTTCCTTTGATAGAGTTTAGTGAGCAAGAAGAAGAGGGGTATGAGATAAAGCCAGACAGGAAAGGAGGCCTGGAAAGGATTTCTGATTTTATTTTAAGAGCTTTAAGTGTAGGAGGTAAGGAACTGGTGTGATGTGATTTATGTGTTTACAAGATCATTTTGGCTACCGTACAGAGAATGGATTAGAGGAGAACAAGGGAAGCGAGCTAGTTTATTTCATACCCAGGCAAGAGTTGATGCTGTCTTGGATTAGAATGGGTCTCTGAGTGGAAACAGGTGGTGGATTTAAAATACACTTTGGATGTAGAACTAACAGGTTCTGCTACTGCTGAGAAGCTGGAGAGGTAGCCTTGCACTGGGTTAACAATACAGGCACTGAAGGAAGTCAGACCTAGATGAAAACCCTGACCCCTTCCTGTACTTTACAACCTAAGGTAAACCCTATATAGGGTTTCTAAGGAGCGTCTGGTGAGCTTGAACCACTGACCCTGTGGTTCAGGTGACTTTGCAGTTCAGCGCATTAGCCCACAACCTCTTGTTATTTGAGGTCTGTTTACCCCTAGTTTGCCTTGTATCACTCACAGGCCCAGCCCTGGTGTTGTGCATACTTACTGTGTTAACAATCTGATGGTTATTTGGCATTGCAGTCTTACCAACAATGGGAATGTCAGGTCATTCAGGCACAAAACTGGTCTTTCTGCTCTTTTGCAAGCCTCGCAGGTGCTGTGACTATATTGAAGAAATGCATGTGGACTGAGTCAGCCTCCTGCCTAGTGTTGTTCCAAACCATTTTCTTTATTTAGTGATGAGCATTTCTTGGGTCCGGTGAGGGAATCAACAGTTTTATTGAAAACAAGGAGCAAGTAGGACTTTCATAAATTTATTCGACTAGATTAGGATTTTGTCTTTCTTTTACTTTTGTGTTTTCAGTGAGCGCCACTTTTATATTGTTTGTAAATGATGTCTCTTCTCTTTAAGACTTTAGAAAAAAAATTCTAAATCCTGATATTTCTAAATTCATAAGCTCTTCACATCCTGTGGCACACAGAGGCAATATTCTTCATGTGGAGAGGGATTTCTGCCAAAAGGTTTTCTAAAATAATTAGTCCTTCTCAGATCCCGAACTGTGTCATTGGTCACCACAAGAACAAAGGAATTGGGAAGTAAATACATGGCAGGATATGAGACAATAACAGTTGAATCCCTTAGGATGAGCTTGCTTTCTTTCCTTTAATTGATTACTTTGGCTGGAAGATTTGGCTAATCTCTTCATTAGCACATATGTTGCACCCCCATCCCCCTAGTACACACAGCAATAAGGTTAGGTAATTTAGCACCCAGCTGAGGCTCTGTGGTAAAGCACTGGGTCACAAGGTCGGTGGTTTCCAGTCGTTCCTGGGAAACGGTATATACAGGGTCCCTATGAGTCTGAACGACTCCATGGCACTTAATAACAAACCTCCTCCAGGCAGTTCTAAGGGATTCTCATGGAGATCTGTTCCTAAGTGTGTCTTCAAATCTCATTTGTAGGTTAAGGCAGAACATATTCTTATTAAGCCTTGTTGTTAAGTGCCATCGAGCTGATTGTGACTCATAGTGACCCTGTATAGGGTTTCCGAGGAGCAGCTGGTGGATCTGAACTGCCGACCTTGCAGTTCAAACCGACATTGCAGTCTAGCACTTATCCTACAGAGCCACAAGAAAAGGCTCTGAAGTCTTTTCAATGATTTAAAAGTGCCACATGTAGCAAGTAAAGGTATCTGTGATGAATTCGTTGGTTCAGTTATTTCTGAGGGCAGATTTACATTAAAGGGCATGTGGAGTCCTGGTGTGGAACTGTAGGATAAGCACTGCACCCCAAGGTCGGTGGTTCAAACTCACCAGCTGCTCCTCAGAAACCCTATACAGGGTTGCTAAGAGTCGGAACCGACTCGACGACACGTAAGAAGAACAACAAAAGGCACGTGCTTTGGAGTTGTGAGTTGTCAGTAAATGTAACAGTATGGGTGTTGCAGGGTGGTGATAAGAATGAAGATACAACCACAGCTAATACAGTATCAGGCAAGTGTGATTCTGAGCTATGGTGAAGCATTACCTCATTTAATCCAAAAGATCCTTTTGAAGTGGGTACTATTATTAACCTCATTTTACTGATCAAGTCACATCACTATGAAGAGGTTGAGGGACTTGTCCTGGATCCAGGTAGAGCTGTAGGATCTCCTCTAACCTGAAGTTCCTGCTTTGACTATGTACTTGGGACCCAAGTGTGGCCTTGTTTTCTCCCACTTTGGCACCTTAGCATCTGGGAAAAATGACCCACAGGAAGAGAGGTCTAAGCTCTCTACAGCTTTGTCCTTCTGTATGGCATTGCCACCTCCGACTTTGGTCAGAGGAGTCCTGGTGTGGCACTGTAGGATAAGCCCTGAGATGCTAATTGAAAGGTCAGCAGTTCGAGCCTACCAGCTGCTACATGGGAGAAAGATGAGGCTTTTTGCTCCTGTATAGATTTACAATCTTGGAAACCCCATACAGGGTTAATATGAGTCATAACCGACTCTACGGCACACAACCACCATGTCTAAGTAGCCCTGGTTGTGATGATACAGGATAAGCACTGGACTGCTAACTGCAAGGTTGTTGGTTCAAACCCACCAGCTGCTCCTCAGAAACCCTAGACAGGGTTGGTATGAGTTGGAACTGACTGGACAGCACTTAATAACAGCACTTTGGTCAGAAAGGTAAATTGAAGGTCAGTCATTTCCTAACATTGTCTACATAAAATTGTCTAATGGAATTCTTTAAAAAAAAAAAAATGTTGTTTTTTTTTAAATCAGCACATCTTGTGTATTGCACTGGATTCAGACAAGCTGAACCCAGTGGAGATGAAAGGTTTCCGAATCTAACAGGCACTGAGCATTTCTGTGGGACTAAGCCGTATCCCTTCCAGGGACTCCCTCAGCCTTCACAGAAGCTAGGGAGTAGTTTACTAATCCTCACTCTGAGATAAATGGAAAAAGGTTCAGAGAGGTTAATAGCTTGATCAAAGTCACACAGTATGAAGTGTTATTGCAGGGATTCAAACCCAGGTGTGTGGCATCCCAAAGCCCAAACACTTTCTTTCCTGTTCCCCTAAATGTATGAGCTCTAGGAAAGACTAGCAGATGTGAGGGGGAGAACAGAAGAGAGACAGTAATGGAGGCAGGCAAGACCTTTAGTCTCCAAACATGAATGCTAGGAGCGCATTCCTGGTCCCCAAGTGAAGAGAGCCCATTTCCAGTGTTGTATCTGTAGTATTCTTCCTTCTTCCCTGGGAAAGGAAACGTTGTACTTACGTAATCGTGTGGGGTTTTTGTTTGTTTTTTTGTTTTGTTTTTTTAATTGCTGATTTAAGAATAGTTAAAAGCCCAAACCAAGCCACTGCCATCAAATCGATTCAGACTCCTAGCCACCTTTCTCCCGAGGAGTGGCTGGTGGATTTGAACCACAAACCTTGCAGTTAGCTGTTCTGAATGCAGTTATACCTACTTAGCTGGCCTGTAACTTTGTGCTTCTGCAACTTTCTGTAAGCCTGCAAGCAATGTCTGTGAAAGTTGAGAAAAGACAATGGTTTGAGGAAAAATACTTCATTCAACATCTCTGTTGTGATGTTAGTGAGTAGGAGGTTTTAATTGAATTTTCCTGGTAGACCTTATTTCACCTGAGAGTCCTGGTGTGGCATGTGGGTTAATGTGCTGGACTGCAAGGTCCCTTTGAACCCCAAGGTTGATGGTTCAAACTCACCAGCCGCTCCTATACAGGGTTGCTATGGGTCAGAACCGACTCGACAGCACTTAACAACAACAATATAGCAACTAAGTCCTAGTGTGGCACTTTAGAATAAGCACTGGACTGCTAACTGCAAGTCACTCAAACCCACCAGTCGCTCCTCAGAAACCCTATACAGTGTTGCTATGAGTTGGAACCAACCGAGGGCACTAACAACAACAACATGAGTCAGAAACGCCTCGCTGGCACTTGACAACAACATAGCAACCATATTTTGTTGTCGTTTTCTCCTTCAGTTGTACAGTAATGAAGACCTATGTGGCCTTAAACTCAAAAACAGGTTGAACTTCCTAGTCAGGTGGTCAGATGGGAGGGGAATTACCCCTTCTCCCATGGATGGGAAATTATTGGTAAGATTTCTTCCTGGCATAAAATCACCTGCCTGCTTCCTGCCCATGAGCTTTAAGAGGGAAAGAGCAGGGTGGTGTGTTTATAGAAGGTTGTATTGCTGCCCCGGTTCCCTAGGAACTATGTGAGTGGGAGTCTTAGCCAAGCCGACTCTGGTCAGACCTGAGTCAGGCTTCACAAACAGGTTCCCAGCCCTCCAAACCCAGCAGCCCTGGAGTTTGCACAGACCTGGGCTGCAAGTAGGCAGGAAAGGGAGGTGGTGCTAGAGTGGTCATCCCCTCGAAGCCAGACACACACACCCCCTTCACCTCTACCTGCCCCCACCTCCACACCCCACCCACTGCCTCCAGCTATGAGGGACCTGGGCAGGTCACTCATACGCCCAGCAGCCGGCAGAGATTCTGGGCCGGGCCCCTGACTCTAATCTTCGAATGACTTTGCTCTCTCAGTTATTGCCCGGGAAAACTTCTGACTTCCCACCATGGCTGGGAAGGAGACAGTGACCACCACTTTTAGGATATGACAGAAATTTATTATTTGCAACACAGGGTTTTATACTTTCATACCTTTTTATTTTTAACTTGGAGGAAGGATTGAGTTTTAGTTAAAGGAATTTCTGACCTTGGTAAGCAGGTGGAGGATTTTATTTTGCCTTAGGGAGGGCTTAGGAGTGTGTGTGGGGGGGGGAGGTGCTCCTTTTCCAAATATTTAAGACTGGCTCAGGCAGGAGTGGGGGTGTGGGGGTGGGAGTGGGGGTGGGAGTGGGCAGAGCCTTTGAAGATGCTAGGGATGGAAGAAGATGAATCAAAAAGCAAGGTGCCTGATCAGTCCCAATGGCCCTCACCTTCTTGGTTTAAAATGAGCCTGTGGGAACTCAGATGTAGGCATCCAGAGTCAGTGATCACAGAAATTGTCACAGCTTGTGCCCACTTCCCCCAAGTGTCCCATGACTGCTCTCTGGGCAGTCCTTCCAGCTCAGCCCAGACTCTCCTCAGGAAGTGTGTGCCCCACCCCACTGCTCCGGAAGAGGTGGGGAAGTCCGGGTGGAGACCAGTGCAGAGTCCTGCAAATCTGGAAATCTCAGCTCTGGAAATGGGCAATGGGTCAGGGAGATGACTTTTGTTGTTAGCTATGAAGATGACAGTTAAATTGTTATTAAGTGCCATCGAATTGGTTCTGACCTATACCGACCCTTAGAGGGGTTCCAAGGAGCAGCTGGTGAGGTTGCACTGCCAGTGGTTCGAAGTCCAGTGCTGCTCCTACAACCCCACACCAGGTGCCCAAAGACTGGCTTGACAATTAAATGGTACATCATAAATGATGGGACCACTCTGGAGGACTTTGTAGACCTCGTTAAGAGAAAGCTTTTTTTCTTTTCATGCCTAATTGGCATGGCTCTGCAGGATAATGCACTGGACTGCACGGTCAGAAACCCTGTACAGGGTTGCTATGAGTCAAAACCAACTTGACAGCACTTAACAACAATAACCCTGAATAGGAGTCCCTGGGATGCTATCCAGTCCCTGGGAGGCACAAGCTATTTGCAATTGACCAAGTTCTGGTGTGGTGCTCTAGAATAAGCATTGGACCACAAGATTGATGGTTCAAACTCACCACTCACTCCTATGAAACCCTATGCAGGGGCCGCTCGTTAGCAGTTAACAACAGCCAACCTAAGGGTTGGAAAGTTTGAGTCCAACCAGAGGCACCTGGTGCTTTACTTCTGAAAACTCAGCCATTGAAAACCCTATGGAGCGCAGTTCCACTCTGACCCACGTGAGGTTTCCATGAGTCACAGATGGATTTACCATGACAGTTGATCATTTAATCTATTTGGGATTGATTGATCTACTAATTCATATCACACCATCAAATTCTGAACCATTGCTCATGCTTCAGGGGTTGCAGTTTGTGTTGTCTTGTGAGGCAACAGCTTTATAGTAACTGGCAGGGATCTTGGCCTTCAGACTGAGTGGATAGTGCCCTCTTCAGTGTGCCCAGAGCAGTGGAAGGTTGACATCTGACAAGAGACCAGAGCCTGAGACTGTTTAGGAATCCTTCCACCATGTACTTGACTCAGCACTTTTAGAAATCTCTTCGTGTTGTTTCTACCTGGCAGAGGGAATGGATTCAAAGCATATTAATGAGCGGATTCCATAATGTGCCAGTAAGGGGGATGAAAGCTTTGATGCCTCTCAAGTTTCAATTTTGGATCACTGAATTATCTTGCCATAAATTGAGACAGAAACCACAGCAGGGAAGCGTATATAAAGTTTTCGACTTCCTTGAAGCTGAGTGGCTTTGGGGAATCCAGGTAAAGATGCCCATCAATTAATTGGATATTTACATCTAAAGCTTCAGCAAGAGATGAGGGCTGGCACCTGTCTGTGGATATTCATCAGCTACATGCTCAAATTTCTGATATAAGTAATTCTCAAGCTGAGCACTGAGTGGCTTCTAGTTTGCTACCTCTGCTAGAGATTAAGATCCCCTATGAACTTAATTGAACCTCAGCATAGTGATCCTGCTCGATCAACTTAGAACAGGTGATGGTCTGGCAGCGTCTTGCGTGTGGGGTCCCCACCCGGTCTCCTCCCTCCCTGCCTTCTTCGGATGGCGGCTGTTTATTCTGGACGTGTGGCCAGAGACAGGTAAGGATCACGTGGAACCTCGGCAACCTAAGACAGAGCCATTGCCATGCTGCAATGAGTTTCGATGACAGGTAAGACGGAGGAATTTGCACTGACTGCCTAAGACAGGCAGTGTCCCTTAAACAAATAATAAATAAGGGGGAATGTGTGGCAGACTGTGCAGACCGTGCAGACCCGGTCAGGAGCTCAAGGCCCTGTGGGCGCAAGCATTGCAGACCGTCCAAACCATAGGCTCTGAGAATCAGACTTTGGTCACCTAGCAGACATAGCAAACTGGCCCTCATCTGATTATTCAGTATGCTTGCTAGTAGTCTCATACATGAGCCCTGGATATCCACAGATAAATGTAAAAACCTTTCCTAGAAGCCGAGACGGTAAAAGTCCAAAAAGACAAAGTTCCCCCTCCCCCCACAAAAAAAAAAAGCTAAAGAGGATAGAGAGAAATACTTTTAACTGATGGTATATGGAGGGGATTATAATCAATGTAATGAAAGAAGTTATATGAATGGTTGAATGTGAAACTGATGATGTGCCCTGTAAACTTTCACTCAATCCACAATAAAAACCTTCAATTTAAAAAAAAAAAAAAAAAAGAGATGAGGGCTGGAAATCAAGGTGGTGACAACTTGTGTACAGATGCAAGTTGAAATCCAGAGAGCAAGGGAGGAAGAATTGAGGACAGGATGCTAGAAGACTTCACAGGGGGCACCGAGGAGATGTGGACTGAGAGGACACAGTCCACTAAAGTACAGTCCATTCTTGCAAAGGTGTCAGTCTTTAATCCTGAATGATCAAAGAGAAGGTGAATGAGGAAGGACCTGTCATTCACAGGCAGGGTTTTATTTTTCATTGAACCATATATACTGTGGTTCAAGCCTACCAGCCACTATTCGGGAGAAAGATGAGGCTTTCTGCTCATCTTTTTTGAAAACAACAACAACAACAATAAAGCTTTTATTGTGAATTGAGTGGTAGTTTACATAGAGAATATAGGTTTTGCACTCATCCTATCGTATTTTGCTTCATTGCAATGATTACAATCCCCTCCATGCATTATCATTCAATAGTTTTTGTTTCTATTCCCTCTGTTTTTTGTTTGTTTTTTGATGTATACAAAACCACTCAGGAATATATGATTATTTAAACAACCCTCTGGTTGTTTAAATAATTCTTCAAGCCAGCCTCCTGACTGCCAGCACACAGCCTTTCTCTTTCGATGAGTCTAGAGTCCTCAGCAGCTCTATCTCTCCATGCAGTCATCTCTGTCTCCATCTCTGGTTCCATTCATCCTCTTCTTGCTTCATAGTCCTAGTATCCTCTGTTCCTGAAATGTAAGATGAACTATTCCCCCACTCTATGTTACAAAACTTCTACCTTTATGGTTGTGACAAATGCAATTAGTCATCATAACAATTACTCACTATTGAATCAAAAGAGTCCTATCCCCATCTTGTTTCACCAGACCCATCTAGACAAGAGTAAGACTATTCAGTGGGGACTCTACCTTCCCCCCACATTTTGAAACTAAACTCCCTATTGAAAATTTGTAAGCCAGTCACTTTGTGCCTTTATAGGCCCCCATTTTAGGTAGCCAATGTCTAATTCACCCATCCCTATCAACCCTGAATACCTAGAGGACAAGCTTGATCCTTGATGTGAAGACTCCTTCCCTCTCGGTTATCAAATTTATCTTCCTCTAGTTGAGCTCTGGTCATCAAGCCTTCAAAACTAGGATACTGTCAACAAGTTTGGGCATTGTTGTGTGGCACCCCTCTCCCCCCCCCCCCACTTCATATCAGCTGGACTTTCAGGGGTCAGTGTTTATGGGCTCAGGAGTTCCCTAGTCTCCCCAAACTTTGGAACAACCAGCCCTTCCTCTTCTCTCTCTCATCTCAAGGTCAACAGGAGTCTATGGAATGTGGTCGAACTCAACCCATATCCTCATTACTGACTTTCCCCCACTTCCACTCACATGTAGACCATCATGATTGCCAGTGAGCTTAACATGCCTGCTTGTGTGTTCCTTTTGAATTTCAGTCTCAGAGGGGAGTTTGTCCTGAAGGGACTTGATTGCTTGCCTTGATGGTTCCTTGGTGAACAGCTTGCTTGTTCTTATAGTAGCCAAAAAGACTGCCTTTTTCATTTTTGTTTTTGTGTTTTCCTGCTGGTCTTTCTCTCAGGAGTATCTTCTGTTCCTCTAGCAGCTTCTGTCTGGTCTGCATATCCTTTCAAATGGGAATGTCCCACCTCAGAAGGTTCTGGCTGGGGCTCAGGATTCCACCTAAGGTCCTATACACTGCAAAGGTTCTGCAGGAGGCCTAATTCACTGGACAAGTTCTAGAACTCCTTGTAGATTTTCCAATCAGTTATAGGCTGAAGATAGGCTTATGAGCTTTCTATAATCATGTTTCCCAATATTCCTTTCTATCCCACTCAATGTCCATTTTACACTAGTAGGCAAGGGAAACCAATACCCATAAGACAGTCAAGCATTTTAACCTTTCTTTTACTCATTCAGACTATGCCTCAATTCCTGTATCACAGAGCCGTGTTGTTCCAAAGTTGAGCATTTACATAACTATTTACCTCTCACGTTTTTTGTGCATCTTTCAAGCCTCAAAAGATTTAAAACCTCAGAAACCTTGTGCAGGGTCACTCTGAGTTGGAATTGATTCAATGGCACTTAACAACAGTATTGGAAGAATTTACAAAATATTGGGTCCTAATTTCTTGCTAATTCTTATGAAATTGGGTACAGTCATTACATTCTTATTTAGAATTTATTGAGAAGTATTGGGCAATTGCCCATGAACTCTCAGAATAAACAAATCTGTTTTAGAAGAAATATAGCCAGAACACTCCTTAGAAGCCAGGATGGTAAGACTTAGTCTCTCATACTTCAGACATATCAGTAGGGACCAGTCCTTGAAGAAAGATTTAATCTTCTAATTAAAATGGAGGGCAGCAAAAAAAGAGGAAGACCCCAGTGAGATGGATTGGTACAGTCACAGCAGCAGCGGGCTCAGGCATAGCAACAATTGTGAGGATGGCACAGGATGGGTTAGTATTTCATTCTGTTGTGCACAGGGTCGCTCTGAGTGAGAACCAACTCAATGACACCTAGAAACAATTGTTTTTTGTTGGTTTATTTCATTTTAACTTTTTGTGAATTGAATGAAGGTTTACAGATAAGATTATCGGTTTTACGTTCAACAAACCATATACTTGTTTTATTTCAATGATTACAATCCCCTCCATGCAACAAGAGTTATCCACTTCCTCTCACGGGTCCCACCCCTTTCAACTCTGCCCTTAGGAACATGTTGCCCTTTTGATCCGAAGAATGACCATTCCTTGATAAGTATACCGTGCAAGTGTTATTGTCCCTTCTCATAAACCTGTCTGCTGCTTGGCTGAAAATTAGACCACGAGGGTGAATTTCTTTCCAGGCCTGAAGGGCCGCAGTCTCAGATTCCTCCAGTCTCTTTCTGACCACTTGTTAAGTGCCATTGAATAGGTTCGATTCACAGACCCTGTATAGAGTTTCCAAGGAGCAGCTGGTGGATTTGAAACATTGACCTTGCAATTCAAACTGACCTTGAGGTCCAGTGCATTATCCTGTGGTGCCACACCAGGACTCCTTCTGATCAGTAAACCTGGTCATTTTTTTAAAAAATAATTTTTAATTTCCCCCCACATTTTCTCCCTATAATGTGATCTAGGACCCTATAATGTGATCCCTTTCAGAACAGTTGGTAGTGGTAGCTGGGCACCATCTTCTGGTCTTAGACTCATGGAGACTGATATTTACATGTTCCCTTAGTCCATTGGACTAATTGATTCCAAGCCTCTTCAGTTCTTACCACTCTTCTTCCACACACGGAGAGACCAATACCTACATCTCAGACTGCCACTCATGAGCTTTCAAGATCTTAGATGCTGCTCTGTTGTTGTTATTACATGCCGTGGAGTCAGTTCCGATTTATAGTAACCCTGTACAGGTTTTCTGAGGCTGTAAATCTTTACGGGAGCAGAAAGCCTCATCTTTCTCCTGTGGAACAACTGGTAGTTTCGACTGCTGACCTTAATGTTCGCAGCCCAATATTTAACCACTACACTACCAGAGCTCTGTAAAACATTGTCATTATGGACTATGCTATGTCAATTGGCATGGTGTCCCTGAGACTATGGTCCTCAGCCCCCGGTCCCATCAACTCATTGCCTTAAAATTGTTGTTAATATCTAAGAAGATTTCATCATTTTTTGTGGTGTGTGCATCACCACAATCCTAGTTGTGTTGACATGAAAGGTAAATACTTATGTACAAATATCTTCTTTCAAAATTTGTATATACTTATAGGATATATAAGTAAATATATATCCCATTCTCCTTCCTGTACCCATTTAGCCTATGTCTTAGTCCATGTATCTATACACAGAACACTGTTGCTCCAAGATTATTTGTATATCACTATTTACGTCTATCCCCTTTAGTCCATACATGCTTCCCTATGTCTTCATCATCCTCGTACCACCCTCCCTGTTCTTGTATCTTGCCCTCCCAGTCATCTTCACTAACACGTGGCTCTCCTCCCTTCCACCATGGGTAACCATCAAAGAATGTTTCTTTTAGTATGAAATCTTTTCTTAAGTTTTTATGATTGTCGTAAGACAATTATTGACTAATTTCACTCAACATCATGCCCTCCGGGTTCATCCATGTTATGAGGTGTTTCTCACAGTCATCCTTATTTTTCAGTGTTATATAGTTACAAAAACCACATGGTAGCCATGTCTGACTTTCTCTGACTGTACAAGGGGGAAAGAGAATCAAACTCAAAATCAGCTCAAGGTCAATTCTCAGATATGCCTCTACCCTACAACCTTGTTTACCAACCATCCCTCCCACAGCATTCTCTGCTTCACATCTGGGTTCAATAATCCATTGCTATGGCCAAACAGAGCACAAAATAATACTCAAGATTATGGAGTTTATTCCACCATTCTTCTGTCAGTTTGTCGTACTGTGGTGACTTGTGTGTTGCTTTGATTCTGGAAGCTATGACATCGGTATTTTAAATACCAGCAGGGTCACCCATGGTGGACAGCATTCAGCTAAGTTTCCAGACTAAGACAGACTAAGATGAAGGAAAGATGGATTACTTCTGAATATTTAGTCACTGAACACCTTATGAATAACAGTGGAACATGGTCAGCACCATTTAATTGACTATTGAAGCATGTTGAATAGCACCAGAGTATTATTAGATATAGTGCTGGGAAATGAGCCCGTCAGGTTGAAAGGCACTCAAGATCTTACAGCAAACGAGCTGCATCCTCAAAGTAGAGTTGACCATGATGACACGAATGCAGTACAGCTTTTGAGACCTTCATTTGCTGATGAGGTACAACTCAAAATGAGGAGAAACAACTATAAACGTCCATTAATAATCGGAACATGGAATGTACTAAATGTGAGTCTAGGAAAATTGTAATTTGTCAGAAATGAAATGGAACACATAAACATTGATATCCTAGGCATTAGTGTGCTGAAATGGACTGGTACTGCCATTTTGAATATGACAGTCACATGGTTTATTATGCTGGGAATGACAAAGAGGAATGGCATAGCATTCATTGTCTAAAAGAACATTTAAAAATCTGTCTTGGGCAGGCTTGCGGGGTATACCCTTTGGTTGGTGGATGATGCATGGAGGGGATGATAACCATGGCAAGGAAATGATATATGATGAGATCAAAGTGAAGCTAATGTTCTCCCATGTAAACTATCACATAATTCACAGTAAAGCATTAAAAAAAAAAATCTATCTTGAAGTGCAGTGCTGTCTGGGATAGGATAATATCCACATACCTAAAAGGAAGACCTTCAAGAACAAAGATATCAGTTTGAAGACTAAAGTGCACCTGACCCAAATGATGGTATTTTCAGTAGCCTCAGATGCATGTGGAGTCCTGGTGTGGCGCTGTGGGTTAATGCACCAGACTGCAGAGCTGTTTGAACTGCAAGGTCAGCAGATCAAGCTCACCAGCTGCTCCTCAGAAACCCTATAGACTCTCTATGGGTCAGAACTGACTCGACAGCACTTAACAACAACAACATATATGTGTGAAAGTTGGACAGAGAATAAGGAGGGCGAACTGATGGATTTCATTTATGGTGTTGGAGAAGAATATTCAAGGCACCATGGACTGCTAGAATAATAAACAAATCTGTGTTGGAAGAAGTACAACCAGAATGCTTAGAAGCCAAGATGGTCAAACTTCATCTCTCAAGCTTTAGACATATTATCAAGAAGGACCAGACACTGGAGAAGGACATCATGATTGCTCAAGTGGCAGGATACAGAAAAAGAGGGAGACCCCCAACAAGATGGATTGGTATAGTGACAGTGACAAAGAGGGTCAAGTATAGCAGTAATAGAGGATGCCACAGGACCCAGCTGTTTTTCGTTCTGTTGGACATAGGTCCACTATAAGTCAGAACTGATTCCACAGCACTTACCAACAACAAGGAAGACCAGTTAACACCACTATTATTCAAATGTATGCACCAATCTCTAAAGCCTGTGATGATAAAATTGAAGAATTCTACCAACTTCTTCAATCTGAAACTGATCAAACATGCAATCAAGATGTATTGATCATTACTGGTGATTGGAATGCAAAGGTTGAAAACAAAGAAGAAGGATAAGTAGTTGGAAAATATGGCCATGGTGAGAGAAATGATGCTGGAGATCACATGATAGAATTTTGCAAGATCAATGAGTTCTTTATTGCAAATACTTTTTTTAAACAACATAAAAGATGATTATCCACATGTACCTTACCAGATGGAATACACAGAAACCAAATGCCTACATTTGTGAAAAGAGATGGTTGAAAAGCTCCATATCATCAGCCAAAAAACAAGGCCAGGGAAGACTGTGCTCTTATGCAAGTTCAGGTTGAAGCTGAAGAAAATTAAAACAGGTCCACAAGTACCAAAAGATGATTTTGAACATATCCCACCTGAATTTAGAGATCATCTGAAGAACAGATATGATGCATTAGCCACTAAAGACTGAAGACCAGAAGAGTTGTGAGGTGACATCAAGAACATCATACAGGAAGAAAGCAAAAGGTTATTAAGACAGGAAAGAAGAAAACGACCAAAATAGATATCAGAAGATACATTGAAACTTGTTCTCCATCATAGAGATGCGAAAACAAATGGAAGAAAGGAAGACATAACAAAACTGAACAGAAAATTTCAAAGGACAGCTGGAGAAGACAAAATCAAATATCATTATGTAATATGCAAAGATCTTGAATTAGAAAAGGGAAGAACACTTTCAACATTTCTCAAGTTGAAAGAACTGAAGAAAAAAAATCAAGACTTGACTTGAAATACTGAAGGATTCTTTGGGGAAAATATTGAATGATGCAGAAAGCATCAAAAGAAGTTGGAAGGAATACACAGAGTCTTGGACCAAAAAAAAAAAAAGTCAGTGTTCAACCATGTCAGGAGTAGAATATGATCAAGAACCATTGATACTGAAGAAAGAAGTCCAAGGTGCATTGAAGGCTCTGCAAATAGCAAACCTCAGAGAATTGGTGGAAAACAAATCTTTCAACAAACTGATGCAGCACTGGAGGCACATACTTATCTATGCCAAGAAATTTGAAAAATAGCTAGCTGGCCTATTGATTGGAAAAGATCCATATTTGTGTCCATTCCAAAGAGAGGGTGACTCAATGGAATGTGGAAATTATCAGACAATCTCATTAATATCACATGCAAGTAAAATTTTGCTAAAGATATTTCAAAAACAACTGCAGTAGTACATTGATAGGGACCTACCAGAGGTTCAAGCTGGATTCAGATGGGGACATGGAATTAGGTATAGCATTGCTGAATCTAATGGATCTTGGCTGAAAGCAGAGAATACCAAAAAGATGTTTACCATGGCATTATTGACTATGCAAAAGGTTTCGATTATATGAATCATGACAGCTCTGGACAATATTGCAGAGAATAAGTATTCCAGGACACTTAATTGTGTTTATGAGGAACCTGTACATAGGCCTAGAGACAATTGTTTGAACAGTACAGGGGGACACTGAATGGTTTAAAATCAGAATAGGTGTGCACCAGGGTTGTATTCTTTCACCATTCTTAATCAGTTGATTTTTGTATTTTTCATTGAGCAAATAATGTAAGAAACTGGATTACATGAGGAAGAACAAGAACGTGCCCTCAGAGTTGGAGGGAAACTCATTAACAACCTGCAATATGCAGATGATACAACCTGGCTGAATGGAAGAGAACTTAAAATACTTACTGATGATCAAAGACCACAGCCTTCCATATAGATTGCACCTCAATGTAAAGAAAACAAAAATCCTTACCACTTGACCAATAACATCATGATAAATGAAGAAAAAATTGAGGTTGTCAAAGACTTCATTTTGCTTGCATCAACCATCAACACTCATAGAAGGCAGCAGTCAAGAAATCAAACAACGTACTGCATTTGGGGTATCTACTGCACAAGACCTCTTTAAAGTGTTCAAAAGCCAAGATGTCAGTTTGAGGACTAAGGTGTGCCTGATTCAAACCATGTTTGTTTTCAGTAGCCTTATCATGCTGCGAACCGCAAGGTCAGCAGTTCGAAACTACCAGCTGCTCCGCGGGAGAAAGATGAGACTTTCTACTCCCGTAAAGATTTACAGCCTTGGAAACCCTGTTCAGGGTCACTATGGGTCGGAACCGACTCAACACCACTTAACAACAACAACAATATGCATGTGAAAGTTGGTCAATGAATAAGGAATACCCTAGAAGAATTCATGCATATGAGTTATAGCATTGGAAAGTCAGTGAAAAAAAGGGAGATTCCCAATGAGATTCCAAAGTTGATAATTTTGTATGGTATGAGAATGATGTTATAAATATCCAAATGGTCCTTGGCAGAAAACAAGGTTCCCCATCCCTACTCTAATGGCTAATAATCTTCATATAATTTTTGGCTGCCTGAATATCTTTGGTGATGTTTGTTCATTTTCTGTGCCCATTTTTAAAATTGTGTTCTTTGTCTTTTCTTTAGAGGCATTGTTTCTATACATTCCAGATATTAATCCCTTGTCTATTATGTTATTGCCAAAATTTTTCCTAGTCTATGGGCTTCCTCTCTACTCTTTGGCAAGATCTTTTTATGCACATAAGTTTATGATTTTTAGAAGGTCCTAGTCATCTATTTTGTCTTCTACTGTTTTTGGCAAGATCTTTTTATGCACATAAGTTTATGATTTTTAGAAGGTCCTAGTCATCTATTTTGTCTTCTACTGTTTTTATGTTTTTGTAATGTTTAATAGTCTATGTATGCCATGTATGAGGACCCCTAAGTTTGTCCCTGTTTTTTTTCATTGATGATCTTTATTGCCCTAGGTTTTTCATTTAGGTCCTTAATTCATGTTGAGTTTATTTTTGTATATGGTGTGGGATATGAGTCTTGTTTCATTTTTTTGGAAATGTATATTCTAGTTTTGCCAGCACCAGTTGTTGATGAGACTATTTCTTCCCCGTTTAATGTGTTTTGGCCCTTTGTCAAAGAGCAGTTGGCTGTATGTGGATACATTTATTTCTGGGTTCTCAGTTCTGGTCCATTGATCTTTGTATCTTTCATTGTACCAATATCAGGCTGTTTTGACCACTGTGGCTGTGTAGTAAATTTTGAGATCAGGGAGTAAGAGGCCACCAACTCTGTTCTTCTTAAACAGTGCTTTGCGTATTCGGAGTCTCTTTCCTTTTCATATAAAGTTCAAAGTTCATAATCATTTTTTCCATCTCTTTATAGTTTGATGTTGGAATCTGGATTGGGATTACATTATAGCTAATGATTTCTTTAAGGTAGTATTGACATTTTCACAATGTTAAATCTTCCATCCATGTGCATGGTATATTCTTCCATTTTTAAAAATCTCTTCTGGTTTCTTGTTGTAGTGTTCAACAACTGTTCTTTAAAATCAAATAGTATAAAGATATGCTGTGATAAGTAAATCTCCCTCTACCCAAGGCCCAGAGTTCCTGGTGTGGTGCTGTAGGATCAGCACTGGGCTGCTAACTGCTAGGTCGGTGGTTCAAACTCACCAGCTACTCCTACTCACCTGTGACCAACTCAATGTTACTTAATATCTCAGGCTCTAAGGATCCCTAGTGGCACAATGCTTAAGCACTTACATGCTAAGCAAATGTTGGCAGGTCATTTATGTTAGCTGCTCTGTTGCAGAAAGACCTGGTAATTTGTTCCTACAAAGATTGCAGACAAGGAAACCCTGTGAGTCAAGCTTGACTCTTGTTTCACACAAAAACTCAGACCGCAGTCCCTAGGCTTCTCCCACTGTCCAAGCCACTCCTCCAAGCCACTCCTATCAGTGTCATGATACAAATTGTCCTTCTGGAAAAACGCAACCAGGGGTTGGCAGACTCTAGTCTGCAGACCAAATCTAGACAGTAACCTGGTTGGGTTTTTTTGTGTGTGTGTTTTTAAATTTTTTTATTGTGAATTATGTCATAGTTAACATGGGAGAACATTAACTTTACATTCATCCTATCGTATATTGTTTCATTGCCATGGTTACAATCCCATCCATACATCATCAACCAACCAAATGCCTGCCCCCTGGTCATCAGCACACAGCCCCTCTCCCTTTCTGGGTCTAGAATCCCCAGCCGCTCCATCTTTCCACGTCATCGTCTCTGCCTCCATCTCTGGTGTCACTGCTTCTCTGGGTAGGGTCCTGCACTCTGCTCTTTTCCCGTAATGGGCCCAGGGCCCTCAGCTACTGGACTGCAAAGTCAACCACTCCCCTCTTTTTGCTACAAAATGTCTTCATTTACATTTCCAACCCTCACAGTCAGTCCTGATAGTAATTATTCACTGTTGTGCCACATGAGTGCTATCCACATCTCCTTTCATCAGTTCCACCCAGACAGATTGGATACCACTCAATGGAGATTCTACCTTCCTTTGTGCCCTCTGGATCTAGGCTCCCCCTTGAAAGCTTGTAAGCCAGTCACTTCTTACCTTTGTAGCCCCCCC
>NW_006408793.1:377861-378655 GCF_000296735.1 Chrysochloris asiatica
CCTTTAGCATGGGTTCTTTTTCTTAGTCTTTTACAGTAATGGTCCTATGCAGTATTTCTCCTTTTGTGACTAATTTCATTCAACATAATGTCCTCAAGGTTCATCCGTGTTATGTGATAGCTTACAGCTTCCCTGTTGTTCTTCAAGGTAGCATAATATTCTATTGTGTGTATGCACCACAGTTTGTTTATCCATTCTTCTGTTAATGGGCACTTAGGCTGTCTTCATCTTTTTGCTATTGTAAATAGTGCTGCTATGAACATTGGTGTGCACATATCAACTTGTGTTGTGGCTAGTATTTCTACCAAGTAGAATTGCTGGATCATGAGGTATTTCTATTTCCAACCTTCTAAGGAAGCACCATATTGCTTACCAGAGATTTTGGACCATTTTGCAATCCCACCAGCAATGCAGGAGCATCCCAGTCTCCCCACATCCTGGCCAGCATATATTGTCCTCTACTTTTCTGATCTTTGCTGGTATTGCTCCTGTGAGATGATACCTCATTGTTATTTTGATTTGCATCTCTCTAATGACTAGTGCTTGCTCTCCAGTGTAGAGATGCTAAAGCAAATGGAAGAAATGAGGAGGTACAAGAGCTGAAAGAAAATTTCCAAGATCAGCTTGAGAAGATAAATCCAAATATTACAACAAAATGTGCAAATATCTGAAATCAGAAAACCAAAAAGGAAGAACATGCTCAGCTTTACTCAGCTGGTGGAACTGAAGAAAAAAATCAAGCCTTGACTTTCATTATTGAAAGATTCTCTGAGCAAATTATTGAATGATGCAGA
>NW_006408793.1:379985-406923 GCF_000296735.1 Chrysochloris asiatica
CTTGGAGGCCAAGATGGCCAAACTTTGTCTCTCATACTTTGGACATATTGTCAGGAGGGACCAGTCACTGGAGAAGGATATCATGTTTGGTAAAGTGGAAGGTCAGAGGAAAAGAGGAAGACCCCCCAACGAGATGTATTGGCCAAGTGGCAGCATTGATGTTCTGAAGCATGGTAACAGTAGTGAGGTTGGCCCAGGATCAGGCAGTGTTTCGTTTTGTTTTGCATAGGGTTGCTATGGGTCGGTACTGACTTGATGGCACCTAACAACAACAACAACAACAAAAGCTAGTGATGATGAACATTTCTTCATATGTTTGTTGGCAACCTGGATATCCTTCTTGGTGAAGTATGTGTTCATTACTTGCGCCCATTTTTTAGTTCAGTTATTTGTCTTTTTCTTGTAGAGGTGTTGTAATTTCCTACATATTTTAGAAATGAGTCCCTTGTCTGATGTGTCGTTGCAAAAGATTTTTTCCCATTCTTTGGGTTTTTTCCTTTTTTACTCTTTCAGTGAAGTCTTTTGATGCACAGAAGTTTTAAATTTTTAGTTATGCCCCACTCATCTGTTTTGTCTACTTTTGTTTGTGTAATTTTCAAAATGTTTGGTAGTCTGTGTATGCCCTGAATTAGAGTCCTCACATTTGTCCCTATTTTTTTTCATTGATGGCCTTCATAATTTTGGGATTCACATTTAGGTCTTTAATGCATGCTGAGTTGGTTTTCGTATAAGGTGTAAGAGTAACCTGGTTTTATGAAGCCTGTTTCTTTGGCACGTAGCCATACCTCCCTGCGTCTGTATTGTCTTTGACTAGTACAGTAGCAGAGATGAATGGTTATGACAGTAACTGTATGGCCTGCAAAGCCAAAAATATTTACTCTCTCTGCTCCTTTTGTTATGCCTATGCTTGTGCAGACACATGTATGCATCACCTTCTTTTGGATACACATGTGGACATACTGTACAGATTTCTGCATTTTGCTCACTATTTCACAACACATCTCAAGAACTGTTCCACACCAGCACACACATGCAGATTTATTTAGCTTGGGCTTTTTCATCGTAGTATTGGTGTAAGTTAATCAATACCATGTTGTTTTCAGTCCTTAGATAATACAGGGAACCTTTGTGAATCTGTGTCTTTGCATACACACAACAGCTTCAGGGCTTTTTCAGAAGTAGAGTTCTTGGTTAAAGGGTTGTTATTAAGTGTAAGCTCTGACTCAGAGCGACCCTGTGTAGGGTTTCCCAGGAGCGACAGGTAGGTGAGTGTGAACCGCCAACCTTGTGGTTAGCATTCCACTGCTTATCAGATTGTCAAGTATTACCAAATTGCCCCTCCAGATGTTTTGTTTTGTTTTAAATAATATTTTGGTTTGTTAACTACTTTTATGGTTCTCTGGTAGCGGCGTGGTTACAAGTTGGGCTGCTACTCTCACAGTCAGCAGTTCGAAACTCCAAGCAGTTCTGCAGGAGAAAGATGAGGCTTTCTGCCCCATTAAAGATTCACAGCCTCAGAAACCCTCTGCAGGGTGGCTATGGGTTGGAGTAGACGCCATCCACAGCCTATAATGACCACCACCACCTACTTTTATATCATTTAAGAGAACACAGTATTCACAGGTGCTACTGTTTGTTTTATCAGCTAGTCTTTTTGGATGAAAGGTGAACTCAGGGAGTGGCTTTAGTTCCACCTTCAGAAGGTATCTTGGGAGAGTGCTATCTCTTGTCTGCATCAGTCCTACTGGCAGTTTCTACTGTCTCACTCTCATCTGAAGGGTTAAATTGCTGGTCCCTGAGAAGACCCCTATGAGGACTAACAAAGCAGAATCATGGTGGTGGCTGTGTGCTGTGGAGTCGGTTCCGACTCATAGCGACCCTGTTACAGGGTTTCCGGGGCTGTAAATCTTTACGGGAGCAGGACGTCTCATCTTTCTCCTGCGGAACAGCTGGTAGCTTCAAACTGCTGACCTTATGGTTGGCAGCTCGATTCGTAACCACTACGCTACCAGATATATAGGAAATGTGTAAATTTACCAAAGTGTTAAAATCTGTACAAGTTGTTACAGTTTAAATACCTTTTTATAACCTCTTTGGGTATCTGCCCATTTCTGAAGGTGGCATTTACTAGACTTTACCCATTTGACTTCAGGCCTTTGTCTAATCAAGCTACAAAGAAGTCAAGAGAGATGTTCCTTTTAGCCTCAAGTGGGCCATTAGCATCTCTGAGGACATGCCAATTCTCTAGGCCTCTGCCAAAACCAGAGCACTGCCTCCTCAAATATGCTAAACAGACGTACAGATGATAGTCAGTGTCTATACTTTAGGGATCTATTTTATTTCCCATTCCATTTGGCAACCAACGTCTCTCAAAATGAGGTATGATTAACACAGTAAAATCTCAGCGTTCTGTATTTCCATTTTCTTGTTGCTGGTTCTTCTTGCAAGAGCTGGTTCTCATTACTTGGTAAGTACCTGATGAACTGTTTTTTCTCTTAATATTTCAGCTGAATTCTTCCTTTCTTCTCTTACAGAATGAAGAGGTTCAAATGTTGTTTTAAATACCCACTGCAACAGAAAGTTTTCATCTTGTTTTTAACTCTATGGCTGTTCTCTATACTAAAACTTTTAAATGTAAAAAGATTCCTCTTTCCTCAGCGAGGTATTTATTTGGTTGAATACTCCTTAAGTACCTCGCCTTTTGTAAGAAACAGATATACCCACGTGGAATATGAAGGCAGGTATGAAGTTAACTGTTCAGGTGTCTATGAACAGGAGCCTTTGGAAATTGGCAAGAGTCTGGAAATCAGAAGAAGAGACATCATCGACTTGGACGATGAAGATGTAATAGCGATAACCAGTGACTGTGAGATTTATCAGACCATAAGAAGGTACCATCAAAAGCTTGTTTCAAGGGAGGAGAAAAGCTTTCCAATAGCCTATTCTTTGGTTGTTCACAAAGACGCCATTATGGTTGAAAGACTTATCCACACTATCTACAACCATCACAATATCTATTGTATCCATTATGATCACAAATCACCTGATACCTTCAAAGTTGCCATGAACAATTTAGCTAAATGCTTCTCCAATATTTTCATTGCTTCCAAATTAGAATCTGTGGAATATGCCCACATTTCCAGGCTCCAAGCTGATTTAAATTGCTTGTCAGACCTTCTCAAGTCTTCAGTGCAATGGAAATATGTTATCAACTTGTGTGGGCAAGACTTCCCTTTGAAATCAAACTTTGAACTCGTGTCAGAGTTGAGGAAACTTGATGGAGCAAATATGCTAGAGACAGTGAAGCCCTCTAACAATAAAAAGGAAAGATTCACTTATCACCATGAACTCAGACAGGTGCCTTATGAGTATGTGAAGCTGCCAATAAGGACAAACATCTCCAAGGATGCACCGCCACATAACATTGAGATATTTGTTGGCAGTGCTTATTTTGTTCTAAGTCGTGCATTTGTTAAGTATATTTTCAACAATTCCCTTGTGAAAGACTTTTTTGCTTGGTCTAAAGATACATACTCACCTGATGAGCACTTCTGGGCCACCTTAATTCGGGTACCAGGAATACCTGGAGAGATTTCCAGAGCTGCCCAGGATGTATCTGACCTACAGAGTAAGACCCGCCTTGTCAAGTGGAATTATCATGAAGGCCTTTTCTATCCCAGTTGCACTGGCTCTCACCTCCGAAGTGTGTGTATCTACGGAGCAGCAGAATTAAGGTGGCTTATCAAAGATGGACACTGGTTTGCTAATAAATTTGACTCTAAGGTAGACCCTGTGTTAATTAAATGCTTGGCAGAAAAGCTGGAAGAGCAACAGAAAGAATGGATCACTTTGTCTTCAGAAAAGGTATTTATGGATAAAAATCCCACAGTCCCATCCTTATAGTAAAATGATCAAAGCAAGAGGGTGTTAATTTGGACTTGAATACAGTACCATGTTTAATACTATTTGAATTGAATCCTTTCCTCGTTGAAAAGTGTCTAAAATTCCACAAAGAAGGGAAGATGGTTCAGTGATGGTTAACCTGCAATCGGTTGTGTTTTTTTTACTGTTTATTTTTGCTTGTAATCTCACTGAGCTCGATCAGACCTTAAACATTCCGTTGTTGTTAAGTGCCGTCGAGTTGGTTCCAACTCATAGTGACCCTATACAAGGTTTCCAAGGAGCGGCGGTTAAGATTGAACCACCGACCTTATGGTTCAAACAGGCCTTGAGTTTAGTCAAATACTTTATTAAGCACCTACTACATGCCAGGCATTTTCTTAGAAAACATAAAAGAATAAAAACCAATTTGTAATGAGTTGCAAAATGCTCTTGAGATACAATGGCTTACTCTAATCACTCAGCAACCTTAATATCTTTAGTTTCTTCACAGAACAATCAAGACTCTCTTGTAAAAAGCTCTTTGAGTTTGTGGTAGTCGTGTAGCCGTATAGATCACCCACTTCAGATTATGTTAACAACACCAACAATCCATTTGTCTCTTAACTCGACTCTCTAGACCCTTTTTCTTAACCATTAAAATACTAGGATGAGAGACTTGACTACCTCAGAAGAGCTCAAAGAATTGCCCAATTTCTTGTTTGCCAAAGCACAATTTACTTTTTGATGCACTATTTATTCAATTTTCAGGACTGGGGAGACTTTGCTGGTAGGGGGTGTTTATAATATTTGAATGTTAAGGAGAGGAACTCCAGAGACTAGTGCCTGAAGAGGAACAAAAGGGTTCATACAACTTTCGCATCACGTTATTGTTACTAAGTGCCATGAGTCAGTTTCAATTCATAGCCACCCTGTATAGGGTTCCAAGAAGTGGCTAGTGAGTTTGAACCACCGACCTGTTGGTTCAAACGGACCTTGTGGTCCAGTGCATTTTCCCACCGTGCCACACCAGTGATATCATGAGTGGCTTCATTTTTCCCTCAGCTGTTTCTTTACAACACAATTACTGATAAAAATAACAACTGATTAATGGTTCAAAGTCTCACGCCATAGAACATGGAAGTCTTCCAGTTCTTTGATGATCATTATAGGCAGGTTTCTTTACAATGGAATCCTTTCTATAAAATCAGTATGCTTCTGTTTTATGGAACCATATACCTGAAAACCAATGATTTTTCATGAAATGGCGATATAAAATATGGCCACTGTCAAATTTGAATATATGATTGCCATTTACATTTTTTTCTTCTCATTTCTCTGGCAGCTGACCAAGTGGAATCCAAATGTAAAGTTTCAAAAACTCTAAGGTCATTGTACGATCTTTATTGGTCAGCTTAGGTCCAGAGAGAAAAAGCTAGTCTTTCTGAGGTTTCAGTGAGAATATTCATTAGTGACATTTTATAAAACCCAAAGAGTCAAATCAAGGGAGCTTCAAAAGGTTTGTGGAAAAATTCCATTATCTTTAATTCCATTTTCAGCAAACTTTCGGAAGCTCTCTGTATATATTTTATTGTCTCTGTTTTGTGCTGGAGATAGAGTGGTTCAGGACCCTGGTTCTGAGAAAAGGTTGAAGAGTTGCCTGCTTATGATATTTTCACCAAACTTGGGAAATGGTGTGGAACTTATGCAAAATTCTAGTGGTCTTATGTTTCAGTGTTTGCCTCAGTAATGACTTAAAAGAATAGTTACTTAAAATGTGACTATTGGGAAGACTCAAGTATTTGAGGGTTTTTTTTTTCTTCTTCTTTTTAGTTTGTATTCTACATTGAAATGCCCTTTGATTACGTTCTTTTAAATTCATGATACTGTATAATCTTTCCTTTTCTTCTCTTGAATTGGTTTCCTTTTTTTTTTTTTTCACCCCTCCCCCACTTCAAAGTGCTTTATTCTTGAGACAAACTCTGACCAAATTCCTGTCCTTAAACATAAGTAACTGTTGTATGGGGTCCTGGTGTGGCACTGTGGGCTAATGCATCAGATTGCAAAGTCATTTGAACTGCAAGGTCTGTTCAAGCTTACCAGCTACTCCTTGGAAACCCTATACAGGGTTGCTATGGGTTGGAATCGACTCCACAGCACTTAACAACAATAACAACAACTGTTGTATAGAGTTAAGTTCTGTAAAAGATTCTCATCAGGGTTAGAGTTCTTTAGTACAGATGACCTCAGACAAGCTATGTTACTTTGGTCTCTTTGAACCTTAGTTTTCCTGGTCTTTGAGAAACAAGGATTCAGATGCCTATCCTGGCTTCCTCACAAATTTGTGTGTGTGTGTGTGTGTGTGTGTGAGAAACAACTGAAAATAATATACAGAGTGATTTGAAAATGGGCACAAACTAAAGAAATGTCAGATTGTAGTAGTATTAAAAGGTAGACATAGGTCCAACCTCATTCTGAAACTTACATATTTATCTTTTCTGTAAAACCTTTCAAATATTTTTTAAAAGGGGAAGGGCAGAGTTTCAGGGACAACTTTCATTCAGGTAATAAAGAAACCCCAGTTTCTATAGTTTGGAGTTTCTTTGGGGGCCGAAGGGGTGGTTCTTTTTAACCCAACAAGATTAGCATGTTGGTCCAGTGCCTTAGATAGGGAGTGGAAGGTGAAATACTTCACCTGCCAGGTAGTGTGTATCATTACTAGACAGGCTTAACTACACAAAGTGCTACTGAAATCTGTTTTTATGCCTTTGTTGTTAAGTGGTGCTGAGTTGGTTTCAACTCATAGGCGACCCTGTATAGGGTTTCTGAGGAGCACCTGGTGGATTTGAGCCACCAACCTTGTGGTTGGGAGTCCAGTATGATCCTGTAGTGCCACACCCAAAAAAGATACAAACTCTGAAAAATAAATATGGACCACTTGGTGGAGTGTCTTCTCTTTGGGCAAGACATGATTCTGTTCTCTATTCATGGAAAATGTTTCCAGTTTTTCATCACTTTCTGCCATTTCAGATGAGACGTGGATCCATGAAGAGGTGACAGGTGCCTTCTTTTCTCGTTAATACATTTCGCTGGACTTATTTCCTCACAGTTCAGTGAGCTTGTCAGTTCATTCCTGTTTACTTTGGGAATCTTCTAGATTACCTATATGCTTTCAAACTTGAGTCTTCCCTAAAACCTTTTGATATGATGGCTTCTCTGGTCTGGAGAATGTTCTACAGTGTGAGTTCTACAATTATTTTTTTGTATAGTATTTATTGAATCTAAACTCTGAGTTATTTGGAAATGAAAGCAGGACCTTGGAGTTTATAAATTGTATGTAGGTAGTAGATAACAATAATGAAAGAGCTACCAAAAAATATCAAATATATCTATACTATGTGAACAATGTACTGTAATATTATACATCATTAAAGACCTGTGTTGTTGCTATTTTTTATGTTTTGATTGTTTCACACTATCTCTGTAAATTTAAAAATTTGTCTTGCCTTCCAGAACAATGTGAATACATACATTGTGTGTGTGTGTGTGTGTGTGTGTGTGTGTGTATGCGTAGACATACTTCATAGAAAATTAAAAAATGACAGTTCACTCTGGTAACGTGAAGTGAATGTACCCTTCTGTTGATAATGGTAAAGAAAGGTTTTGTTTTTACACAATTTTGTCAATTGCTCTCTAAATCACCTATTTTATTTTTTACTGTCTTCAAAAGACATTTCCCATTATATGTGTTTTAAATAAATTGGTATTGCAGTTTTGCATTTGCTGCTGCTAGATGTTAATTTTTCAGAATCATAAAATAAAATATGCTTCAAAAACCAAACTCTGAAGTTGATGGCGTCTTCTTTCTCTGGCTGTGCAGGCTCCCCACAAAGACACTTAAAGTTTATGACACTGCTCAGTATTTGAAGAGCAGGGTTCATTTTACTTCAGAGTCAAGAAATTCAGCTTGTATGTTATATAGAGAACATTAGCACCTATGTTGTTTAGTTTGGTAAAGTCTCAAAGAACTTTTCAGGATTTTTTCTCTTCATTCTCCTTCAGGTGAGTTTTTCCTGTAATACAAGTTATCTAGATAAATATTTTTGTTCACTTGATTACTTTATGAAGTTGGTTTCCAGTAGGGTAAATTGAGCTCTTTGTCTTTCTCTCAGCTCCCTCAGTCCCTGAAAAATCAAAACTCTTTTCTGGGTATGGACTCCCTTCCCACCGTGGTTTTAAGTCTATGGACATTTGGATCCTGTCTCCACCAGTGTCCTCAGGCTTTGTTGGCAGTGACTTCTGATGAGCTGCTCTGTCCTGGGTAACAGTGTGTTTACCAGCGTGGCTACACTGAGTGTTCAACATCCCCAGTCCCCCCCTAAGATTTCCCAACCATTCTTCTTTCCTACTTTCTAAGCCATAGCAAGCACCAGCTTACCTGGCTCTCAGAGTCTCACAAACACAGCCCTTCATCTCAAAAAGTAAGACATCTTAAATTTCGGGGTGGGAAAAATGGTTAAGCATTTGGCTACTAGCCAAAAGGTTGGAGGTTCGAACCCACCCAGAGGTACCTCAGAAGACAAATCTAGCAATCTGCTTCTGGAAGGTCGCACTTATTAAAAAACAACCTATGACGAGTTCTACTCTGTACACACGGGGTAGGCATGAGTCAGAATCGGACTGAGGATGACTGAAAAGGAATCTAACACCTAGCAACAACAACAACAATGTTCTGATAGACAAATCATAATTCATTCAGCCTTTCCTTTGTTGTAGAACATTTGGGTTGTAAGCTACCTAAATATTTTGCTGTCATAAATAACAGTGCAGTGACCAGCTTTGGATACCTAGTTTCTCTTTTACTGAGATACTTCCTTATGATACATTTCCAAAGAGAAATTCATTGTTAAGAGAAGATCAGGGCTTGCCCTTCATATATGTCACAAATCACACTCTGAAGACTTTGTATTGGACACTTGGCTGATGTATATCAGCCCCAGCCTCTACCTGTCTGAAATAAGTTGTATTTATTTATTCTGGTCAATGTCTATTCTCATTCTCAAATAAGCCTAAACAGATTAAAAAAAAAAAAAAATGGTGCTTTTAATGCATGCTTAGTGAACTCTTTGAGAATAAAGTCCTCAATGATTTAATTTCATGAGTTGATTCTCCATACCAAGGAGGGTCTAGAGGCTGTTAGTATTGTTGTTAAGTGCCATCTAGTCAGTTCTGACTTATAGTGACACTGTGTAGGGTTTCCAAGGAAAGGCTGTTGAGTTTGAAATGCTGACCTTGTAGTTCAAACTGACCTTGAGGTTGAGTATTTATCCTACAGTGAGTGCTACACCAGGACTCCAGGTGGTGTTGTTAAATGCCATTAAGTCGGTTCTAATTCATAGCAACACTCTGTAGTGTTTCTGAGGAGTGGCTGGTAAGTTTGAACCACCAACCTTGAAGTTCAAACAGACCTTGAGGTTGAATGCTTATCCTACAGAACTATACCAGGACTCCTGCTAGTTCTACCTCATATCCATTTTCCCTGACTTCCCTGGTTTTACTACAAGTAGTAATGTTGTTAAGTGCCGTCAAGTCGGTTCCGACCCATAGTGACCCCCATATAAGGTTTCCGAGGAGCAACTGAAGAGCTTGAACCACCGACCTTGCAATTCAAATGGCTTTGCAGTCTGGCGCATTAACCCACAGCGCCACACCAAGACTACTTCTCAGCCTCCATTTCAACTGAAATGTTAACAGAAGTCATTTCATAGAGCTTCTGAAAAACCACGTAAAAAGTGACTTACCCAGCTCTCCTCCCTTTTTCCGGTTGACTGGAATGTGTTTGTAATAGTTGAGATTTCAGAATCCATTTTAAAACCATGAGAAAGGAAGTTCTATGGAAAGGTGTTGTTAAAGTGTTCTTGAATCGGTTCATAGGACCCTGAATAGGGTTTCTGAGAAGCGGATGGTGGATTTGAACCACCAGCCTTGCAGTTAGCAGTCTAAAATAATATTTGAACTAGCCGGGACTGGTAAACAGTTAATAACGTAGGCTTTTCTTTTAGGGGAGAAAACATTGCTATATACTTTAAGCTATTTTTATGTCAGGAGCTCTGGTAGCATAGTGGTTACGAATCGGCCTGCGAGCTGCAAGGTCAGCAGTTCAAAACTACCAGCTGTTCCGCAGGAGAAAGATGAGGCTTTCTGCTCCCATAAAGATTTATAGCCGCGGAAACCCTCAGAACCAACTCCGCGGCACATACCCACCCCACCATTGTTATGTCGGGTCGCTATTACTAGTTGCTGAACATGATACCTGACTTACACAATGTTTTTCAAGGACATTGGTTTTCCTAGTTTAGTTTACCTCAGAATGACGTACAGGATTTGTTAAAACAGATGCTGCCCTACCTCTCATCCCTACCTCCAGTTTTCTCATTAAGTAGGCCTGGACTGCTGAGAATCTGCATCTGTAACAAGTCCTTTGACTCCTGGCATTGGCGCTGTAGGATCAGCACTAGACTGCTAACCACAAGGTTGGTGGTTCAAACCCACCAGCCGCTCGTTGGAGACTCTCAGCTCCTCTTTCTCATGAGGATTGACAATCTCTGAAACCCTATACAAAGTTGCTAGGAGTTGGAATCAGTTCAATGGCCATGAGTTATAAAATGTAATCAAAGCAAATACATTCATTAGGTGAGGTTATAGTAGTAAGAGTTCAAGTTCAGGCCTGTGTGTTCGTTTTATTAAAATAAAGACACATGCTGGTGAGAAAGCTTCTATCCAGCAGGACATTTTCATAAACATTTCAATGTGACAATGTTACTTGTTTGTTTTTTTTAAGATGAAAACAGAGCCATATCAAAAACTCTCGACTGGTTCAAGACATTATAGGAATGTCAATGTAGAATAATATGGAATCCTGGTGTGGCACTGTAGGATAAGCATTGGACCATTAACCACATGGTTGGCAGTTTAAACCCACCAGCCACTCCTTAGAAACCCTAAAGAAGGTCACTATGAGTCAGAACCGATTCAACAACAGCACCTGACAAAAACAACAAGAAATGTAGATTAATAGATACAGGAATTCTGTCACCTCATAAATGCTTTCAAGTTTTTACTTTGACCATGGATGGATAAAAAGTATTAGACAAAGGAAACTGGTGGACGCCATCCTGCCAAGGAGCAGAACTGCGAGAAGCCTTATGCATGAAAAGTTCATTGTTTAGCAGAGCAACAATGAATGCCACCCTTGGATAGCAAAGCTACAAGGGATGATTCATGCAGGGGACCTGTGGTTTCTAGCTTTCCCTTGGAAAAATAAGTTTATTTCTGATTTCCCTGTAAGAAGTTTTAGAAAATCTTGCATAATCATTAGATACTTTAAACAAACCTCACGTTATAATAGTTGCCTTTCACATTAACATTAACATTAACTTTCACACCATATTCAATCTTATGTAGTTATAAAAATTGTTTTTTTACATTAATGATAAGTTTTAACATTAGAAATGCTAAAGTTTTAGCAATTCAAGCTTAAAATTGTAAGAAACATTCCAGGTGGTTTTATTCAAGGACATTAAGGCTTTTAGAAAGTAGCTTAGGAGACAGTCAAGGGCAGTGAAAGCTTGGGAACAGAGGCAAGAGTTGGATTAGAAGTTTTGAGAAATTGTTAGCATGAGAGAATTACTGCTTTGTTCTTAACTATGAAACTTTAGGGTACTTTTATGTTCTTGTTTCATCAATTATATGTATGACCAGTTATAGTAAAAATTATGTTTTTGATTGTAAGCTGTAACTAATGAATCTATAGAAAGTAATAGTTGTTGGTAAAGTTAGAAATTAAGATGTAGAACTTTGTTTAAAATTAACCAGAAATTTTAGGGAGAATTAGAGAGAAACAGAGTCGCTCACAGAAGGCAGACGTTATCACTAAGGAGTAACTAAGTAGCATAGAGACACAGGAATGTTTGGTGACCTTGTGTTCCTCTTGTACTGTTGATGTAACAATATAATATTTGATTGATTTGTAACTGCTTGTATGTGACTGTTATGAGATCATGTTGTTGTTGTTGTTGTTAAGTGCCTTCGAGTCGGTTCCGACCCATAGCGACCCTGTAGTTCTAAATGGGATATAAGAAGCAACAATTTTTGAAATAAAGCAGAAGGCAGCAGGCAGTCAGGGAGTCTTCAGAGAGAAACATTACCACCATCTGCCTGAGACTCAAAATGACCCATTGTCTCTTTGAGTTTATTTTATTTTTTTCATTCGCCGACTCCACATCCTCCTATCGAGACCCTCCTAATAATTGTGTTGAGGCTTGTCCCCGGCAGGAAATACAACAAAATTTATCTGCCTAAAGGAAATTGGTTCTCATTAAAAAAAAAAAAAAAAAAATTTCCTGTTGTTGTCATAAGGTGCCTTCCAGCAGGTAGTGACTCATAGTAGTGACCTTATGCACAACAGAACTAAACACTGCCCAGTTCTACCCCAACCTCACAATCATTGCTATGCTTGTTGATGCCATTGTGCCAATCCATCTTGTTGGGGAGCTTCCTCTTTTTCACTGACCCTCCACTTTACCAAAAGTGATATCCTTCTCCAGGGACTGTCCTCCTGATAATATGTCCAAAGTATGAGAGACAGTCTCCCCATCCTGGTTTCTAAGGTGCATTCTGGCTGTATTTATTCCATTACAGATTTGTTTGTTCTTTTAGCATCCATGGTACTTTGAATATTCTCCAACACCATAACTCAATTGCATAAATTCTTCTATGGTCTTCCTTATTTATTTTTCAACTTTACTATGCATATGAGGAGATTGAAAATACCATGGCTTGGGTCAGGTGCACCGTAGTTCTCAAAATTTTTTCCTTGCTCTTGAACACTTACAGGGGTCTTGTGCAGCAGATATACGTATTGCAATAAGTTGTTTGCTTTCTTGACCGCTGCTTCCGTGAGTGTTGATTGTGAATCCATGCAAAATGACATTTTTGACAACTTCAATCTTTTCTCCATTTATAATGATGTTATTTATTGGTCCAGTTTTGATGATTTTTGTTTTCTTTACATTGAGGTGCAACCCATACTGAAAACTTTGGTCTTTGATCTTCACCAGTTGGTATTTTTAGTGTGAGAACCCTGTTGTTGTTAAGTGTTGTTGAGTTGGTTCTGACCCATAGTGACCCTGTATAGGGTTTCCTAGGAGTGGCTAGTGAGCGTGAACCACCGACCTTGCAGTTTAAACCAACTTTGCAGTCCAGTGCATTAACCCACAGCATCACACCAGGACTCCTAGTAGGTATACAATAAGTATTTTTTAAAGAATGAGCTTTATTTGTCCAAAGAACTTGACCCACCAAAAAGCACACAAATGGTTTTAATTCCCTTAAAATTTATCTCACATTTGGAACAGAGTTCTATGTGAAGTCAGCTTACTGGATCAATATGACATGAATTTCTAAAAGGGAGTAAGTGGCTCAAAAAAATATTCTGGGTAATCTCAGGATAAAAGCCCTGGCAAGCAGATGTGTGGGATCAATACTCTCAGGGATTAAGGAAAATGCGCAATTACCATTCCTGAATTAGCTGGCTACATGCCATTTCTCTGAAAATTTGCCTTGCATTGGGTTTTAGGCTCTTTGGCACTGAGGGGATAAGGAAAGTATTTTAATTTATTATACAGTAACAGCAGCGTGCCCTCTATGAGGTTGAACAGAGTCTGGGAAGCATTCTAACAGTGCTCACGCAGATGCCCTTTAGAATGTTTCCTGACAGACCAGGCCTAAGTTGCTTACCTTTGCTAATACAGCTCACAAATGATAAATCCTAGTTGCTCACAGGTTTACATTGAAAAGGACAGCCTCTTTCCCTTGAGATCACAACCATTGCAAATGCTTTTCAAAGGGAAGCCATATATCATAAGATCATTCTAATAGTGCATCTTCAAAAGATCTGATTATTATTTGCTGTTGTTAAGTGCCCAATGAGTTGGTTCTGACTCACAGCAACCCTGTAGGGAGTTCCTAAGGAGCAGCTGGGGGGTTTGAACTGCTGACCTTGTAAGGTTCACAGTCCAGTGCTGATCCTACAGCACCACACCAGGAGTCTATTTGGTGGTGGTAGTGGTAGTATGCCGTGGAGTCGGTTCTGACTCATGGTGACCCTGCACAGGGTTTCCGAGACTGTAAATCTTTACGGGAGCAGAAAGCTTCACCTCTCTCCCACAGAACAGCTGGTAGTTTCGAACTGCTGACCTTGAGGTTAGCAGCCCAACTTATAACCGCTAGACTACCAGAGTTCCTTAGGAGTACATTTAGGGTGAAGACAAAGGAGGTGTAACAATGATGATAAAAATTACAGAGGTTTGAGATGGCAAGGAAGAAAGGAATGAAGAAAGAGAGAGAGGAATGGAGGGAGGAAAGAAGAGAAGATGCCTGCTGTCTTTGAAAAACACAAGAATGTCATCATTGGCATTGCCTAAATAAAATAGATAAAATCTTCCAAATATCATTCCATACAGTTTGTTTAGAAGCCAATTCGATTTGGGTTTAAGACATTTCTCTTTACATAACTCAGATGCTATCGTTTAGAACAATAATCAGATATGTTTTCCTCCATCCTCAGAATTTAAAGGCTTTATAAAAAGTATTGAAATGAAGACAATTAGAGAAAGGAGAGTTCGAGATGAAGCATATGCAAGTTTCCCAGACTGTCCAGAGGAGCACTAAAATTCTAGCCTGCATGGTATCCAGATAAACTTTTCTTGGAACACAGCCA
Organism: Chrysochloris asiatica; assembly: GCF_000296735.1. Lineage (NCBI taxonomy): Eukaryota > Metazoa > Chordata > Mammalia > Afrosoricida > Chrysochloridae > Chrysochloris > Chrysochloris asiatica. Next base: position 394,645 of record NW_006408793.1, read on the forward strand.
TGCCTATATCTTTACATAATGTCTATAGCTGCTTTTGTAATGGCAGAGCTAAGTACTTGCAATGGAGATGGTCTACAAAGTAGAAAATATTGACTATATGGCCCTTTAGAGTAAAAGTTTGCTGATCTTTATTCAAAGAGAAGGGTGACTCACTAGATTATCACAGTCTGATTAAAATGTTTCTCGGCAAGGTCAGTGGTTCAAACCCACCAGCCTCTCCTCGGAAACCCTATTCAGTGTTACTGTGAGTCTAAATAGACTCGACAGTACTTAACAACAAGACTATATAGGAGTTCTGGTGAGGCGCTATAAGATAAGCACTGGATAGCTAACTGAAAAGTCATCAGTTCAAAGCCATCAATTACTCCTTGGGAGAGCTATACAGGGTCACTATGTGTCAGAACTGACTCCATGGCATTTAGCAACAAGAACCAACTCCACAGTACTTAACAAGAAAAGGCTATATAACGTCTTCTCTTTGGTTTCCCTTTCACCAAGCAGCCCTCTGATTATAACTATATATAAGTATGTTTCTTTATTAAGAAGAGAATGTGCAGACTTGCCAACACGAATTTTCAACAGCTTTGGTAGTTATATTTCTCATTGTAGATCAGTAAGATAGCCATATGGTAGAGTCATACTTTCTCACAGGACACTCCAGTTTTCTAGGGGGCCTAGAATCCCCTGATACCAGACTATCAAGGGTCCAGTCTGCAGGGCTGAAAGATCATATCTGGACCTGTTCTGATCTCACAGAGTCAGAGACCTGTGGAACCTGACTTCACATGACTTTACACTTACATCCCTTTGGAGACCAAGAAAGCATTTGTGCCAGAAATGTGTCTGGTGTCTGTAAACTTGGGTTTCTGGATCTCTTTCCCTTTATATGTTTAAAATGTTATTGAAGTTATACACAAGCAAGGTCAAACCCACCTTCATAATGCTAAGTAGCATGCTAAATAAAACTCCTTGTGGTATAGACATGTCAAGTAATCCTGAGTTCCTTTGTTTTTTGGAACCATCCTTGAAGTTATCCCACTCCAACTCTCACTGACTTTTCTCGGAGTTTTCTGTATAGCTTGCACCTCCAGCTTCCTCCAGGTTGACCTGCCCACCATAAAGAACACTTGTTGTTGTGAAGTGCCATTGAGTCCGTTTTGACTCATAGCAACCCTGCATACAGTTTCTGAGGAGCGGCTGCTGGGTTTGAACTGCTGACCGAGTGGTTCAAACCGACCTTGCGGTCCCATGCTTATCTTACGGCACCACACCAAGACTCCATAAAGAACTAGAAAACTGGGAAAATGTATAAAAAATTTTTTTTAGATAGTGTTGGTGTTACGTGTCATCAGTCAGTTTTGACTCATAGGGACCCTGTATATGGTTTTCATGGAGCAGCTGGTGTTTTTGAGCTGCCAACTCTGCAGTTAGCAGGCCAGGGCTTATCCTATAGCACCACACCAGGACTCCACAGCAGAAATTACAAAACTGTAATCCCTGAAAAGAGCTTGACCATCACATAGGCTTTCTATCTAGAGATAATGTCCAGATGGTGGTGCAGGGAAGAGAAACCTAAACAGAGAATAGGCTATGGAGAGGTCAAGGAAGCTAACACTTGCAGAACAGAAAACTTGACAGACAAGACTTAAATCTACATAAGGTCTCCCTAGAGATTTAAGGCTAAATGCCGACCTGTATATGCATACGGTGAGACTTTATTAAGCTGGACAAGAACATCTTCCAAGAAAACAATAATTACCAAGGAGCTATAAACCAAATAAGAAGGCCTGGTGACTACTTGACCTACACCTATAGATGTGGTAGCTCAAAAGAGGAAACAAATCTTTACAGTGAGGATCATTCCCACCCCCTCCACACACAGAGTAGACAGGGATGGGCAACGTGGACATTGGCTACCCAAAATGAAGGGGGCTACAAAGGCAAGAAGTGACTGGCTTACAAGCTTTCAAGAGGGAACCTAACAGGATGATAACTATGCCGACGAAATGATGGATGATGGAATGAATGTAAAGCTGATGTTCTCCTGTGTAGATTATCACACAATTCACAATAAAACATTAAAAAAAAAAGAGGGAACCTAGATCCAGAGGGCGTGAAGGAAGGTAGAATCTCCACTGAGTCATATCCAATCTGTCTAGGCGGGGCTGATGAAATGAAATGCAGATAGGTCTGTTGTGATACAATAGTGAATAATTGTTATCAGGCCTGATTGTGAGGGTTGGAAATGTAAAGGTAGACATTTTGTAGCAAGGAGGGTAGTGATTAACTTTTCATTCTAAGAGCGGAGGTCCCTGGGGCCATCAAGGGAGAAGAGCGAAGAGCGGGACCCTACCCAGAGAAGCAATGATGCCCGAGATGGAGGCAGAGATGATGACGTAGAGAGATGGAGCAGTTGGGGACTTTAGACCCAGAGAGGAAGAGGGGCTGTGTGCTGATGACCGGGAGGGCAGACTTGCAGGGTATATCCTTTGGTTGGCTGAGCATATCACACCTGAATTTAGAGATCATTTCAAGAGTAGATTTGATGCATTAGACACTGAAGACTGAAAACAGAAGAGTTGTGGAATGACATCAAGAATATCATAGGAAGAAAGTAAAAGGTCATTTAAGAAGACAAGAAAAAAGGAAAAGACCAAAATGGATGTCAGAAGAGACTCTGAAAGTTGCTATTCAGCATAGATATGCTAAAACAAATGTAAAAAAATGAGGAGGTACAACAGCTGAACAGGAAATTTCAAAGGGCAGCTCAAGAAGACAAAGTAAAATATTATAATGAAATTGGCAAAGATCTGGAGTTAGAAAACCAGCATTTCTCAAGCTGAAAGAACTGTAGAAAAAAATCAAGACTTGACTTGTAATATTGATGTCATTGCTGATGTCACCTGGATCGTGACTAAACGCAAAGAATACCAGAAATATGTTTACCTGTGCTTTATTGATTATGCAACCATTTTCGATTGTGTGGATCATAGCAAGCTATGAACAACATTGCTGAGAATTAGTGTTCCAGAACGCTTAACTGTGTTCCTGAGAAACCTTTACATAGTACAAGAGGCAGTTGTTCAAAGCACCTAATGGTTTAAAACTAGGAAAGGTGTGAGCCACGGAAGTATTCTTTCACCATAATTATTCAGTCTGTATGCTGAACAAATAATCTGAAAAACTGTATTATATGAAGAAAAACAAATAATCTGAGAAGTTGTATTATATGAAGAAAAACATGGCATCAGGGTTGGAAGAAGACTCATAGCAACCTATGATATGCAGGTAATACAACCTTGCTTGCTGAAAGTGACGAGGCTTTAAAATACTTATGATGAGCATCAAAGACCACAGCCTTAGGTATAAGTGGTACCTCAAATCCTCACCTCTGCACAAATAAATAACATCAAGATAAATGGGGAAAGATTACAGTTGTCAAAGACTTCAATTTGCTTGGATCAACCATCAACATTCATGGAAGCAGCAGTTAAGAAATCAAACAACATTATTAGACTTACATTAGGCAGGCAAGTCTGCTGAAAAAGATGTCTTTAAAGTATTGAAGAATAGAGATGTCAAGTTTGAGGACTAAGATGAACCTGGCCCAGGTCAGGTTATTATTTTCCATAATCTTATATGCTTGTAAGAGTTGGACAATGAATAAAGAAGACTGCAGAAGAATTGATGTATTTGGGTGATGGTGTCGGAGGGGAATATTAAAAGGACCTCAGACTGCCAAAAGAACAAAGAAATCTGTGTTGGAAAAAGTACAACCAGGATGCTCCTTGGAAGCCAGGATGGCCAGACATCGTTTCTCATACTTTGGACATATTGTCAGGTGGGACCGGTCCTTTGAGAGGGATATCATGGTAAAGTGGAGGGTAGGAGAAAAAGAGGAAGACACCCAATGAGATGGATTGGCACGGTAGTGGCAGCAATGGTCTCAAGCAGAGCGAGGATTGTGAGGTTGGTGCAGGACCAGACCGTGTTTCATTCTGTTGTGCACAGGGTCGCTATGAGTCGTCACTGACTCAATGGCACCTAACAATAACAACAACAACTATGGTTATGTTTAACTGCCATCTTATAAAATTTCAGACCTCACAAGCTGGTTCAAGCCAGCTCCAGCCTCACTGAACCTGACTTGGATTGGCGATGGGGATAGGGGGTGGGTGATGGAGCTAAGGTGTCAAAGACTCTCCTGAGGAAGTGACGCTTGAAAGATGAGTTGGAATCAGCTAAGTACAGAAGAGGTGAAAACAGCTATTCCAGGCAGGAGCAATAGCACATGTGATGGTCCTGAGATAAAAAAGAATGGGGCATACTTGAGAAACTGAGGGCATAGAAAATGAGAACAAAATGTGGAAACATTAGACTGTTTTTAAATACAGGAGCCAAATCAAGCAGAGCTTGATAATAGTTCACGAAAGTATTTTGCACTTGATCCTAATACAATGTGTTGAAAGTTATAAGCAGAGAAATGATGATCAGATTTATGTAGTTAAAATAGTTAGTTAACTGACTTCAATTTTCTTTACCATTTTTCTGGAGAGGCACTATAAGGGGTCCTGTGTGTGGGTTAATGCACCGGACTGCAAAGTTGGTCTGAACTGCAAGGTCGGTGGTTCAAGCTCACCAGTCACTTCTTGGAAACCCTATACAGGGTCGCTATGGGCTGGAACTGACTCAACAGCAATTAATAATAACAACAACAATATTTACCAACAATCTAGACCTTCTAGGTACATTTAGCCATACCGCTTCAAACTAGCTCTGAGCTCAAAGATTTCTTTGGAGATTTTATATTGATAGTCATACAAGTGTTATCAAAAAAGTTGGCTGTTCACTGCCACCCAAAAGCACCTCAGAAGAAAAGCCTGTCAATCCATAAAAGATCACAGCCATTGAAAGCCATCTATAGTGCAGGTCTCCTCTGACACACACTTGGATCAATTTGACAGCACTGGGTTTTGCTCATTATTGGTCTCTGATTTATTTTTGTGATACCTTTGTTGGGTGTTGGGATCAGCTATTGACTGACTTTATCATGAGAGTCTGGAAACATTTCTTCTTTTCTGCAGGCTCTTCAACAGTTGGTGTCGTCTATTACTTAAAAGTTGATAGAATTTACTAGTAAAATCATCAGCGACTGTGGCATTATTTATTTGTTTATGTTTGGTAAGGAAGGTGACAACTTTCCATATTTCTCTCAATGGCATTGCTATGTTTCAATTGTCTATCTCTTTTGAGGATACTACTAGCAATTAATACTTTACTAGAAAATCACTGATTTAATGAATTTTTAAATGTTTTATTTGCATTGTTGTTGTTGTTATGTGCCATTAAGTCAGTTCCAACTCATAGTGACCCTGTATAGGGTTTCCAAGGAGCAGCTGGTGGGTTTCAACCACCAACCTTACAGTTAGCAGTCCAGTGCTTATCCTACAGCATCACACCAGGACTCATTTATATAGTGCTTAGAAAAATAATTTAGGAATCTTTCATTTCTTCTATGTCTGTGGCTATTAACTTATCTTCATTTTCTATTTAAATATGTATGTTCTTGCCAGTAAAAGAAACAGGTTAACTATATATATTAAAAAAAAATCATTCTGTTCTGTGCATAATTGTTGTTGTTAAGTGTTGTTGAGTCAGTTCTGACTCATTAGCAACCCTGCATAAGGTTTCCAAGGAGGAACTGGTGGATTTGAAACAACAATTTTGTGATTAGCAGCCCAGTGATTATCCTACAATACCACCCTGGATGTAAAAGTAGGTACAAGACCCAATTATCTATGGTCAAATTGACCATAGATATTTGACAAGGTTTTTTGACCATGTTTTTGACAAGGGTACCAAGTCCATTCAATAGGAAAAGAATACTCTCTTCTACAAATAGGATGGAGACAGCTGGATTTCCACATGTAAAAGATCAAAGTTGAAGCCATTCCTTTCGCTGTATACTAAAATTAACTCAAAATGGTTCTGTGACATAATATGAATGGAAACCAAAAAATTCCTGTAAGAAAATGCAGGGGTAAATCTTCAAGACCTTACTGTTTTCAAGTTTCATCCACGTTGTAAATTGTACCAGAACTTCATTTCTCTTTATAGATGAATTAGATTCCATTGTATTTATATACCACATTGTGTTTATCCATTCATCTGTTGATGGACATTTGGGAACTTTCTACCTTTTGGATACTGTGAATAACATTGTAACGACTATTGGTGTATAACTATCTGTTTGAATCCTCATATTCACTATTTTGTATATATACCTAGGAATGGAGTTGCTAAGAATTTTTAGATATGATACCAAAGGCCTAAGCACAAAAGAGAAAATAAATTGAACTTCATTGAAATTAAAAAGTTTTGTGCATTCAAGGATAGTATCAAGAAAGTGAAAAGAAAATCAGAATAGAAGAAAATATTTGGAAATTATATATCTGATAAAAGTATAATATCCACCATAGGATAAGCACTCGACCTCAAGGTCAGTTTGAACTGCAAGGTCAGTGGTTCAAACTTACCAGCCACTCCTCGTAAACCCTATACAAGGTTGCTATGAGTCAGAACCAATGGCACACAACAACCACGAATCAACTGCAAAAAGGCAAAAATCTCAATTTAAAAAATGGACCACGACTGTTAAGATATCAAGCAAGCTGTTTGCTTTGGAAGCATCAAGGCAAGAAAAGTCAGCCCATCAGGAAAAACCCCCTTCTAAGACTGAAACTCAAAAGGAACCGAAGACCAGTCTAGTAAGCTCAATGGTGTTCACTTGGGTCTACTTGTGAGTGGAAGTGGGAAATGCAGCAATGAAGACATGGGCTGAGTTTGGCCATGTTCCACTGACATCCATTGACCTTGACCCATAGTGACCCTGTATAGGGTTTCCAAGGAGCAGCTGGTGAGCTTGAACCACCGACCTTGCAGTTCAAATGACTTTGCAGTCTGATGCATTTGCCTACAGTGTCACACCATTATGCTACGTGAAATAAGCCAGTCACAAAAGGACAATATTGCATGATGCCACTTATTAGCCATTTAGTCAATTCCAACTCATAGTGTCACTATATGTCAGAGTAGAACTACCCCAAAGCATATGCTAAACTGTAATCTTTACTCGAGCAAATTACTGGTCTTTTCTCCCAAAGAGCCTCTGGGTGAGTTACAACAGCTGACAAACACTTAACCACTTGTATGAAATATTTATAATAGGAAAATTCATAAAGATGGAAAATAGATTAGAGGTTACCAGGAGCTGGAGGGGAGGGGACATGGGGCAAGTTATTGCTTAATGGGTAAAGTCTCTGTTTGTAGTAATAAAAAATGTGGATAATGGATGGTTTTTCATGCATTTGATGGTTAGAGTTGCACAACATTGTGGATGTAATTAATGCTACTGAATTCTATACTTCAAAATGATACATTTTATCTTTTACCACAGTATTTCCTGACAGGTTCCTTCCATCTAAAAGACATAGATGGAAGGAACCTGTCAGGAAATGTTTGGCTGCTAGAATTTGGGGACTTGGCGGTGGGAGGAGTGGGTCAAGGATTGCCGCTATGTTCTCACAAATACCAATAACATGGGTGGTGATACTATGTCCCCAAACAGCAGATTCTAAAACTGGAAATTGATTCTGAGTTCCCTTTTGTGCATGGTGAGATTGATGTGTCTGAGAAACATCTCAGCAGAATTTCAGGAAATTAGACAACTACCTGGTATGCTTTATAGGATAAGCACTGGATTGGTAACCACAAATTACATAGTTCAAACCTGCTGACCGCTCCTGGAAACCCAATGCAGGGTTCCAATGAGTCACTACTAACTCTACGACACACAAAACCAACAAGAGCAACCTGGTATGTCTTCTTTATGTTTATTTATTAACATATAATTCTGAAAGAGTGCATACCTCCTATCCATATGCCAGAAAAGAAGAAGGTGGAAAGGGGAGAAGGAAAAAAAAAACTTTCCCAGAAACTCTTAATTTATGTCTCATTGGTCAGCTGAGTGTCATCTGACCACTTAAATGTGCTGCAATGGAATCCGGGGAGTAACTTTTGACAGGGCGTATTGTCATGTTTGAACAAAATCATGATTTGGTTTATAAGGAAGAAGCTGGAATGAATGTTGGGTAGAAAATACCAGAGTCTGCCATACCAATCCAGTTGTTATAGTGCTAATTGCAACTCATGGCAGCCACATGTGTTCTTAAATAGAACGGTGCCCCGTAACTTTTCAATGGCTGTGGTCAGGATAGATTGACGGCTTTTTTTATCCAAGTCACCTTTTGTTGGATTTAAACCACCAACCTTTTGGCTAGTAACCAAACACTTAATCATCTGCACCACCCAGTGTCTGCCATTGTTGTTGTTGTTGCTAAGTGCCATCGAGTTGATTCCGACTCATAACGACCGTGCACAGGGTTTCCGAGGAATGCATAGTGAGCTTGAACCGCCGACCTTGCGGTTCAAACTGACCTTGTGGTCCAGCGTATTAGCCCATAGCACCATACCAGTGTCTTCCATACCAAGTAACTAGTGTCATGAACAATTCCAGGAAGGCTGGAACTGTGTATAGAGATTCAATATTCTCTTAGCGTATCATTCAGGCAGAATAATTTCAATTCCTGTCAGCTTTGTTCATAGTTCATATGAATGAACATTCATATTTTTCAAAGATTTCATTGTTGTAGTAAGTTTTCTTCAAGTACACTTTGAATTTCTAACATCCTCCACAACACAAACCCAGATTTGGAGTCACTCTTTTTTTTGGGTGGGGGTAAAAGTAAGTTTTTTTTTTTGAAAGTTAAAATGTATAAGGTCAATATGATACCAGTTTTTAATGATAAAAATATGGTTCCTCTGACATTCCATAATACTATCAGAGAGCTACTGCTTTTTTCCAAGAAATAAGTAGACAACTGGAAACACAAAGCGCAACTTTCTAGCAGCAGGGCAATTTAAACTACACACCTAGCAGGTCTTCAACTTTTACACCTAAAATGGCACAAATATTGTTGTGGTTAGGTGCCATCGAGTTGATACCCACTCATAGCAACCTTATGCACAGCAGAATGAAACATTGCCCAATCCTGGGCCAAACTCACTATTGTTGCCATGCTTGAGTCCATTGATGGCCACATTGCCAATCCATCTCACTGGAGGTCTTCCTCTTTTTCTCTGACCCTCCACCCTACCAATCATGATATCCTTCTCCAGTGACTGGTCTCTCTTGACAATATGTCCGAAGTATGAGAAACGAAGTTTGGCCATCCTGGCCTCCAAGGAGCACTCTGGCTGCACTTCTTCCAACACAGATCTATTGGTTCTTTTGGCAGCCCATGGCACTTTCAATATTCTCCTCCAACACCATAACTCAAAAGCATCAATTCTTCTATGGTCTTCCTTATTCATTGTCCAGTTTTCACATGCATGTGAGGTTATTGAAAATACCATGGCTTGGGTCAGGCACACCTTAGTCCTCAAGCTGACATCTTTGCTCTTCAACACTTTAAAAAGTTCCTGTGTAGCAGATTTGCCTAATGCAATACATCGTCTGATTTCTTGACTGCTGCTTCCATGAGTGTTGATAGTTGATCCAAGAAGAACGAAGTCCTTGACAACTTCAATTATTTTCTTTGTTGATAAAAATGCTGTTTATTGGTCCAGTGATGAGTATTTTTGTTTTCTTTACATTGAGATGCAATCCATAGTGAAGGCTGTGCTCTTTGATCTTCATCAGTAAATATTTTAAGTCCTCTTCACTTTCAACAAGCAAGGTTGTATCATCCACATATCGCAGGTTGTTAATGAGTCTTCTTCCAATGGTGTCAAAAGTGAGAAATGGGGAACAAGATGTGAACACCAAAAGGAGCCATATCTATTACAAAGACAAGAAAAGCCAAATATATCTATAAGAATTTTCAAAAGATAATTATAAAAAAGGGAACCAAATATTTTGCCCAAATAATCTGAAGAGACTTTGAGTAGAGATACATGTCTGTATTTATGTTGTAAAGTGCCACTGAGTCCAGTCTGACTCATAGCAACCCTGGATGGGGTTTCCAGGGTGGGAAATCTTGGCAGGAACAGAAAGCCTCAGTTTCTCTGTGCAGCAGCTGGTTGTTGGTAGTTCAGTACTTATTATATAGAGCCACTACACTTTCATGTATATCCGTACATATATGTAATTGTTGTTAAGTGTTGTTGAGTAGGTTCTAACTCATAGCAACCCTATACAGTGTTTCCAAGGAACGGTTGGTGGATTTGAACTATCGACTTGTGGTTCCCAGTCTAGCGCTGATTCTACAGTGCCACAGCAGGAGTCCCATATATATGTGTTTGTATATGTATCTATCTATGTGTGTGTGTATATATACATATACACACATAGATATGTTGTTGTTAAGTGTTGTTGAGTCAATTCCAACCCATAGCAACCCTGTACAGGGTTTCCTAGGCTGTAAATCTTTACAGAAGCAGAAAGCTTCATCTTTCTCGCGTGGAAGATAGATATATAGATATATAGATATAGATATACATAGATAGATACATATACACATATATATGTGTATATGTACATATATATGTACATATACATATATAGTTCTCAATTAAAGGTAGTCTTGGAGTCCTGGTGTGGCCCTTCAGGATAATACACTGGACTACAGGTTAGCTTGAACTGAAAGGTAGCAGTTCAAATCCACCAGTCATTCCTTGGAACCCATATACAGTGTCGCTATGAGTTGGAACAAACTCAACAGCACTTAACAACATTAAGAAGGGTATAATTATAAAACATAAGGCACTGTCTTTCATGTATTTACCCACCTGAATTTTAAATTTCTCTAAGATTAGTGCATTAAATGTTTTCCAAATACAATTACTTGACATTCTTTTTACAACCATAAATCAAGTAGGCATCAATTTTAAAAAGATGTTGCAGGTTAAGCTGTGTATTTCGAAGATGCGGTACACATCAAATATATGACAAGCTTTATTAGGAATCATTATTAATATACATGACAAATTTTCCTCTTTATAATAAACAGTTTTCTGTTTCCAGTTTACAGAGTGTTTAAAATGCACAAGAAAGATTTTACTTCTTCACAAATACTTATATGTTAATATTATTTGACTTAATATATATGGCCATACACTTCTACGTATTACAGCTATTAGTATGTATCTTTTTTTTAAAGTTTATATAACAGTAACAACCACTACCTATAGAATAAAGCACACCATTATTTTGTGAGTCACTTTTGTAAAGGAAAAAGAAACTACCAGCCTGCCTTCGCTGAGATGTTCTAAAGCTATATGTTGGTGCTATGTTATAACAAAAAGACCACACACACATCAGTGAATGCTTTGTTCCTGACTTTTATTTGACACACAGGTTATTAATAGCCTGAGGAGCCAGGAAGAGTTTCTATCACTCATGCTTTGGTAAAAGCATAGCTTTCTCTTCCTGTCTCAACTAGAAATTCCATTGTATGGTCTATTCTCAAAGATGGGAAACATTTAAAACAACCTTTCAGCTCTTCATGAGTAAGTCTAACCTAAAACAAATTTAGTTTTGTGATTTAAAAAAAAAAAAAGAAAGACATACCATTTAAAAAAAATGTCAACTATCATAAAATGACTCTATTTTTACATTTCACTTTTAACATGCAAATACCCTTGGAAACATCAGGGTTGTTAGTCATGACTCATTCAAAGAAGTACTTACTGCACTAAAGCAAATGTTTTCTACTGGTAGGAAGCCCTATGTTTGAGAATTCTTTGGGCAAGTGGTGTTATTTTCCTTTACTGACCTCTCAAGACCAGTGCTTACTGTTGGTTTGGTGACTCAGAGTTACTAACCTCTTTCTTTCCTGCCCTCCAAGTCTGTGCTGCCTTGTTTATAAGACACACAACCATTACTAGGTAATTCTACTCACGACTGTTAAATTCCACTGTGCATTTGTTTTTCCTTTGTTGTTTTAAGGAAGCAAAGATGAGAAAGTAAAAACTTGAAAAGGCAGTTTGTGGTGTGGAATATTGGCAAGAGTCAAGATACTGCAATACTGTCCTGAATCTGCTAGCCTGTGTTCTATGGAGTTTGGGAATGTCCCTTCACTGCTCTGGGTTTCCTTAAGTTGAGTGTTTTGTTTTGTTTTTAAATTGGAGACTTTGCGTGGCTAATCCTTAAAATCCCTTCATGTCTAATATTCTGTGATTTTTATTATATAAGTCAAGTTTTTATATTTTTATATTTTA
>NW_006408793.1:410951-411769 GCF_000296735.1 Chrysochloris asiatica
GCATGTTTGAATGGGCCAAATGGTCAGAGATAAAGGACGATATATGCACACCCTTGGAACTCCAGGGTTCTGAGATACAGGGATTAAGTCATGGTTGGAATGGGTGGGGAATAGTGTTAAGATGCTTGGCTGTTTTTTGAATCTTGGTTTTCCTTGCATTATATTATAGAGTAGACACTGGAGGGGGAGAGAAAGGAATAATCAGAAACATCACACTAGAAGGCTTGTAAGTCCGTCTTCTGCTTTAACTGATTGGAATACCTAAAATGGGGCTACAGCGTACCCAGTAAACGAGGCTTCCTGCGGAGCCTTTGCAATACATAAAACTATAGGTAGAAACCTGAACCACATCCAGATCACTAGAGGTGAGAAATCTCCACTTGAAAAGATGAGCTGACCAGCCTGGAGAGGCGAGAAGAACAAAAGATACTTCTCAAATGAAAGACCTACAGGAAAAATATGAAACAATGGAGGCAGATGGACTGTTACTACAGGAACAAATGAGTCGCTTCCCTAGGAGACACTGGGACAGTTGGTCGGGTCTGCTCAACGCAGGCCGCCTTCCAAGACTGAGACTCGGTGGAAATACACGCTCGGATTGGTGACCACACGCATCACCGATGGGGAGAAATGGGGTAAAGGCAGCAATAAAGTGGTGAGCTAAGCCTTACAATATTCAGTGGGCTTCTATGGACCCGGTTGGGGACCTGGTTGGCAAACAGTGTGAGGAGACCTGAGGACCCTGGGCCCAGAGTCAGTGGCATGGCCATGGAGGACTCAAGTGGAGAATGGAGCTGCCGGCTGATGGGAAGAGAGGG
>NW_006408793.1:412199-413720 GCF_000296735.1 Chrysochloris asiatica
GATTATTTCTCCAGTCTAGGAGCGGAGGTCTCTGGGACCACCAACGGAGAAGAGCCAAGAGTGGGACCCTACCCAGAGAAGCAGGGGTGCCTGAGATGAAGACAGAGACGATGATGTAGGGTGATGAAGTGGCTGGGGACTTTGGATCCAGAGAGGGAGAGGGACTGTGGACAGAAGACTGGGGGGGAGGGGGAGGGAAGTGTAGAGGACAGGTTTCTAGGATATACCCTTTGGTCGGGAGACGATGCATGGAGGGGATTGGAACCATGGCAATGAAATGATATACGATAGAATGAATGTAAAACTAAAGTTCTCTCATGTAAATTAACATATAATTCACAATAAAACATTTGCTATTAAGAAAAAAAGTACTAATTGATAAAAACAAACAATACTTGTAAGCTAATTATAAAAGTTTGATTACAATGTTCAACCAATAATAGGAAAATTCTGAAAAATAAAGCAATAAAGATTATTCTTATTTAAAAAAAAAACATAGTAAGTTATACTTTCCACTATTTGTTGCTGTTGTTGTTAAGTGCCGTCGAGTCGGTTCTGACCCATAGCAACCCTATTACAGGGTTTCCAAGGCTGTAAATCTTTACGGGAGCAGAAAACCTCAACTTTCTCCCACGGAGCAGCTGGTAGTTTCAAACTGCTGACCTTAAGGTTTGCAGCCCGATTCGTAACCACTACGCTACCAGAGCTCCTTATTTGTTGCTGTTAAGCGCCGTCAAGTCCATTCTGACCCATAGCGACCCTATATAGGGTTTTCCAAGGAGCAGCTGGTGAGCTTGAACCCCCGACTTTGCAGTTCTACTGACTTTACAGTCCAGCACATTAACCCATAGTGCCACACCAGGACTTTCCATAATAAGTAACCCAAAAGCTGACTATTGCTTAGTTACTTAGAATTTTTTTTTTTTTTTATGTAACTAAAACATTAGGAGATGGCTACCCTTGGGGGTACAGTGGGTTAAGCACTGGGTTGCTAACTACAAGGTTGGCAATTCAAACCCACCAGTCACTATCAGAAAGTTCCTTAGAAGTGAGAATGGGAAGACATCATCCTACATTTTGGGGCATGTTGTCAGGAGACAGATCTCATGCTTGATCAAGTAAAGGGTCATCCAAAGAGAGGAAGACCCCAGTGGGATGAATTGACACAGTGGCAGCAATAATGAACTTAACCATAACAACAATTGTGAGGGTGTTAGAGGACGAGGCAATGTTTCATTGTGTTGTACACAGGGTCGCTATGAGACAGAAGCGACTCAATGGCATCTAACAGTAACAACAACAACAACACTCCGAGGGCGAGAGATGAAGCCTTCTGCTCCCACAAAGATCTACAGTCTTGGAAACCCTCTGGAGCAGTTCTGGTCTGTCATACAGGGTCACTGTGAGTCTGAATCAACTTGATGAGAATGCACTTGGTTCTTCATGGTTTGCTTGGTTTTGATCCATTCGGTAGGTGGCTCAGCAATGTTGAGGATAATATCTTTTAAAAAAAAAAAAAAA
>NW_006408793.1:414645-428714 GCF_000296735.1 Chrysochloris asiatica
TTTCTCCATTGATAAGAATGTTGTTTATTGGTCCAGTGGTGAGGACTTTTGTTTTTTTGACATTGAGTTGTAATCCATATCGAAGGCTGTGCTCTTTGATCTTCATCAGTAAACTACAGAAGTATAATTGGCCCAAAATAAACTGTACATAATTAAAGTTCACAATGCATATTGCTCAGGTCATTGTGGTAGAGAAAGATGTTCAGGTCTGCAGTGGCCTAAGCAGAAACTCTGTAACTGAAAAGGGTCTGAGGATGGTTTGACTGTGGCTGAGAGCTTGGGAGGGGACTCTGCCTTTCTCAGCTTGGAAATGATGTGTGTCACTACATGGGCCTTGACTAGTCACATGACACTGTCTTACTGGCATGGAAACAGAAATACAATCTTCTATATGCCAGGAAAGGGGCCCTGATGGAGCTGTAGGATATGGACTGAAATGATAACCACAAGGTCAGCAGTTCAAAGCCCCCAATTGTTCCAAGTTAGAAAAATGAAGCTTTCTGCTCCTGTCTGATTACAGCATCAGAAACCATACTTAGGGCCACTGTGAGTCAGAATCAACTTGATGACAATGAATTTGGCTTACTTATTTTAGTAATATGCTTGAAACAGGAGGAGAACCAGATACTAGTAAGTCTGTTGTTGTTATTATTGGTGGGTGTCATCGAGTCAGTTCTGACTCATAGCAACCCTATGCCCAACAGAACAGAACACTGCCCAGTCTTGTGTTGGAGACCACGGCTGCAGACACTGTGTCCATCAGTCTCACCGGGGACTTCCTCTTTTCTGCTGACCAAGTGTGATGTCTTTCTCCAGGGACCGGTCCTTCCTGATAACATGTCTGAAGTATGTGAGATGAAGTCTCACCATTCCCACTTCTAAGACACTCTAGCTATACTTTCTCTAAGACAGATGCATTTGTTCTTGTGTTTCTACATGGTAACGTCAATATTCTTTGCCAACATCACGATTCAAAAGCATCAAATCTTCTCCAGTCTTCCTTATTCATTGGCTAGCTCCCACATGCATGTGGGGTAATTGAAAATACCATGGCTTGGGTCAGGAGCAACTTAGTCCTCAAAATTGGTGAGTATAGTGATGTCTCCACAAGTCGTCTGTCAGTTCATCATACTGTTTGGCTGTGATGCTGTACACCCTTGATGGACATGTTTCAACAGAGCTTCCAGACTAAGACAGACTAGGAAGAAGGAGAGATGGACCACTTCTGAATAGTTAGCCACTGAAAACCTTATGAATAGCACTGGACTGTTGTTAGATATAGTGCCAGAAGATGAACTCCTCAGAGTTCATCAGTCACTCAAAATATGTCTGGGCAAGAGTTGCCTTATCAAAGTAGAGCTGATCTTATGATGTCGATGGATTTAAGTTTTCAGGACCTTCATTTGCTGATGTGGCACAGCTCAAAATGAAAACAAGTAGCTGCAAATATTCATTAATAATTGGAACATATAACATACGAAGTATGAATTAGAAGTTGTTAAAAACAAAATGGTACACATATAGATGGATATCCTAGGTATTAGCTGAAGTGAATTGGCACTGGCCATTTTGAATCAGATTTACTGTGCCAGGAGTGACAAATGGAAGAGGTATGGCATTGCATTCATCTTCAAAAAGAATACTTCAAGATCTAGCTTGAAGTATATTGCTGTTTGTTATCTACTTACCAGGGAGTCCTAGTGTGGCAGTATTGGACTGCTAATCACAGGAGTGCAGTTCAAACCCAATAGTCACTCTTTTTTTTTTTTTTTAAATAAGTTTTTATTGTGAATTGGTGATAGTTTACATGGGTGAACATCGGCTTTACATTCATCCTATCGTATTTTGTTTCACTGCAATGATTTCAATCCCCTCCATGCATCATAATTCAACAGCATTTGCTTCCAATCCCTCTGTTTTGTTTTTGGAATATATAACCATTCAAACAACCAAAGAGCATACCCTGCATGCCGGTCCTCTGGCCACCAGTGCACAGCCCCTCTCCCTAGAGTCCCAGCTGCTCCGTCTCTCCACATCATCGTCTCTGCCTCCATTTCTGGCGTCGCTGCTTCTCTGGAGAGGGTCCCACACTATGCTCTTCTCCCTTGATGGTCCCAGGGTCCTCCACTCCTGGGCTGAAAGATCAACCACTCCCCTCCTTTTATTACAAAACATCTACCTTTACATTTGCAACATTCACAGTCAGTTCTGATGATAGCAATTATTCACTATTGAACCACAAGAGTCTTATCCCCATCTCTTTTCATCAGTCCCATTTAGACATGTTGGAAATCACTCAGTGGAGAGTCTACCTTCCCTCACACCCTCTGAAACTAAGTTCCCTCTTGAAAACTTGTAAGCCAGTCATTTCATGCCTTTGCAGCCCCCCCACCCCTCAAATTTTGCATAGCCAATGTCTAAGTTGCCCATCCCTGTCAACCCCGTGTACAAAGGGGGTGAGAATGATACTTGCTATAAAGATCTTTTAAGCTACTACCTCCATAAGTATAGGTCAAGTTCCTCAGATTGTAGTGGATTACATACTTTTTCCTCTTCTTTCTTCCTTTAGTCGTGTTCTGATCATCCAGCCATTGAAGCTAGGTGAAATGGGTACTATTTGCAAGTATGTGCCTGCTTGTGCATCTCCCGTCACTTCACATCAGCTGGACACTTCACTCTCCACTCTAGTCCTCTGAAATTATGTCCCTGACCATGGGCCCAGGAGTCCCCAGGTCTTGCTATACTGCTGGCCAACCAGGTCTCAATCCAAGTTGACAGGAGTCTATGGAACGTGGTCGGACTTAGCCCATAGCTTCATTGCTGTTTTTCCCCCACTTCCCTTATCAGTAAACCAATGTGGTCACCAGCAAGATTACATGCCTGCTTGTGTATTCCCTTTGAGTATCAGTCTTGGAAAGGGGTTTGCCCTGAGGAGACTTGATTACTTGCCTTGATGGCTTCCTAGTGAACGACTTGCTTGTTCTTGTAGTAGTCAATCAGACTGCCATTATTGTTTTTTATTTTTCCTGCTGGTTTTTCTTTCAAAAAGTATCTTCTGTTCCTCTAGCTGCTTCAGGCTGATCTACTTGTCTTTTCAAGTGGAAATTTCTCACCTCCTAAGATTCTGGATGGGGATCAAGATTCCACCTATAGGCTTATGTAATGGAAAGGCTCTACAGAAAGCCTCCTTCACTGGGCAAGTTCTGGCCTTATTTTAGGTATTCCAATCAGTTATAGGCTGAACACAGGCTTAACAAGCTTTCTCTAGTGATGTTTCTGGCTATTCTTTTCTGTCCCCATCGAGTCTATTTTATAATAGTAGGCAAGGGAAACCAAGATTCTTTTTTTTTTTATTAAATGTTTTTATTTTGGATTGAGTGAAAGTTTACAGGGCACATCATCAGCTTCACATTCAACCATTCATATAACTTGTTTCATTACATTGATTATTATCCCCTCCATATATCATCAGTTTACAGTGTTTCTCTCTATCCTCTTTAGCTTTTTTTTTTTTTTGGATTGGGGGGGACTTGCCTTTTTGGAATTTACAGTCTCGGCTTTTAGGGAAGGTTTTTACATTTGTCTGTGGATATCCAGGGCTCATGTATGAGATTACTAACAAGCATTACTGAATAATCAGATGAGGGACAGTTTGCTATGTCTACTAGGTAGCTAGAGTCTGATCCTCAGAGCCTATGGCTTGGATGGTCAACAACGCTTGGGCCCACAGGGGCTTGGCCTCCTGACCGGGTCTGCACTGTCTGCATCTGAATCTTCCTTATTTATTGATTGTTTAAGGGACGCTGCCTGTCTTAGGTGGTCAGTGCGAATTCCTCAGTCTTACCAGTCATTGAGACTCATTGCAGCATGGCAAGAAACCAAGGTTCTTAAGACAATCAAGCATCTTAACAACATCTCCCCTCTTTTACTCATTCAAATCATGCCTCAATCCCTGTATCACAGAGCCCTGTTGTTCCAAGGTAGAGCATACATCACTATTTACCTCTGCCAATAACCACTCATGGAAAACACATACAGGGTCGCTATGAGTCAGAACCCTTTCAGTGGCACACAACAACAATAACACAAGGAAGAACAGTTAATACCACTATTATTCAAATTTACGCACCAACCCATAAAGCCAGTGATGATGCAATTGAAGAACTCTACTAACTTCTTCAGTTAGAAATTTATCAACCATACAATCAAGATGCATTATTACTGGTGATTGAAGTGTGAAAGCTGGAAACAAACAGGAAGGATCAGTAGTTGGAGAATATGGCCTTAATGATAGAAACGATGCTGAATTTAAATATGGAAAGATGTATATCAGAGTCGTAGCCTTACAATATACATATTCAATCTGTGTGCTGAGCAAATAATCTAAGGTTAGATTAAATTAGGTTGTTGTTGTTACATGCCATTGAGTCAGTTGTGACTGACTCATAGTGACGTGGTACGGGCTTTCTGAGGAGAGTTGGTGAGTTTAAACCACCGACCTTGTCTTTCAAACTGACGTTGAAGTCGAGTGCTTATCCTAAAACACCACACCACATTAGGATAGGTGCTGTCAAGTCAGTTCCAACTCATAGCGACACTATTCAAAATAGAAAGAAACTCTGCCTGATCCTGTGTCATCCTCATAACCATTGCTATGCTTGAGCCCACTGCTGCTGCCACTGTATCAATCCATCTCTTTGGGGTGATCTTCCTCTTTTTTGCTGATGCTCCACTTTACCAGGAATGATGCCCTTCTCCAGGGACTGGTCGCTCCTGATAACATATCCGAAGTATGAGAGACAAAGTCTCTCTATCCTGACTTCTAAGCCATTCTGGCTGTACTTCTTCTAACACAGAGTGTTTTATTCTTTTCGAAGTCCATGGTACTTTGATTATTTTTCTCCAACACCATAACTTAAATGCATCAATTCTTCTGTGGTCTTTCTTATTCACTGTCCAACTTTCACATGCATGTGAGGTTACTGAAAATACCATGGCTTGGGTCAGGTGAACCTTAGTCCTCAAACTGACTTCTTTGCTCTTGAACACTTTAAAGAGGTCTTGTGCAGCAGGTTTGCCTAATGCAATATGTTGTTTGATTTCTTGACTGTTGCTTCCATGAGTGCTGATAGTGGTTGTTGTTGTCATGTTGTTAGGTGCAGTCGAGTCGATACTGTCTCATACAGACCTTATGCACAACAGAATGAAACACTGCCTGGTCCTGCCACCAACCGCACAATAGTTGCTAAACCTGAGCTCATTGTGCTCTCACTGTGCCAATCTATTCCATTGGAAGTCTTCCTCTTTTTCTCTGACCCTCCACTTTACCAAGCATGATGTCCTTCTCCAGGGACTGATCCCTCTTGATAATATGGCCGAAGTATGAGCAATGATGTCTGACCATCCTGGCTTCCAAGGAGCATTCTGATTGTACGTCTTCTAATACAGATCTGTTTGTTCTTTTGGAGGTCTATGGTACTTTTAATATTCTCCTCCAACACCACAGCTCAAATGCATCAGTTCTTCTATGGTCTTCTTTATTCATTATCCAGTTGATAGTTGTTGTTGTTACATGCTATTGAGTTGGTTCCAACCTAGAGCGACGCTGTATAGGGTTTCGAAGGAGTGACTGGTGAGCTTGAACCACCGACCATGCCGTTCAAACTGACTTGACAGTTCACCCACAGTGCCACACCATGAATCAGTTGATAGTGGACCCAGGTAAAATGAAATCTTTGGTAATTTTAACTTTTTCTCCATTTATCATGATGTTATTTATTGGTCCAGTTGGGAGGATTTTTTTTTTTTTTTTTTTGATTTTTCAGCAAGCAAGGCTGTATTATTTGCATATCATAGGCTGTTAATGAGTCTTCCTTCAAACCTGATGCCACATTATCTTCATATAATCCAGCTTCTCAGATAATTTGTTCATCATACACAATCTGAGAAGCTGGATTATATGAAGAAGAATGTGGCATCAGATTTGGAGGAAGATGTAACATGCAGATGATATAGTCTTGCTTGCTGAAATGGAAGAGGATTTGAAATACTTACTGATGAAGGTAAAAAAAAAAACAAAACCCAAAAACTACAGCTTTTAGTATGAATTACACTTCAGTGTTAAAAAAAAGAAAAAAAAGTCCTCACAACTGCACCAATGAATAACATCATGATAAACAGAGAAACAATTGGCGTTGTCAAAAACTTCAATTTTCTTGGAAGCAGCAGTCAAGAAATCAAACAATGTATTGCATTAGGTAAATTTGCTGCACAAGACCTCTTTAGAATATTCAAAAGCAAAGATGTCTGTTTGAGGACTAAGGTGTACCTTACCTAATCCATAGTATTTTCATTAGCTTTGTTGCAATACAGAAGAATTGATGCATGTAAATTATGGTGTTGGTGAAGAAGACTTTAAGTACCATGGATTGTCAGAAGAACAAACAAATCTGTGTTGGAAGAAGTGTTTGAAGTGCTCCTTAGAAGACTTCGGACATTTTATCTGGAGTGACCAGTTCCTGGAGAAGGACACCAGGCTTGGTAAAGTGGAGGGTCAGTGGAAAAGAGGAAAGTCCCCAGTGAGTTATACTGGCATGGTGGCAGCAACAATGGACTCAAGCATAACAGTGACTGTAAGGATGGTACTACACTGGGCAGTGTTTCATTCTATTGTGCATATGGATGCTTTGAGTTGTAATTGACTTGTAGTCACCTAATAACAACACAATAGTGATGTCAGAAATAACTTTTATTTATTTGTTTGTTTATAAATTTTTAAATGGCTTTATTAAGGTATTTATAAACCATAAAGTTTACCCAATTTAAGTGTATAATTTAATGATTTTTAGTAAATTTATAGAATTGTGAATGTATCATTACAACCCAAATTGAGAACATTTTCATCATTTTCCAAAGATCCTCATGTCCTTTTGCAGTCAGTCTCTGCCCCCACCCTCACTTCCATTCCTCTCTCTCTCTCTCTCTCTCTCTCTCTCTCTCTCTCTCTCTCTCTCGGCAAAGCCAAATTGGTTATCCAAGTCAGGAAGTGTCAATCTTTGTTTTTTGTTTTTTTATGATTGTGAATTAAGCGAAGGTTTGCAGACAAGATCATCAGCTTTACATTTAGCAAATTATGCACCTTGTTTCATCTCAATGATTTCAATCCCCTCCCTGCAACAACAGTCATCCTATTTCTTCCTTGTGGCTCCCCATTTACATCTTATATTTCACAAATGAACAAAATAAAAATATTTGATGTACAGCATACTAAACAAAAAAAATATATATATTCATTTAAATATCCAAAAAGCACATTATGCCAACCAGCCTCCTACCCACAGGCACACAAACTTATTCAGTCCATGGTCCTAGAGCCCACAGTGCTCTGTCTCTCCAAGTCACTGCCTCTACCACCTTCTCTACTGTTGCTGCTTTTCTAGGTAGCGATCTCACGCTCTACTCATCCTCTTCCTCCTTGACATTCCTGGGATCCTCTATTCCTGAAATGAAAGATTAAATACTGCCCCCTTTTAGTTACACATCTTCTACAATTACAATAGTCACAATCACACTGCTAACAATTACTCACAATTGGATTATAAAATCCTATCACATCCTCCCCCATCGCCTTTCACCAGATCCATCTCGAAAAGGGAACAATTCAATGGAGATTCTACCCTACTCCCCTCATTCTGAAACTAAACACACTCATGAAGACTTGTAAGCCATACACTTCCTGCCTTTGTAGCCACATCCCACCCCCATTTTTGATAGCCATTTTCTAAATTGCCCATTCCAACCAACAGATCTGTGTTGGAAGAAGTGCAGCCAGAGTGCTCCTTGGAGGCCAGGATGGTCAAACTTTGTCTCTCATACTTTGGACATATTGTCAGGAGGGGACCAGTCACTGGAGAAGGATATAATGTTTGGTAAGGTGAAGGGTCAGAGAAAAAGAGGAAGACCCCCAGCGAGATGAATTGACATAGTGTCAGCATCAATGGGCTCAAGTGTGGCAACGATAGTGAGATTGGCTCAGGATCAGGCAGTGTTTCGTTCTGCTGTACATAAGGTTGCTATGGGTCGGTACCGACTCAATGGTATCTAACAACAACAGCATCAACCAAGGTACTCCTGGTGTGGCACTGCAGGATCAGCACTGGACTTCAGATGACAAGGTCAATAGTTCAAATCCACCAGCTGCTCCTCAGAAACCCTATACAGGGTTACTATGAGTCAGAACTGACTTGATGGCACTTAAAAATAGCAAAAACATCAAGCCAGTATACTGAGGAAACAAGCTTGTTCTTTGATGTGAAGAATCCTTCCATTAGGTTAGAATTTTGAGCAACTGCATCTGTAAGCAAAAGTTTAGTTCATCAAATTGTAGCAATTTGCACTTGCTGATAATATCAAACATCTTTATCTTCATCTGGTCTAGTTCTGGTCAGCTAGCCATCCAAGCTAGATCAAATGGATACTAGCTGAAACTTTGAGAGTTCATGCACACCTCCCTGCACTTTCAGACCATTTGGTTGCTTCACTCTCAGCCCTAGTCCCCGGGGGCTAGGTCAGTGCCCATGGGATCAGGAGTTCACACATGTCTCTAAACTTCAGACCAGCCAGGTCTTCCTCTTCTCTCTGTCATCTGAAGGTCAATGGATGTCAGTGGAACATATCCAAACTCAGCCTACGTCTTCATTGCTACATTTCCCTGCCACGCACAAGTAGACCAAGGCTATCACCAGCGAGCATACTAGACTGCTCTTGGGTTCCCTTTTAACTTTCAGTCCTAGAAGGGGATTTTTCCTGATAGGTTGATTTTTCTTGCTTTGATGACTCCCAAGCAAACAGCTTGCTTGAAATTCAAATAGTCCAACAGTCCGCTTTTTTTTTTTTTTCCTTGCAGATCTTTCTTTCAATAAGAATCTTCTGTTCTCCCAGCAGTCATGGGTTGATCTGCATGTCTTTCAAGTGGGAATTCAATCTTTGTTCCTCTTTTTCAAAGTTGCTTTTGCTATTCAGAGTCCTTTACATTTCCTTATACATTTTAGGATCAGCTTCTGCAAAGATAAAAAAAAAAAAAATTATAAAAGCCTGCTTGGATTTGCCATGGGGGTTGAATTGAATTTGTAGATCACCTTGGAAAGAACTGCCAGTTCAGGTTAT
This sequence comes from Chrysochloris asiatica, assembly GCF_000296735.1. NCBI lineage: Eukaryota > Metazoa > Chordata > Mammalia > Afrosoricida > Chrysochloridae > Chrysochloris > Chrysochloris asiatica. Next base: position 423,811 of record NW_006408793.1, read on the forward strand.
AAGGCTACTGTTCTTGACATTGTGTCAATGACATTGCTGAACTCATTTATTAATCCTAATAGATTTTAGGTTCTGTAGGATTTTGAACATATAGGAATATGTTCTCTGCAAATAAAGACAGCTTTACTTTTTCTTTCCCAGTCTGAATGCTTTTTCTTTTTCTTCTGTTTGTACTGGTTAATGCCTGCAGGGCAATGTTATGAGTGTGGACGTCTCTCTTATTATTCTTAAAATTTCATTGTTGTGATTGAGAACATGCTTAGGAAAATATACACCCAATTCAATATACAGAGTTCGATGAAACTGATTACATTCTTTGAGTTATACACTGTTCTTACCCTCTTTTTTCTGAGTTGTTCTTTATCATTAATATAAATTCACTACAACCTAACATTCCTATGTAATTATTTGAGCTGTCAATCTGATCTCATACATATAGTTCTTAAAGCACACACTGCTTACGGTAGATATTAATTATAAGTTAAGCTAAACTTAGTTTGGATTTAAAAAAGACATTGGGATTTTTTAAATTTGTTTCTTTTACAGCAATAGTATCAAGGGTTTAGGCAACCTCATGGCTCCAGGAAGTCTAGAGTCCGTTAGAATTTGAACTTCTGTTCTGAATTTTCATCCTTTTGATCAGGATTCTTCTCTAGAATATTTGATCAAAACAGCTAAGACCATCCAGTTCTTCTGGTCTGATGGCAAAGGAAGCAGTTATTCATGGAAGCAACTGGTCACACATTCCATATCCTCCTATTATTCTTGACTCTCCTGTCTCTGCTGCTCAAGACAGAAGCCAGTTGTTTTGATTTGGATAGCTACCTGCAAGTGTTTACGATCCCAGACACTATACAACAGACTTGGAGGTGGAACCAGAACACTAAATACGTTATTAGGCCCATTAACTGAATGTCCTGTTCTAGTGTGGTGAACGATAAACACTGGAGTGCTCACCACAAGGTTAGTGGTTCAAACTCACCAGCTTTTCTTTGGAAACCCCATACAGGGTTGCTATGCATTGGAACCATCTCAATGGCATTTAACAGCAACAACAACAAACCTTGAATCCAAATCCCATGAAGTTTTTGATTGTACGTAAGCAGCCTTAACAGATGCTCTGCTTTTGTCATTGTTGTTTATTACACAACTTTCGTCAATTCAACTTTTTGCAGGTATGTGATTTATTGTTAAAAATTGCAGTATTCCATGTGCAATCCTTCCCGTAATCAATTTGATTTTTTCATCAGTTTGTCCCTGTCCTTCTCACTGCCCTTTCCCCCTTCCATCCTGGGTAACCACTAATGAACATTACTGTATATATAGTTGCCTTTTCTTGTCTTTTTATGTAAGTGAAGCCAAACAATATTTTTGTCCTTTTGTGACTGACTTATGTCATTCAACATAATGTCTTCCAGATCATTTTCTCCTTTTGGCTGAGTAGTATTCCATTACATGTAGGTACCATACTCTGTTTCTACCACTCCTCTGTCCATTTGTTATACTGTGGTGGCTTGTGTGATGTTGTGATTCTGGAAGCTATGCCACCTGTTTTTAAAATTCTAGCAGGGTCACCCATGGTGGACAGATTTCAGCTGAGCTTTCCATATGAAGAAAGACTACAAAGAAGGAGAGATGGACTACTTCTAAATATTTATTCACTGAAAACTCTATGAATAGCAAGCAGTAGAACACTTTCAGCACCATAATATTAAATATTGAAACATGATGAAGATCACCAGAATATTGTCAGATAGATGCTGGAAGATGAGTCCTTTGAGATGGAAGACACTCAAAATACGACTGCAGAAGAGTTGCCTCCTCAAAGTAGAGTTAACTGTGATGATGTGAATGGAATAAAGCCCTCAGGACCTTCATTTACTGATGGGGCACAACCCCAAATGAGGAGAAACAGCTGTAAGCATCCATTAATAATCAAGGAAAGTTGTCAAAAATGAAATGCAATGTATCGACATTGCTATCCTAAGCATTAGTGCTCTGAAATGGACTGATATTAGCTATTTTGAATATGGCAATCACATGGTTTACTATGCCACGAATGACAAATTGAAGAGGAATGGTGTCACATTCATCATCAAAAAGAACATTTCAAGGTGTATATTGAAGTACAATGCTGTCTGTGATAGGATAACATTCAGACATCTACAAGAACAACCAGTTAATACCACTATTATTCAAATTTACGCACCAACCACTAAAGTCAGAGATGATGAAATTGAAGAATTCTACCAATTTCTTCAGTTTGAAATTGACCAAACATGCAATCAAGATGTATTGATGATTACTAGTGATCGGAATGCAAAATTTGGAACAAAGAGGGAGGCTCAGTAGTTGGAAAATATGGCTTTGGTGATAAAAACAATGCTGGAGATCACATGATAGAATTTTGCAAGACCAATGACTTGTTCATTGCAAATACCTTTTTAAAACAACATAAAAGAAGACTATACACATGGACCTCACCAGATAGAATAAACAGAAATCAAATTGACTACATCTGTGGAAAGAGACTGTGGGAAATCTCCATATCACCAATGAAAACAAGGCCAGGTGCAGACTGGAACAGACCATCCATTGCTCATATGCAAGTTCAGGCTGAAACTGAAGAAAATGAAAACAAGTCCAGAAGAGCCAAAATATGACCTTTAACACATCCCACCAGAATTTAAAGATCATCTCAAGAACAGATTTGATGAATTAGACACTAATTAGACCAGAAGAGTTGTGGGATGACATCAAGAACATCATACGAGAAGAAAGCAAAAGGTCATTCAGAAAACAAGAAAGAGAGAAAGAAAATACCAAAATGGATGGTAGAAGAAACTCTGAAATGTGCTCTCCAGTGTAGAGACGCTAAAGCAAGTGGATAAAATGAAGAGGTAAAAGAGTTTAGTAGAAAATGTCAAAGGACAGCTTGAAAAGACAAAGTCAAATATTAGAATAAAATGTGCAAAGACCTGGAGTTAGAAAAGGAAAAGGAAGAACATGCTCAGCATTTCTCAAGCTGACGGAACAGAAGAAAAAAATTGAAGCATCAACTTGCAATATTGAAATATTCAATGACAAAATATTGAATGATACAGAAAGCATCAAAAGAAGATGGAAGGAATACATAGTCATTGTATCAAAAAGAAATGGTTGATATTCAACCATTTCAAGAGGTAGCATGCAATCAAGAGCCAATGGTACTGAAGAAAAAAGTCCAAGGTGCACTGAAGACATCGGCAAAGAACAAGGATCTGGGAATTGGTGGAATATTTCAACCTTTCGACAAACTGATTCAGCACTGAAAGTACTCAGTAATCTTGACGCAACGGAATGTGGAAATCATCGGACAATATCATTAACGTTGCATACAAGTAAAATTTTGCTAAAGATAATTCAAAAATGGCTGCAACAGTGCATTGACAGAGAACTGCTAGAGGTTCAAGCTGGATTCAGAAGAGGACATGGAATGAAGTATACCATTGCTGATGTTAGATGGCTCTTGGCTGAAAGCAGAGCACACCAGAAAGATAGTTACCTATGCTTTATTGGCCACAAAGGCTTTCAGTTATGTGATCATGACAAGCTATGGGCAATATTGTAGAGAATGAGTATTCTGGAATACTTAATTGTGCTCATGAGGAACCTGTACATAGAGTAAGAGGCAATTGTTCAAACAGTACAGGGAGACACTGAATGGTTTAAAATTAGGAAAGGTGTGTGCCAGGATTTTATTCTTCCTCCACACTTAATCAATCTATATGTTGAACAAATAATCTGAGAAGCTGGATTATATGAAGAAGAATGTGGCATCAGGATTGGAGGAAGACTCATTAACAACCTGCGATATGCAGATGGTACAACCTTGCTTGCTGAAAGCAAAGAGGACTAAAATACTTACTGATGAAGATCAAAGACCACAGCCTTCAGTATGGGTTGCACCTAAATGTATGAAAAAAGTCCTCACTACTTCACCAATAAATAAATGGAGAAAAGATTGGAATTGCCAAAGACTTTATTTTGCTTGGATCAACCATCACCACTCATTGAAGCAGCAGTTAAGAAATCAAACAACATATCGCATCAGGAAAATCTTCTGCACAAGACCTCTTTAAAGTGTTCAAGAGCCAAGAAGTCAGTTTGAGAACTAAGGTGCATCTAGCTGACTCATACTATGGTATTTTCAATAATTTCATATGCATGTTAAAGATGGACAATAAATAAGGAAGATCATAAAAGAATTGATACATTTAAATTGTAGTATTGGAGGAGAATATTAAAAGTACTGTGGACTGCCAGGAGAATAGAAAATCTGTATTGGAAGAAATATAGTCAGAATGCTCCTTAGAAGCCAGCATGGGGGTTTTGACTTGCATTTCTCTGATGACTAATTGGCTAATGATTTTAAGCATCTTTTCATGTGTTTTGTAACTATTTGAATGTCCTCTTTGGTGAAGTGTCTTTTCAAGTCCGGTGGGTTACATGTCTTTTTGTTGTTAAGTTGTCAAAGTTCTATATATATTTTTTTACCTACTAGACTCTTATGAGGTATATGGTTTCCAAAGATATTCTCTCTGTTGGTGGCTTGTCTTTGCACTTTTTTGGTATGATCTTTTTGTTAGAAATGAATCCCGATGTCGCATAAAAGACACTCGGTGAGACTAAATTACCTTGGCAAAGTAAAATTTACTCCTGCAAGAGGGTGCTTATGCACAGCTGTACTGTACATACACGAACAGGCTAGCGAGCACACCGAGTGGGCAGTCCACTCGGGTTTTTAATCCCTGACGCGAGTCTCAAGGCTGTGTCTCACCCTATTGGCTAGGGTTTTGACTGCACAATCTATTCCCTTACCCGGTTGGCTAGTTCAAATTTTTAAGGCGCACATTCCTACTTTA